>NC_054833.1:72421838-72735107 GCF_018345385.1 Vulpes lagopus | reverse complement strand
TATGGTTGTGAAGACTATGCTTTGAGACCAGCCTGTCCAGTGGCTGGAAACTATTTTATTAAGAAACCTTTATGGAGAAGCTATGGTCTATCTCATGAAATATCTGAGTTTGTCATAAACTGTTTCCTTTCTGTACCGAAATTTATTTTCTGTGAAATTCCAGGTGTTCTTTTATATAGACTTGAAAGGAATAGACTTGATCAGGTTTTTCCAAGAAGCATATTTTCTTGTGATGGAGTAATTGAGGATGAAGAAATCAGATAACATAGGTGAAGTCATTGGATATGCATAGTGAAAACCATTATTTTAATTAATTTTGGTTCCACCAGGTTGTACGGCCCGTTGCGCATTTGAACGATACGATGCTTGCTATAGCTGGCATGCTGCTCTGCTCCTGCTCTTCTACTGCATGGGAACTCTGAGACAGCCTCTCTCCTCCTAGACTGCAAACTTACAGAGGACAGAGACAAAGCTTTATTCATTAGAGCATATTCCTAGTTCATGGCACCACAGTAGGCACACAATTAATGCTTTTTTTAAAAAAATGATGGGACGAATAATGCCTTTTTTAGAACCCAAATGTTAGATCAGGTAGTTTCACAAAACAAAACACTAGGGTTGGTTTATTGGACTTCCTCTTAACATTTTCAGCCCCTTCTTCAGCTCCTGTCTGTGCTTTGATCCTTCTATGAGATGGTTTATGTGGGGAGTCCAGTGTTCTTTCATCATTAAAGAATTCAGCTGCATAACTTAATAGTCCCAATCATGTGCCTTTCTCCATAGAATCTGTATGAGATGTGAAATATGTGGCCGATAACATTGAATGGGAAAAATTAACCTATTCTCATGACTTTGAAGGAGTTCTAACTGCATGCGATAGCAAGCAGCCTGCTTGTCAGTAGACAGCAGTCCTGCGTTATGTCAGGGGTCACGTGGTGGTTCACGTTCAGAGAGTCTTTTTGTGTTTTCCTTCAAGTGATACTGACCTCTCAGATGAAAATATTCCCCATCTAATAAAAGTCAGAGCAAATTTATGGGCCTGCTCCTGACCACTTGTCCTTTATGCTTTAAAAGAAAAAATAAATCTAGATTAAGATTCATAGGTTACTGTTGGACCATGTAAATGGTGGGCAGGGGCCAACTATTCCCCCATCCTTAGTATGCCTGTCTTTCCTTGTTTGGGCTGTTTGGGGGATATTGGAGCTTGTGCAGTGAAAGTTCCCGCAGAGAATGGTAATGTACTCAGTTCTCTTTAGGAATATAAGCTGTTGAGGCACCTGGGCGGCTCAGCAGTTGAACGTCTGCCTTTGGCTCAGGTTTTGATCCCGGGGTCCTGGGACTGCATCCCTCATCAGGCTCCCTGCAGGGATCCTGCTTCTCCCTCTGCCTGTGTCTCTGCCTCTCCCTGTGTATCTTAAAAAAAAAAAAAAAAAAGGAATATAAGCTGTTGGTCTCACTGTCTAGGGCTTCATGCTTTGGTCCCACATAGGAGGCCCCAGGTGGGGCTGAGGTGAGGCCACTAATAAAAAAGTAGCTATGGTGTGTCAGGGTGACTCAACTGGGACTGAGTGAAAAGGAGGGCATTCTGTCATTAAAAGCCCAGGAAAGGGACACCTAGGTGACTCAGTGGTTGAGCGTCTGCCTTCAGCCCAGGACGTGATCCTGGAGTCCTGGGATCAAGTCTCGCATCGGGCTCCCTGCATGGAGCCTGCTTCTCCCTCTGCCTGTGTCTCTGCCTCTCTCTCTCTCTCTCTCTCTCTCTCTCTCTCTGTGTTTCTCATGAATAAATAAATAAAATCTTAAAAAAAGACAGCTCATAAATGAATGTGCGATGACTCAGATGTGGGTCTGGTCCTCAAGGATCTTGCCACTTGGTAAGAAACGAATATGAGTCAGAGAATGGCTGGCTCAATGGGTTATGGCAGAATGTAGAGGAAGAGGGCTTGGGTTCAAATTCAGGGTCTGCCAGTTTTTTCAATCTTATTCATGGTTGGTTTCTAAATATTTCTTTTTTATTTTTTAAGATTTTATTTATTTATTCATGAGAGACACACAGAGAAAGGCAGAGACACAGGCAGAGGGAGAAGCAGGCTCCATGCAGGGAGCCAGATGTGGGACTTGATCCCAAGACCAGGGTCATGCCTGGTGAGGTGCTCAACCACTGAGCCACCCAGGTGCCCCAGTTTCTAAGTCTTCAATCATGAATAATGCATTCCCTTCCTGGAAGAGTTGCTTTAGACTTTCAAAAAGCTGAGAAAAGGGCCTTGGCACAGAGTAGGCATTTGCTAAATGGCAGCTCTTATTATCTTAGAACGACCGGCCAGGTTCAGATAAACTCCCGTGTGAGCTTGAGGGTGGCAAAGGGACAGTATCAGTGAAGGGCCAGGAGTTTGACGGGGGGCCTGCATCTGAGTTGAGCGTGGAAAGATGAGTAGAATTTAGAAATGTGGGGAGGGCAACAGAGAAGAAACTATATTTAAGACTTATTAGATATTTTTATATCTTTTTTGTTTTTAGGAAATAGGCACCAATTTTTGCATCATTTTTATTTGCAGTATGTGAATCAAATCATCATGTCACTTCAACTTCAGCATGAATCCAAATGCCAAGATTGTGTTTCTTCTGTTTTTTTCCTGTTGTCTCACAGCCCTCTGTAAACAGCACCTATTGAATGATTGCAGAGGCTCATGACCTGGCTGTGTTGAAATCTCTGCATTTAGTGGGGATGTCCCTCTAAATCCACTGTGACCAGAGGTGTTTTCTAAAAGGTGCCCAAGTCCTAAGTTCTAGTTGCTTCTCAGAACAGTAAGAGCCTGAGGATGTTAGAGTAGGATCATGGCATGTGGCCTGTGCATGGCAGGCCCTTGACAATGCTCATGATAGTTGTGATTATTATTGATTATTTGGGACTTCCAATAACTTAGAATTATGTCAAAGACCCCTCACTCCTTGGTGAGTCTGAAAATGCTGGCATCATCTTAGTGTTCTTCTGCACTGGCCTGCAGCTCATTTGGCCTGAGTTAACTTTGGCCCTTGTGCTCAGCCTGTGTGTGTGTGTGTGTGTGTGTGTCCCCTCTGTGCTAGCCTGCCAAGTACTTGAGATAATGTGCACCTTACATCTCTTGTCAGGCCTGCTAAGAAGGTGCTTTGTGCTTCTGAACAAGCATAAATAGGAAGCCCTTGGCATAAGTCGAACTCACAGTGTGTTCTCCTCTTTGCACTTTCTGAGCTGAATCTTGCTCTTCTTCTCATTTTTTCCCCCAGAACAGAACTTAGCTTTGTGGTGTTGGATTGTTAGGAACTCAACCCATATTCACTGTAGTTATTTTGCTGGTCTTTCTCTTAGTAGGAAAGTGACACTTGTAGAAGACCTCATTCCATCATTCTAGAATATTTGTTAAGCTCCAGGAACCGGAAGCGTGCTGTCCGTAAGGTTTGAATCTGGACACTTAGAGCATATGATCAAAGGAACCTTGTAACTGGACCTAGTTCCTTTTGAGGGAGACAGAGGTAAGTAAGTAACCCCACATAGGCATCCTAACTTGGAATTTTCTGAATGGCTAATGCTTGGCTGACATGTTATAAAGCTAATTTGTTTATACTTGTGTCACATAATTATACACTCTGTATATAATATGCTTTTGAAATTATTATTTATTGCACAAATATTATAACAGAAACTGAACGCAAAACACGAGGAAAAATGCGTGTGGGCTTACCATTTGTACAAATCAAGCCTTTTACTGTATTCTTAGGTTCACCCAGAGTCCCTGTCCATGTATCCATGACAGTATGGTTGAAACAGTAATGTAGATGTCATTTGGTATTCTGTTCTTCCCAGCTACCCCCTCTACATACAGCATTATGTTATTCACATGCTTTCAAAACTGCTTATACTTGCATGCAAACGTTTACATATTTTTATAGAACCTGTGTTTTAAACTCTGTGTATCTAGAGGAAGCTCCTATGCTACCCCACCCGGGTACTTTCTTTTCTCTCCATGGTGAGAGGGGGAATTAGGCATGGTGGCAAGAGGGAACTGTCTAGAGTTCATTGTCCAAGGCTGTCCTTTTCTCAGAAACCTAGAGGCACCGTCTATCAGTGAAGCCACTTTGCTTCTCATGTTCAAAGCAGAGAATTCAGAAGGGAAATTTGAGAATATTTAGAAGGAAATATTTGAGGATATTTAGAAGGAAATATCTGAGGATGTCCTGAGACATTCAGGTCATAGATCTCTACTATTATTACTTTGCATGGAGAAGTTAGGTGTGGGTAAATGGTAATTGAAAGGAACCAGCACCTTGGTTTATTCTGGAATGCTTCTGCACTTTGGGTTTGAATTCTTATAATGCTCTAGGCACCTCTCCACCCCCTTTCCTGTCTCTTTTCCCCTCCTTCTCTTGTATGTTAGAATGCAAACTTCCACAGACTGAGGATGTGGTTTCAGAGAATAAGATGATAACTTGAATCTTTATGAAACATTCCCAAAGTGGGCATAATGCATATGATGTTTTCCAAAGGGACTGAGAAAGATCTTGGAATGCAGCTAGGAGGGAGAGGCAGGGGAGCCAGTGGAGTGGAGAAGAGCAGTGGCTTTGAAGTCAGATAGCATGGTTCAAATTTTTGCTCTGGCGCTAGTTTGGTGGCCTTGGGCAAATTGCTTAACATTTCTGAGTATTTTTATGAGAAAGATAATTACAGTGCCTACCTCACAAGGTTGTGGTGAGATTAAATTGGATAATGTAAATAATGCACTTAAGCACAATGCCTGGCATAAATAGTAAGCATTCAATAAATGTGAAGTGTTATTACTATTTTCGTGATTTCCTGTTTCATATAACAATCTTACTGTTTTCCGAACTGGTATCCCTGGACTAAGGTAGTAATGGGATCTGTAAACCATGTTTAGTATTATTGCAAAGTCTAAGAGAAGTAGGCAGTTCCAGTCATTGTAATGAGCACATGGTATCGTCTTTGAAGCATGGCACCCTCAAAGGAAGAATAACAAAAGGGGTCCTTGTTGCTGAATAACTTGGGTCTTCCAACTCAGGAAGTTAGCAAGTTCTTAATGAAAGCTTGTGGGTCTCCAGTAGGAGTGGGAGTAAATAGAAGATGGTATGTGCAAATGACTTGATTGATTGGTACAAGTGATCATTCTCTTTGGAACATTAGCAGTTGATATGCTGTGGAGTCCCCAGTGCTCAGTCATGTTAACTGGCTTGTTGCATGCACTCTAACTGCCAAGTGCCTCTTTGGAAACTGGAAGCAGTGGGAAAACTGCTAGGCAAATGTAAACCGGTTCCTCTACCCAAGTTGGTGGAGCATGTGCTCTAGGCAACCAGACAGGCTCCAGGAGACATTTGTCTTTACACTGCCTTTTTTTTTTTTTAACCTATAATTTAAACTGACATCACTTGATTTTGACATTGCAACAAGGTCTCTGTAGACTTAATATTTTGTTCATTTTCCCATGTACATCCTCACTGGAGATTGATGGATTTACACCAGCATGGAAACTGGTTGGAATGGAAACCATCCAGAAAATGATTAGGGAGCTTGAAGCTTTCTGGAACTGGGCACAGCGTGTATTAAGTCATTATTGTTTTAATGAAACTTGTCTTAGCTGGGGTCTCTTAACCACTTGTTTTCTTGTTTAATATTAAGTCACTAATTTACACTAATGAGACTCTGTCAAGATTAAACACCAATCTTACACTGTGTTTGCCAAAGTGTAAGATCTAACCTGAGATGTGGCTTTGCAAAATCCTCTGTATTAAACTTGCTAGAGAAATGGAAACAAACTGCCTGGTTTCAACAGAAACTGTCAACATTATATCTGGGAAGAAATTCATGGTGAATATATTTTATATGATACCAGGGTGGTCTATACTAGGTCCTATCAGTAAACAGCTAAATATCACCCTTCTCTGGTAACTTTGCCTATTCATATATATGATGTGAAATGCTGTACACACCAGCTGTTGATGATCTTGTCTGTGGATTACCCACTATGAGAATTGTCTCTTAAAAATGAGAAGCCACAAGCCATAGTGGAAAGAATATGGAAATGTTGGAGCCACACATATCTAGGTCTGTGTCCCAGATTTCTTCTTCCTCACTTTTCCAGGTAAATTCCTTAACCTTCTTTTGCCTTGATTTTTCTCATCTGCAGCATAGGGATGACGATATTTTTAGGGCACTGCTGTTGAAAGGTTTAGTAGAGATAATACAGGTAGATAATGTAGTGCCTCACATATAGTTGGTGCCCACTTAAAGGTCCATTGAAAGGTACACAGATCACTCAGTTGAATTCCTTGCAGATTTGTCCAAGGCCACCCAGCCTTTCTTGGCCTTCTCTCCTGTTAGCAGTGTGTGTTCTTGACGGCAGTCCAATTTTATCATTGGTTCGGAGGGAGGAAAATAATTAGGAAAGCAAGCCTACTGCAAGAGAACCCATCTATCTTGTTGCAGGATCAAATGCAAATGGTTTTTGGATTGTTCATTATATATATTTCACTTCTCCTCTTCATTAAGTGATGCTAATGGAGACATAATTATCTTCTTACTTTGTCAGTCATAATCTCTTGGTCTCTTCAGTTCCCACAATAGTGAAAATATGTTGTCTGTTAATGTTCTCTCTTGGCTTCCCAAACCCAAAGAAGGCTGGGGAGAGCGTAGAAGATGATTCGAGGGGTCATTTACATACAAGATAATCAGGGTATATTGATGATTTTATTTTTATGGAGACAGTATTCCTATAGAGAAGTATTCTCTCCCAGTCTCTCTCATTTGGATTTGGAGAATATGATAAGTGATGGGAAAGACACACTCTGAACTGCTTTCAACAAATCCTGCTATAATTTCTGTTTGCACTCAGTTCTGAGGCCATCGATATTGATAATGGTTGCTCCTACATTCAGGGGCCAGTTTGGATGCCTCTGTTTGAGTGATTCCAGCTACTGCTGAATGGTGTTTCTGTTTCAATAGTATTGTAAACTAACGACTACGATATTTTTTTGGTTGGGAGATCTTGTTTCTCTTCTTCTTAGTCCCATTCCTCCACACTCACTCCTCCAAGCCATTCTTTAAAAAGCAAAACAAAGCAAACAAAAACTTGCACTGAGAAAACATCTGGAAGTGAGCAGGCTGTGCCAAAGCCTTTTCCTGATAATACAGTAGAATCCTATGACCATCCTTTCGATTGGCTATTTTCAGCTGTTTCAGACTGATTCACACAAATCTCTCAGTCTCATTCATGGAGACAAAAAAGAAAAAGCATCACTAAAAACTATCAGAATTGGTTCAGGAAAAAATATTTTTTACCATAGGGAAAATTCATTATCCAATCTAGAAGAATGCCTTGAGATAGCATAAGATTCATAGTTTTTTTTTTTTAACTAAGTAATACATTGTTTAAAAGAAAAAGAGGTTAGAAAAACTTTAAAAAACCACACTGATAGTAATATGGAAAGTATGTATGCATCTTCATTTTAAAAAAGAATGCACTTGGGACTCCTGGGTGGCTCAGCAGTTGAGCGTGTGCCCTTGGCTCAGGGCATGATCCCAAGGTCCTGGGATCGAGTCCCGCATCAAGTTCCCTGCAGGGGAGTCTGCTTCTCCCTCTGCCTATGTCTCTGCCTCTGTGTGTGTGTGTGTGTGTGTGTGTGTGTGTCTCACACGAATGAATAAATAAAATCTTTAAAAAAAAAAGAAAAAAGAATGCACTAGTTCATGGAAAGTATTGTCTGACTTAAATTTAAAACCATTGCAGTGGTTTTGATTGTTTTTTTTTTTTTTTCTCTTGGAAGTACTCATATTCTGGAATGTGTTTATAGATCTTGACCTCAGATGCTTCTCCTGACTCAGAAATTGGAAAACATTTTGCTAGAGGGGCCAACGGCGAGTCCCTGCCCTGGCTGTAAATAGAGCCCAGGGCTGACACGTTAGGAGCTGGTTCTGTGGTCCAGGGAGTCCTAGAATGGTAATGCCACAATTTCTTGCTCAGTGTAAAGGCATAAAAAACAGACAAGACACACCTAGAAATTAGGAGCAAGATGATTGTTAATGAGATATGCTAATGAGGAATTTGAGAAGGAGGTAGAAGAAGGAAATTGCATTTTCCTTCTCAATTATACTCTTGTTTTAGAACACAATTAGTCCTTTGGCGTATTTTCAAAGTGTGATATGTTTTACCCGTGTTCAAACTTGTCAAATTCTCAATGCAAAAAGCCACTGAATACATTTTTCATCCTTTTGTGGGTGCTGCTCCTTTTAGCCTCATAGAGATTATAAAGGGTTGTGTTTTGTGAGGACTTTCACAGCATTTTTGATAGTGGTAAGTGCTAGACAGGTTAAATGGAACATTGCAGAGTAGCAGAGGTCATGTGTCCAGTGTTCCACCCCGTGCAGGAAGCATCCCTGGTCTCTGTTCTTCCCACCTCTGGTGGATCTCCCTGATGAATGAGCAGATCTTCCACTTCTGAAATGTAGAGGTTGTTAAGCTAGAGAACTTTCCCTCCATTTGACATATACTGTCTACTCAGTAAAACTGATGAGAAAATGAATGATAAACCAGTCAGGCCCAAGGTCTGCTGCTCACATCTTCACATGGTGACCAGGGCCCTTTGGGCATTTTAGTCAGATGGTATGTGTGCGCTGTCAAAATTTCCTTTCCAGGTCAAACAGTACCAATCACTCCATACTCTACTCTTAGGGCATTTTCCCCCCTATTTTCTTCCTTTCTTGCTCTCTGCTGGACAAGTTCCAATTTGTTAGTGTTTTTCTTAAAATGTTGTAAAAATACATTCAGGTGAATGAAGTGTCCCTGGTATAGTCAGATGAGCACAAAATCCAGTGGAACATTTCTCTTATGGTTCTGGACTCTGTTAGTATCCTTTTAATAGAACCAGAATTTATCAGGCTTCTTGGGGCCGCCATGCTTAGACAAATGGATAGCAGAGTGGCAAGGAGAACAGTCTGGAGCCAGCTGCTTGGATTTGAACCCAGGCCCCATCAATTATGAACTAGAGGACCCTGGGCAAGTTGCTTAATCTCCTTGTGCCTCAGTTTCCTCATCTATAAAGTTGGGGATCATCATAATACTTACCAGTCTATTATAAAGAACAAATGAGTAAATTTATGCCAAGTGCCCATCAACAATGCCAAGAACAAACTATGCTCTCTGTGTTGGCTTTTATTGAACTTAAAATGGAAAACCTCTAGGTCTTATGATTTCAGGAGGCTTTAGAATTAGGCTGTGCTTAAATCCTAGTGCTGTGACTTTCTGAGTGTTTGGGCAAATTAGTTCACGTTTCCAAGCTTCTGAAAGCTTCTCAGAGAGCTTCGTGTTTCTCATCTGCAAACAGGGCAGAAAAGAATAAAACTATAAAAGCCTCAAGAATAAAAGAATAAAAGCCTCAAGATCTTCCCTAGAGGCTGGTTGGGAGGATAAAATGGGGTCATAGGCTTGGTGGTTGGTACAAGGTTTTTGCTAATGTTATCATTTGAATGATATCCTTGATGGCAGTGACCATGGTTTGCTACTTCACTTTTTTTTTTTTTTTTTAACTCTACCTGACATGGCCTGTGTCTAAGGACTGCTAAATTAAGAGTAAATTTCCCTTTGGGTCTTACCTCGGGGTAATTGGAAAAATGAAGTTCTTCTCAGTTATTGAAAATTGTGTGCTCACAAGTTCATGATGGTATTTGGCGTGGTTGTTCCGAAGAATGTATTCTGTTTGCTGCCATGCACTGGCTAATTTATTTGGGCTTCAGGATAAATCGACTCACTTGATCCCTTCTCTCCTCATGATTTGCTGTCTGGAGTTTCTAGGGAATATTTAGGCCGGTAGCTGCACTGGTCACCAGCTGGAGGCTTCTCCAGCCTTTCAAATGGCTTGTGAGGTGGGTAGGTAATCCGGTGAGTGACAAAGGTTACAGCCAACTTTCTAGGGACTCTGGGACTCATTTTTCTTGTGTCCTTGAAGCCTTAAACAAGTGAGTTTTAAGGTTGTTGAGAAAGTGGGAGGCCATTTAAAAATGGTTTATAGTTATTAATGTTTTCAAATCTTGGTTGGATTTTAAAGGTGGGTTTAAACTGCTAAAGTGAATATAAATTAAAACCAGTTAAACAGAGGAGTCCCTCGTCCGTTCTGTCTTTGGTGTGCTTAGAATTCCATAAATTTTATGGGTTTCAAAATACTTGCCTTGTTTTGAATGTTTCTAATAAGATGGAGTGAAGTGGCTTGCACCTCATGAGATATGGAACTGTTACCCAGGAATGCTGTTTGGCGCACATATAAAGAAAGCACTGGTCTCTTGATTCATAAAAAATGTGTGGCTCATTTCCCTGGGACATGTGCATTATTTTCACAGAGGAATTTCATTTTTCACTCCCTCCCACCCTGTGCATCACTTGCACACGTTTGCAATTCATCAACTGCGATTTCCAAAATTTCTTCCCCCTCCTCTCTCAGGCCACCTCCATCCATCCAACTAACCAAAGAGAAAAAGATTATGTGGGGAGGAGGGAAATTTCCTTAAATGCCTCATTTTCCTGCACGTAAGGGGCATGGTGAATTTGAGAAGTGGTCTGAGTGTTAGCCCAGATGACTCAATGCAATTATGAAACAAATTGGAAACTGTTTCCGTGAAGGGGAGGGGGCAGGGGGAGCATACATGTGTTTATGTCAGCTCTTTCTCTGTCTCTCTCTCTTCCCCCCCCTCCCTCCCTCCCTCCCTCCCTCCTTTTCTCTCTCTCTCTCTCTCTCTCTCTTTCTCTCTCTCTCCCCCTTTCTCTTTCTCTTCCTTTTTGCAGTCTCAAAGCTATATTTTAGGTTGGCTGTACAGAAATGAGGTCGTGCTGCACAGCCTCACCCTCTAAACCAAAGTATACCATGTGGAAGACTGCATAGCTCATCCAATGAGAATCTCATGTATTGTACTCTTGTCAATGAGCTTGCCAGAAAAAAGTAAATAGCTAGCTCTGACTAAGAAAGCAATGACTCTTCTGCAATGAAAATATCATTTTTTTTCCTTCTGAAAAATTTTTCTTAGGAAATGAGAGCATGTACAGATTAGTGCTGACTTCTCTAGTTTAGATGTCCAGCTTTTGGTTTTCTGGTGAGGCAAGATTGTTCTCTGTTGGGTGCTTGATGTAGTGGAAAGAGCAATGGCCTCCAGTTCTGTTCTTATTCAGCCATCAAAATCCAAAGAGTTCACAGGTTTGCCCAACATGGACAGAAAAATTCCTCTGGGAGGGGAGTTACATTCCTCTGGGTAGAAAGCCCCAGTGGTTAAAAATTTGGCCTCTGGAACCAGACTGACATGGATTGAAATCTGGCTCTGCCACTCATTGTGTGAGTAGGGCAAATCACTTAATTGGAATCTCAGTTTTCTCATCTGTAGGATGGGGATAGTAATGCGTGCACACTGCGTAATTTATTGTCACGATTTAGTAGCAGTTTAAGGCAGAAGTATAGAATAGAGCATGTGGAAAGACTTAAAGAAAGACATGGTAAATTATAGATTTCATTCTTCCTTCATTTGTGAAGTTATGCCAAGAGGACTGGCCTTGGTAGGAAAAGGGTGAGGAGCAATTTGTTGAAATGTGGGATGAGAGTGTGTGGAAGACAGCAGAAATTCCTGACATCTTGTGGCTAGAGACTGAGCAATAGCATTTCTTCTTACTGCAGGCCAGAGGAGACCTCTATATTTTTCTTTACTATTTCTAGAGAAAATTTATGGGATATTGATTTTCAGGGAAGATTTAGACTTCCAATGTAAAGAGGAGAGTTTAGCTGTTATATTCAGCAGAAACAATTTATTAGACATTTTTGTGGAACCGGGAAGCATTCAAAGATGAGACTGGGATGCTTTGATATGTGCCGTTACATTTTATAAACTATCTGATGAATTTAGTAAGAGCCTGTCAGGTATGACAAAAACTTTTCTTGTTGAGACGCTGGATTGTTGTGTGCAGCTGTGGCTTTCCAGGCTGCTTTGGGGTAAGTGTAAACCCTTTCTTACCTGTGAGCCTCTGTTCTCACCACAGAGACTTCCCTCCTGAGGTACAGAGTGCTTGTCAAGCTCTTGCCTCCAGAGACCTCTCTGTCATCTTGCTGGAATTCATGCCATCTATTTTCCCCATTGCATCCGCTTCCTTACCCCACACTGGTACACAGCCAGGGAGAGGGTGGGCTGATTGTGTGGCCTTGGGGACTACACAACACCCTCACTGCCCTTCCCTGCCAACATGGAAAATGTAGCAGGGTTCACCTGTGGGGAACCAGGGAGAGGAATAGTTATTTATAGGATTTTATCTTTATAGGATTCCTGTGGTATGCTTGGGAATGCGTGATTTCCATACATACCTGAGCATTCTCAAGCTTCTTATGTTCCTGCATTTCCCTTTGGCTTTGAAAACACTATTAGCATTCCTTGGCAATGAGAGACTGATTGGAAATAAACCTAGTTGTTATTTACTTAACAGTTTCAAGCCATGAAACTTGTAGCAGCTTCATGACAGTCTCTGTACATTTTCTCTGCCCTCATCTACTCTCTTTGCCACACTGTAGCTGGAATGATTTTTTTCAAAAACAGAAATCTGATCATGAGCCTTCCTTGTTGAGAACTCTTTAATGGCTGCCACTTGCTCCTATGGGCTAAGGAAGATGTTCCTTACCGAGGCTTGGGTTGCAGGACACAATGGGTCTGGCTTTTGCCTGCATTGCTGTCAGAACCAGCCTGTGTCACCCTTCCCCTTGCCAGAACACATCATCTTCAGGTGGGGTTCCGTCCATCTCCTGCCCCACCATGAGTACTCTCAGGCACCCATTCTTTCTCTTTCTTTATGAGCACTAGTAAACGTTGGTTACTATTGTATGGTCATGTGTTTATTTGTCAGTCTTTCCCATAAGACTATAAACTCCTTATGGGTGGAGACCATAGTCTGTTTCATCACCACTGTGTATGTAACTTGGCACATCTCATGTCCTCAACATATATTTGTTGAGTAGTTTCATTAATTCATTCTTTCCCCAAAGGGACTGATAACCTACAATATTAAAACATATATTGAATGAACAATTTTATTTAAAAGGAAATAAACCATCAGAGGGAGAAATACAAGTCACAGGAATTTGGAATGAGTCTTAAGGTTTAGCAGGAGCATAAGCTTTGAGCAAAGCTTGCTTGTTTGCTTGATCACATAATGTTTATTTTTAAAATTTCCTCTTGGTAGTAGAGAAGGAAACCCAAACAGTTAACTGTGTTCTTACTATCTGGTGAAAGGAACCTCATTTGGAGTGATAACTATTTCCTGTTAGCAAATGTGCCCTGAAAATTAGACAATGAATCCATAAAGGGGAAAACAAAAGAAAAAGAGAAAAAACCCAACTCCTGCTCCTGTCATGGATGATGTCTTCTATTGTGGTTTTGCCAAAGGTCCAGGGTTTGTGAGAGGGGGAGAGGCCAGATGAGATGAGAGTTGAGCCTGTGTATAATTTTGGGAGAATTGCAGACAACTAGGGAGATGTTTTGTAGTCTGAGATAAGGGCCAACGTCGCAAAGGACGTGGGGACCATCTCCCCATGGGGCAGTGTTTCTTGTATGTGTTCTGTGGGACCTCAAGGTATTCAGTGAGGAATAAGGGTTCTCTAGTCAGATATGTTTGCAGAACACTCTGTATGATATCCTGGCCTTGTGATGAAGATATATAGTGTACATACACAAAGACATTGAGAAATCTTACAAAAAAGAAGGAGTTAGCTGTTCAGTCCACCATTTTTCAAACTTACTTGACCACAGAAACATTATTACAGAACTTCCCTCAGAAAAGGCCTGGGGAAATGTTAATTTAGAAGTTGGTGGGAAGAATAACTAGCACATGAGATCAAGGTAGAGTTATCTCCTTTGTTGAAAAGAAAGATGAAATAAAATTCTTTCAAATATTGATTTTAGGGCAGCCCGGGTGGCTCAGCAGTTTAGTGCCACCTTCAGCCTAGGGCCTGATCCTGGAGACCTGGGATTGAGTCCCACATCAGTCTCCCTGCATGGGGCCTGCTTCTCCCTCTCCTGCGTCTCTGCCTCTCTCTCTCTCTCTTTCTCTCTCTCTCTCTCATGAATAAATAAATAAAATCTTTAAAAATTTTTGATTTAAAAAAACCATCATGGATCTTCCCTTGATGAAGATGGTGTAGATCACACTCATTTCATAGAGGGAGTTTGTCTTGAGGGAGACAAGTTGCTAGGTATGAATTCAGAGTCTATCATGTCTCAGTTGGGTGATACAGGAAATTACCTGACATCTTGATGCCTACTTCTTTATCTGTGAAATGTGGGTGATACTAGTAATGACTATAAGCTTCTTCTGAAAGCTAAATGCGACAAAGCTTGTATAATGCTGAGAACAGTGCCCGGTTCAAAGTAAGAGCTTAATAAATATTGGCTATTATTAATAGTGTTGCTGATTAAGTTATGCCAAGGAATGAATAAGCACAAAAACATTAGAATCCTTTACTCAGAACAAAATGTAGAAACTTCCAAAAGCCAAGTTATTCTTCTCATGGGGTCTTTTCCAGCTTAAAGCGAGTATTAATATTTTTAAAAGCTGATGGGGTAATAGTTTTCCAGCTGGAAAAACCCTGGGCTCCGTGATAAGTAGGGAGGACTGCACTGTGTGGTCCTACAGTACCACTGTGGAAGTCATACCATATGTATATATATCCAAATTGTTAATCATAATTAGCTCGGTGGCTGAATCCAAGTGTTCCTTGATAATCTTTTAAATTCTTTCTTTAAATGATACTTTCCCTGAAAAGAATTTGAGCCTAGTATACTTAAGTATAGTTATTTGAACTTTGACGTGTTGGCTTTCTTGTTTATTATGCCAAAGTCTTTTTGGTTTCTAAGAAGTTGAATCAAAAGATAGGATGTCTGGTTTTCTAATTACTCCGTTGACAAAGTTGCATGCCACCTTTCCTTCCTTCCTTCCTTCCTTCCTTCCTTCCTTCCTTCCTTCCTTCCTTCCTTCCTTCCCTCCTTTCTTTCTTCCCTTCTTCCTTCCATCCATCCATCCATCCATCTAAGAAAGTTTTTGACCACCTAGCTCTAGCCAAGTGCTGCTAACCACTTCTAATGAACAAAGCCCCAGATGTGTTTTGAATACAGTACTAGGAATTCTAAACAGGACTCTGAAAGTTAGTTATGAAAAGCAAGAGGACTTTGCTCTAAGTTAAGTTGCTTACCCTCCTCATTGACAAATTCTGTTCTGTGCACATTGTGGCTCTGCCAAAGTAATATTGGAGATTAGATTTAAGATCTGGATATTCATTCCATAGATAGAAATACACAAAGAAGGGCTGATTACTAAATAATTGGGTCAATGGTGATGGTGTCCCTATTTTGACCTTTGCATAAGTACAGCTGCCCCCCCCCACTCATCCCAGGGGCTTTTTTTTTTTTTTAACCCCAGGAGGGGCATCTTTAACAACACTGACATGTGATAATAAGTAAGTCTCTTAAGGGATTTTTCTTTCTGGTTCAAGTGGCTGGTTCTGAAGAGTTCCATGGGGAAGCAATCTTCATAATACATATTTCTTGTAGATAAAACTTTGGCAGACCCATTTTCAACCCTGGCGTTCAGATCTCTTAAAATTATTATCAGTTAATTGATATTTAGGATACATAAAGCTGGAAAGGTGGAAGCAAGGACAGTCAGATGTGTTTGGGGAAAGGCAAATTTCACTGTGTAATAGGGAGAATGAGCAACTTCACAAAGGCCAGATCACACTGAGTAGTTTGGATGTTAAAGCCCAGAGGACAGTGAGACAGCACTGTAGAATACTGTTGGCCTCATAAATATTAATCTGGAAAGAAGGCTCTTGTACCCTTTCAGAGTCCTGGCCTCTAGGCTATTCTGTTCAACTTTTATATCAATGACTTGATTAGACAAAGATGACGTACATGCTGATCAAATTAGTAGAAGACACAATGTTTGGAAGGTTTGTAAATCTGTGGATAACTTAATCTGAAGCCAGATGTCTCAAACAGCTTGAATGACTCCAACCAGAGGATATTTAATAGGGAAAAATGTAAAATTCTGTAATTTGGTTCACACAACCAATTGTACAAGAGCAGGATGGAAGAATGGTTGGCCTAGCAATAATATATGTAAAAAGGGTCAGAGCTGGGTTGCAGACTTTACTAGTCCACACAGTGTGATGTGGCCTCATTGAGAAAATAGTAATGATGGATATAGAGTGTTCAGAGAGAGGCATAATAAAAAAGAAAAGAAAAGAAAAGAAAAGAAAGGAAAAGAAAAGAAAAGAGGCATAATAGTCCTGTCCTTGTCTATCATGTTCAAACCACAGAAGGAATGTTCATTTGGTAAAGAATCTAAAGATAAAAATTAGTTGGCATGTGTCCAGAGGAAAAGAACCAGGATGGGGAGGTATTTTGGTTGATGATCTTGAGATTGCTAAACTCCAAAAGAGAAAACACAAGAACTGTCCCCCCAAATTTTAAAGATTATTGGTAGCATAAGGATGGGTTTATGTTATATGGAATGATGAAAATGCATAGACATTTCTGGAAAGCAAATTTCAGCTCAGTTTCTAAATAGAACCTCCACTGATAAGATCTCCAAAGCAAAAAAGGAAAATCGTAAGTTTCCTGTCCCAGAAGTAATGAGGCAGAGAATGGGTTGGCACTTGCTAGCAATATTGTAGATGGGATTTATATATTAGATAGGGATTTGGGCCCATAGACCCTTCCAACTCTGAGACGTTTTTATTCTAGAGAAAATAAGATGTCCCAACACTGTACTGTCTTTCCTGAAGCCAGAAAATAAACACCTATGAATGAGAGCCCAACATTTAAGTTGAATCTCTTGGTGGAATTGACTTCTTGTTGGGAAAGTTTTGATCTGCTATGATGACAGCAAGGCTTTTGCCCTTGTCTGGCCCTTCCTTCTTCTGTTTTTAGAATCCTCAGCCTCTTCTTCTTCTTTTTTTTTTTTTTTTTAAATTTCCCCCTCCCTTGCTTTTTGGGTCACTCATATCAAAGACACCCCATAAAACACTCCCCTGAAAGGAAAGCACCTTTCTATAAAAATTCCTATAACCTGAACGATAAGACACAAAAAGCTGCATTTCCCAGCTCTGAGCTTTTGCTAAAACCTGTGTTATGACTGGATGAAATGAGCTGGCCTCAGAGAAAAGGCCAGACAACATGAGGAAGCCCTTTTGCTGATTGGCGTTCTGTGCTGGTTGCAACTCTACGCAACCCGTGTTGTCTCTGGCTGCCAGCACCCTGTCAGATGTTTTGCCAGCTTCAGTTCTGAGTCTGATTTCTCATGCCAGGTTCATCTTGTTGTTGCTGAATAAATGAGGTTCCCACCATCATGATACTCCTTCCCCCTCCTCGAGGGAAAATCTTCATCCAAAGGGCTGGGCCGCCATTGTGAATGAGGTGGTGGGGATGTGCTGTCCCTGGGGCAGCTCTCAGGAGAGGGCGGGGAGGAAGCAGAAAATGCACATGCTTGTGCAGCAGCCCCTGGGATCCAGCTCCTGTTCCCGTTTCTTCCAAAACCTGCCTGTTAATCATCTGTTTACATTGCCAAGAATGCTTGACTGGGTAATGATAGCAGGGGAAAAAGCAGTGAAAAGAACATCACAGGTTTTGCTCAAGTGGAGTAATCCCTTCCTGAGTTACAGGCATTTCGGTGGCTTCTGGTGCAGACAGAGTGGCTGGTCTCATTCTTTTCACACTGATGGCCAGCGGCCCCCAGAAGGCAGCTGACTCTGTGTCCTGCTTGGCTGTCCCCTTTCTGGCGGTTCCCATATGGAACTTGGTGTCATGGGGCTTGGTGTGGTTTTGGTGTACCTCACCCTTTCCTGGTGATTATTTGTAAAGTCAGACTGGTGGAGTTGTCCCTCTACATGTGAGTGAGGGACAGATGAGGACAGGCTTGTCTCCAGTCTCTTCTTTTGTTGACCTGCCCAGATGCCACAATCCTAGGAGGCTGTAACTGAAAGGGAACTCAGAGGTCTTCAAGCCTAACCCTGTCACTGTAGTTGTGAGGAAACTGAGGACCAGAGGGGTGAAGGACGTTGCTCAAGGTCACATAGCTAGTTGGTAGTAGGATCTGAGACCTTGGTCTCTTGACTCACAATCCAGGGATCTTTTCCTTTTTTAATATTAAAATGTCCCCTCCTATTTCAATTATTTACATATTTTCCCAGTTTTATTGAGATGTAATTGAGATACATCACTGCATGAGTTTAGGTTATATAGCATAATGGTTAGATTTATACATACTGTGAAATGGTTACAACAAGGAGTTTAGTTAACATCCATTATCTCATAAAGATAGAGTGAAAAGAAAAAGCAAAAAGAAGACAAACAATTTTGCTTCTTTGATAAGAACTTTTAGGATTTACTCTTAACAGCTTTCTTTCTTTTTTTTTTTTTTAAAGACTTTATTTATTCATGAAAGACACACAGACAGAGGCAGAGACATTGTCCGAGGGAGAGGTAGGCTCCCTCTGAGGAGCCTGATGTGGGACTCGATCCCAGCACCTGGGATCACGACCTGAGCCAAAAGCAAACGCTCAACCACTGAGCCACCCAGGTGCCCCTTAACAGTTTTCTTGTATATTGTACAGCAGTGCTAACTATAATTGTCACGTTGTGTGTTATATCCATAGTGCTTTTTTATCTTGTAAAGGAAATTTGTAGCTTTTGACCACCTTCCTGCAATTTTTTCTCCCCTCACCACCTGCCTCTGGTAACCACAAATCTGATCTATTTTCTATGAATTTTTTTTTAAGATTCTACCTATAAATGAAATCATACAGTATTTGTCTTTCTCTGACTTCTCTCACTTAGCATAATGCCCTCAAGGTCAACCCATATGTCACAATAGCAGGATTTTCTTCTTTTTTTATGGCTGAATAATATTCCATTAATTTAATATTCTATTATTTAAATAAACAATATTCCAATAATATTACATAACATACATACATACCACACACACTTTCTTTATCCATTCATCCATCAACGGACACTTGTTTTTTTCTATGTCTTGGCTAATGTAAATAATGCTACAGGTATTTTTTCAAGTTAGTGTTTTCATTTCCTTTGGATATATAGGATATATATATATATATATATATAGGATATATTCCCCAAAGTAGATCATATGGTAGTTCTATTTTGAATTTTTTTTGAGGAATCTTCATACTGTTTTTTGTAGTGGCCAGTTTATACCAGTTTACACTCCTACCAAATAGTGCACAAGGATTACCTTTTCTCCACATCCTTGCCAGTATTTATTGTCTCTTGTATTTTTGATGATGGCCATTTTAACAGATGTGGGGTGATAGATAATTGCGGTTTTGATTTGTATTTCCCTAATGACTAGTGATGCTGAGCATCTCTTCATTTACCTATTTGGCTATTTATATACCTTCTTTGAAAAAAATGTCTGTTCAGGTCTTTTGCCCATTTTAAAAGTTGGATTATTATTATTTTTTTTTTGCTATTGAATTTTATGAGTTTATTATGTATTTTGAATATTAATTGCTTATCAGATACGTGGTTTACAAATATTTTTTCCCATACTGTAGGTTATCTTTTCACTTTGTTGATAGTTTCTTTTGCTGAGCAGAATCTCTTTAGTTTGATGTAGTCCAACTTTTTAATTTTTATATTGTTGCTTATACCTTAAGATGTCATCCAAAATCTCTGCCAAGACTCATGTCAAGGAGCTTTATTCCTCTGTTTTGTTTTAGGAGTTTCATGGTTTCAGGGCTTACACTTAAGTCTTCAGTCTATTTAGAGTTACTTTTTGTGAGTGGCATAAGATAGGGGTCTAGTTTTATTCTTAGGTATGAATATCTGAATTTCCCAGCATCATTTATTGAAAAAACTGTCTTTTCTCCATTGAGTATTCTTGGCCCCCTTGTCAAATATTAGTTGATTGTTATATGCTTGGGTTTATTTCTAATCCAGGGATCTTTATTCTCTCTGAGGCTAAAGCATTGCCCCCTTTGAAATGGACATAGCCATTTATTTATTTATTCAGATTCAGCAAATATTTATTGAACTGTGACAGAGATGAATAAAGTCTGTTTCCATAGGCAACTTGTAGTCCAGGAGAGAAGACAAGCATTTACAAAATCAGTTTTTATTCAGTGTGGAAAGTGCTGATAAATAAGGGGACAGACATTAGAGGGGGAATTGCCTGGCTGATTTTTGGAGAGAGGGAAGGAAAAGGCATGAAGGTGATCTGGAGAGATAATATAGCATAGTAGTGACCATGAAGTGGGCTCCCACGCCAGACTACCTGCATTAGAAACCAAGTTCTGCCACTTACCCACTATATAACCTTGGGCAAGTTGTTTAATCTCTGTGCCTCAGTTTTTCACTCTGGAAAGTGAGAAAATTAATAATACATAATGCTTAGGGTTATTGCAAGAGTTTAACAAGTAAATACTTATAAAGCATTTAAAAAATGTAATAGAGTAGGGGATCCCTGGGTGGCTCAGTGGTTTAGCGCCTGTCTTTGGCCCAGGGCTGATCCTGGAGTCCCGGGATCAAGTCCCATGTTGGGCTCCTGCATGGAGCCTGCTTCTCCCTCTGCCTGTGTCTCTACCTCTCTCACCCTTTGTGTCTCTCATGAATAAATAAATACAATCTTTAAAAAATAAAAATAAAAAAAATGTAATAGGGTAAACCTGGATGATGATGATGATGCTGATGGTTAGCAAAAAGCTGTATTCAGATAGTGTCCAGAGGAGTGGGACAGACCTCTTGTTTTAGTCTGATCCAAAGATCCAGAAATGATAGCCTAGTTCCTAATGGGAGATGGTGGTTCTGTTTGGGGCTCCTCAGAGGGGAGGGAACCAGGCACATGGATTGGAAGTGTACCACGTGGAGGCAGCAGACAAGAAGGGATTTGGAGGAGAAGAACTTCTGAAGGCTGATATTTTTCCTTTCATGGCTTTGTCTAAATTGGGTATTGGAGGGAGTGAGCATTACTCATTGGTAAACAACAGGTATCCTCAGTGTCTGGGGCTCTGGAGGACCAGGAGTGGTTCTGGGCATGACTCTTGCTTTGAAGGAGCTTCTTTTTAGAGGTGAAGACAAATGTGCCCATAGATGCTGTGCCCTGGGGTGCTACCCAGAGCAATGGGGAGAAGAAGAGGGAAAGCAGCACTTTAGGGTGTTGTTAGGTAACAGAGAAATGTCATCTAAGAGAGGTCCCAGTTCCCTCTTCTTGTTTCTTTCTTTAGCATCTCCAGCCTGTTTGTTTGCCAACTGAAAGCATTTTCCTTCCAGAAATAGAGGCACAGAGATGCCCTTGGATATAGAATCAATGCAAGAGCAGACTTGATCTCTCTGGGTATGAACCCTCCTGTGTGTTAGAAAGCACATCTCTTTATGGAATAGATAAATTTTCTTTTGGAAAATGAGGTGGTTGAGGTAAATGGTTTCTGGGGTTCCTGATAGCTCTAACATTCTAGTTCTTGGGCCTTGGCATTATGGATTTTATACATATTGTTTTCACTTGTTAAGAAGCTGGAAAGGTCTAAGACACATAGTAATTTGTAATTCTGCTGAAGCAAGGGTTTGACAAGAATGAATCATGTAGCTAGCTGGTGAGTAAACCTAACGACCACCGAACCTCCACATGTGGTGCACATGAACCTGGACGGTGCAGAGGTCTGAGTCTTCTCCTGTTGAAAGCCAGTGGCTGCACCACTTTCTCTTAGATTTAGAGAAAGGTAAATATTTTCCTTCTAGAGCTCATATTTCTTTCTTCTCTAAAAAACACGTTTTTTTTTTCATGTAAAAAACACTTTTATTTTAAAAATTAGGAAAACCCCCCACATACTCCACCACTCAGCTCCACACCAGCACAGATCCAGCTGCAACGTGGAATTTTGGGCTACCCCTAAGCCCTGTTGCATTACCACCAAGCAAGTGAGATGGGAGCTGGAGTTGAAGTTTGAGGAACTTTGAATTATTGCAGTTACCTGGATATATGATGTTTTTCTACTTTGTTTAAAGATGGATGGAAGGATCCTGACCCTTCCATGCTCCCTCCTCCTCCCCAATGAATTTCCTGTTTGTTTGAGGGACTAGATTGGCAGTCCAGGAGACTGCAGCCTTCTGTCTCTACTTGGCAGGTCAGGCAATGGCCCAGATGGGTGGGTCAGAGCATGTCCCTGGAGAGTGAGCACAAGACCACCTCTGAGGGAGAGAGAGGAGGCTGTCTGAGGGCTAATTGAGGAGCTCACTGTTCTCTGCTCTATTGTTTTCTGTTTGGTTTAGGGATTTTTTTTGGCAAGTGGGAGTGGCATGCTCTGTCTGTCCACTCTGAGTTGCTCTCTTTTCTTTCATGAAGAATATATGAAGGGAGGAAGAAAAGAGTGGGCTTGAGGTCATGATAGGGGACTGAAGCTTTGACTTTGTAAGGTAATTTTTTTGTTTTTGTCTTCATTTATTATAATTTTTATTGAAGTGTAGACAGATTTTAAGTGTTCTGTTCCATCTGTTTTAACAATTGTGACCTCTTGTGAAACCACTACCTGAAGCAAGTTACAGAATGTTTTCATCATTCCAGAAAGTTCCCTTGTGCCCCTTTTCCCAGTTAATCATATCTCCTGTCTCTACTCCCTTTACCCAACCCAGGCAATCACTTTCTGATGTCTATTACCATAGACTGACTATACACAGCATCATTTTAAAAAACACGTATTCCCTGTGACCTGTGCACATCCAAGTAGAGTTTCATTTTTTTCAAGACTGTACCTTCAAAAATCAGAATGTTGGAGTTAAGGGTCACTTTTCCTCCTTACTTTGAGCAAATCCTTTGACATGCTGGGCCTTGATGAATTTAATGATAATAATTCCTACCACATAGCAGAAAAATGGAAAGAGAAGTAGCACACAATTATTGACCGCTTACTTTGTGCCAGTCACTCTTCTCATCACTTCATTATTTCTTTAGTCCTCAAAACAATGCCCTTAACTAAGTACTACTCTTCCTATTTTACACATGGTGGCAAAACTGAAGCTCAAAGAGGTGAAGTAATTTGCTTAAGGCCATAGGGCAGTCAGCTATGATTCAAAGTCAGGAGCTTATGTGTCCAGGGCTTTCACCCAGAGCAGATCTATGCATGGAAGACTCATAAACTGATGTAAGAGCTAAGCAGAGGTCATTATTATTTTAAAAGTAGTATCTGTTGGTTAGAGAATATAATCTTCCTTTTTTCCCCATTACCTATTAAATATTTACATATAAAAATTATATAGCTCCTCATAATGTTTGGCATCATTGAGTATCTGCCAATTAGAACTGTTGGTGCTGGGCAGCCCCGGGTGGCTCAGTGGTTTAGTGCCGCCTTCAGCCCAGGGTCTGATCCTGGAGACCCAGGATCAAGTCCCACGTCAGGCTCCCTGCATGGAGCCTGCTTCTCCCTCTGCCTGTGTCTGCCTCTCTCTCTCTCTCTCTCTCTGTCTGTCTCTCATGAATAAATAAATAAAATCTTGAAAAAAAAAAAAAAGAACTGTTGGTGCTAAGATTAAGCCTTGAGCTAACAACAGGAAATATGAAAAAAGAAATCTGTCATTAGGATTGATGACCATTCTACTAGTTTCTTTCCCATAGAAAAACATTGTGATGAATCTATCATAAAATTATGTTTATTATTTTTATAGTACATCATTATTAATAATAAAACAATTAATTGATAATATAATCATTAATAATATAATTGTAATGTTCAAGGCTAGCATTTGAGTGCTGTTATGTGTCAAGCATATGCACAGCATTTGGCATATACTATTTCTGATCCTCAGTGGAACTCAGTGTAACTCTGCCCACTAGACATTGTATGAGTTACCTATTGCCTCGAAACATATAACAACATAACCCTGAAATTTGGCAGTTGAAACAAACTTTTATTACCTTACACAGTTCCTGAGGATCAGGAATCTGTGAGTGGCTTAGCTCAGTGGTTCATGAGATTGCCATTAAGCTGAGTCTGCAGCCCCTGAAGGCTAGACGGCACTGGAAGCTCTGCTTCCAGGTTCACTCAGTGACATATGGGCATCTGCATATGGTGGCTCACAACATGGCTTCTCCCAGAGTGAGTTATGAGAGAAAATGCCCAAGATGGAAGTCGCAGTCTTTTATAAGCTATTCTTAGAAGTGACATACCATCACTTCTGTTGTATGACATTGATCATAGAGATTGACCCTGGTAATACGGTAAAAGGTTGGAGGGAACTATCCAATGGTGTGAAAACCAGGAGACTGAGGATCATTGGGGTCATCTTGGAGGCTGACTATCATAGGCATTATCAACTCCATTTTATTGATGACAAATGGATGCTCAGAGAGGTTCAATGAGTTCCCCAGTTATGTATCTAGGAAGTGAGTAAGCTGGAATTTGAACACTGATCTAGTTGACTACATTGTTTGTGTGCTTTCCAGAAGGCCCAATAGGGAAGCCCTAAGAAAGAACAAAGCATATGCATACCTAGCCTTGAGTATTTTAGCATGTTCCTGAGGGTGCCTCAGATTGCAGTTTGCTTATAGATTCCTACCTTTATAGAATTAGTATGTACCTGAAGAGCTTGACATAAAATAAAGATTTGCAATTCAGTTTTATTTAAAATGTATCATGGGAATTCAATATTTAAAAGATTTCTGCTTGTATCTTTCTGTAGCCCTCTGTTGATATTTGTAATTGATTTTTAAATAGATGTTCAGATATTGGAGTACACCAGTGATATTCTAATTGGGTATGAGTGAAGGAAGATTTTGCTTTCCTCTTCTAGGGTAAAGGTGGTATAAGATCCCATTTTAAATTATTTTGAGATCCACTGAGGATACTAATAAACTGTGTGAAAGTCTAGTCATGTTTAAGATTTTAAGGAGTTGATGTGTCAATGGTGTTTTCCCAGACCATCCCAAGCCACCCCGGCTTACCACATCCAGAAAAGGACATTTTTTTATAGTTGGTTCTACTGCATGAGGATCTGACCACTGAGATAAATTTCCCTGTCATGACCTACTTAAAGGAATTTCGTTTTAGGGAAAGAACTCAGGGAGATTACATGGTCTTTAGCTGGCCCATTAAAAAGGTAAACATTTATCTACTTTTTAATGTCCATACCAAGCAATTAATAAAAGTTACACATACTTTTCAAGCTCTTTTTTTTTTTAGGTGATCATGGAATATCTTATGGAAATAGGAAAATATCACCTTTCTAGTTTTGTTCACCAATTCCTTCTTTTTACTATTACTTTGCCAATTTGTCCTACTTATGTTAAGGGAACTCTTTATTCATTCTACTCACTTGTTCATTTAACATTTTATTTTATACCTACTCTGTGCTAGAAGTAATAGGTATAAAATTCCTTAATAGATACTGGGGATAAAAAGATGAAAAAAGATAAATTTCCTACTCTTAGGAAGCTCACAGTACAATGATTCTAATGTAGAGAATGATGACTACAACCCAAGGCTATTTTTGATTTATTATAAATCATAGGGGAATGAGTACTTTATTCTGAATAGGAGGTGCTGAAAGATTTCCCAGAGGTAATGAGGAGGGATTTGCTAAAAGAAGCAGCAAAGGAGAGAAAATGGAGGGTTAGGATGGTGGTGGAGGACTTCCACGCAGAGGGAATCATTCACAAAGACACAAATTGAGAGACAGGATGGCCCATTTGGGAACAAGTTGTCTGTTTTTTTTTTGTTTTTTGTTTTTTTTAAGATTTTATTTATTCATGAGAGATACAGAGAGAGAAAGAGAGGCAGAGACACAGGCAGAGGGAGAAGCAGGCCCCATGCAGGGAGCCTGATGTGGGCCTCAATCCTGGGACTCCAGGATCACACCCTGGGCTGAAGGTGGTGCTAAACCGCTGAGCCACTCCTCCAGTTGTCTGGGTTCTAATTGATGACTCTGTCTCTACATTCCACAGTTTCAGCAACCACAATGCTTTATTTCTCTAGGACTATTCCAAATACAAATACTGTATCATTTACCCCCAAAGAGACAGTATATAGTAAAGCTCAAAAGACAGCAGCTTTTACTATTATTCTCGTCACCATGGCTAATATTTTAAAACTCCATTTCCTGCTTCATGTTCATCAGGACCCTTGGCGACAGACACCTCTAGGACACATCATGTGGGCTCACCATGAGTCAGCTATGGGAGTATGTTATGTCACACTGCTTCCTGTTAATCAAACCCACCACAGGGCAGCCTGGGTGGCTCAACGGTTTAGCGCCACCTTCAGCCCAGGGCCTGATCTTGGAGACCTGGGATCGAGTCCCACGTCGGGCTCCCTGAATGGAGCCTGCTTCCCCCTCTGCCCGTGTCTCTGCCTCCCTCTCTCTGTGTCTCTCATGAATGAATAAATTAAAAAAAATTTTTTTAAAAAAAACCCACCACAATGCTGATTCTCTCAATGTCTTTTCTCATCTTCAGATTTGCAACAGTCACAAGTTCCAGTTTGGTAAGAACTTCCAAAGTGCTCTATTTATAACATGAAGATTTCCAATCTTTTTGCATCATGCAGACTCTGTTAGAAATAGTAAGGTAAAGATCTTTCTTTTGTGTGTATGTGTGTGGAGTGAGTTAGGGTCACCCCAGAGGCTGTCAGAGAGTAATATATTTGAAAATACTTTGGAAAGATTATTACTAGTCTAGTGACAGTGACAGGAGAGTTGTAGTGGACTCATTTGTGGGAGGCATTCAGAGGTGATGAAGTTGGTCACCTGGAGATATACCTCATAGGATGACTTGTATGTGAGTGGTTGCCTGAGAGTTTCATTTCAGGATTTGCAAGGCAAAGGATGAGGATATGGCCACCTTCAGTTTGTCTTGAGTCGCCTTGCCCCTTAGTGATTTTGTTCTTTTTATTATTTTAAAAATAATAGTTGAATTCACTTATGAGCCAAGAATTGTGCTAGGCACTAGAAATGCAAAGATGATTAAGACATAGTCCATTTTCTTGAGACTCTCTCAATAAAATGTGAAAAAGGCACAAAAGATCATCAAAATATAGGACAAGATAGATACATGCAGGGGCATGATGGCAAGTTGAACCTGAAAGAGAGTAAGAATCCATCTGACCCAGAGGCCTAGCAGGTCTTTAAACAAATGGAATAAAATTGATATGATTTACGAAGAATGATTTGTTCTAAAAGCTGTAACGTTTTACATTTCTCTAAGGACTTTCAAATGTATTGTCAGAATTGAACATGTACTTACTGAGTTGTACTGGTATTTATTATCTATTATGCAGACAGAAAAGCCTGAGAAGGCAGAGGTAGGTGAATGTTTCTTCCCCCGTGTCACCAACCAACGAGCTCTAGGACTGAAACCCAGAATTATTCTTCTTACTGTAAAACTCATGCTTGTGCAAGTCTCTACTGGACTAGAACCAGCAGTCCTGGACTTGGCCTGGCTCTGCCACCACTAATGAGTCCCGTGAGCTTAGACAAATTGCCAGGTTTCTTTAAATGTTTGTTTTTTCATCGGCACAATGGAGAGAGTAGGACTTGAGGCCCTCCCAGCTATGCAGCTTGTGATTCCTAGGAACAGAACCAGGAAGGGTGATGGGGGTGGCTAAGGGGATGGCAGGAGACACCAGCAGCTGCAGGCACAAAGAGAAGCTCTATGGCAAGTCTGGTTTCCCAGAGGGAGGATCCTTCCCCATCCTTGCCTCTCTACCCCAGGTGCTATGAAACGGGATATGTTGGGCTTTATCACATACTTCTGCCAAGGACCAACTGTCAGAAGAAAGCAAAGAGTGGCACAGTAGATTTCGAGATGAATTTATTTTTATGCCACAGAGGGTACAAATTCTCTGCCTCAACAGTGGGAGACACGGTGTGCAGTGGGAAGAGTGTTTTCCTTGAAGGGCGATTGACTACATTTAGGCAGTAAACATCTTCTGGGCACAGTGTCACTGGGAGGATTTTGTGTGGAGAGGGCAGTGAGGCGTGAAACCTCAGGCTTCTGTGGTACTTCCTGCTACCAAAGTGATGTCACTGGCTTGCTGTTCAGAGTTCCCAGCTCTGGTCCTTATTTCTCAAGTATTGCTTCCCTGATATGGGAGCATGGGGAAATTGAACTGCTGGAAGTGAGAGAAGGGAAAAAAGCTGCATTAAATTTATCCTTGAAGATAATTACTCACTTGTCTGTGACTGCTTCTATGTCACATTAGGTAGAAAAGAGGCTGATTTTTGACAATTTTATTTCAAATATATCTCCATGAAGTCTAGACGAGGGTTTTTGGTTTTTGTGGGTTTCTTTGTTTTGTTTTTTACTGACTGAATATAGACTTTTTTTTTTCTGGTCTTCTTTTCTAGATTTATAGCCTTCAATGTTTCTGGGACATAAGAGAAAGAATAATCTTTTCACTCAATTAATGACATCAGAAGTATTGGTAATCTTTGGTTGGTACTATTCCAACTGGGTCAGCTGATGTGTTTATAATATAAGAGAAAGCAGTTGATGGTGACAGTAAATGTCATTGTGTTGCTCTCTGCAGTAACCCCTCTCATTCATTCATTCATTCATTCATTTGTGCATTCATTCAATTAAGAATCATTAATATACGTATAGCCCCTCACCCCCTTCACACATGTTTTACATTAGTGCAATTGATTTTTGTGAACCTGATATTTATTCTTATCATGCTCAGGATTGGGCCTCTAGCATAGGGAAGATTTCTGGGTTAGGTGGGTTTAAAAAAAAAAAAAAGGAAGGAGGAGCAAAGAGGATCTGATTCTTCATTGTTTATGCACAAAAGCCACTGCCCTTTGCATAATCCCTCCTTCAGGGCAGTGGATTATGAGTTGGCAAAGTGCGAAGGACGGAAGTGGTAGTTACAAATATTCTACAAATTGTAGAATAAAAGCTGGTTTTCATTTGAGTTGGCCATTAGGTTGGAATCTGCTTGGCCAGAAGGTCAAAACCCTTTCTCTGGCAAGAGCCTTTACATCTTAAATGTATTTTCTTTATTTTGCCAAGTAGACTGAAGTCCTTCAAATCTTTGACAGGAGTGTGGGAAACCCTACAGTACTTATTTTCCCTTGGTCCAGAAAAATTCTTGGACATGAATTACAGGAGCTTTTAGGTCACATTATGTAAGCCAGCTTCGAATACCTTTTATAAAACATATTTGGAGGACATGTAACACTGAAAAGTCTCATGGCCTGATTGTATTTTATGTAAACATATGATTTGACCAGAGTTGGGGAAAGTTATAAAGCATTTTAAATAAAATGTCGGAATCCCTGTAGGTAGAGGTGGCAACCAACAGCATGGTAATTGGTTGATGAAGAGCCTTGGACAGAATTAACAGAATATTGCATTATTGTAATGTGTTCGTGTTCTTCTTTGGACACAGGCCTATTACTTGGATTTAGGAAATCAAATGATAGTTATTCATATTTTTCTTTATTGTCTCTGGTTTGGTAGTGGGATAAAGCTATCTGCATTTCTGGACTAGAAACTTTGGGTAAAGTTTCACCCCCTACTCAAGAATATACGCCCTATATCTAAGTCTCCTTAGAAAGATGGTTAGAACTGAGGAGGAGGACCACATCTGTTTACCAAGTTGGAGTTTGAAGTAGGGACAGGATGGAGTCAGCTTGAGATTCTGGCACGTGGAGTCTCCCAGATAGAGTGATGATCGAAAATCGATATCCACTCACCTTGATTAGGCAGCCAGTGCACCATTAGCCTCTTTTTTGGAGTCCCTGAATCACAGACTATTTACGCTAACAGAGAACTTTGAAGTGCTCTGTCAATGTCTTCTCTCTCTCATTTTGCTGTAAGTGATCCAAGACTCAGAGAGTTGAAATCATTGGTCCTGAGCAGTTCATTAGCTATTAAATACACGTGTTCTTTTTAACATTGTTGGAACATTTTTAGGACTTTTTTTCTCTTCATCTTGATTTTAGATCTTTATCTTTCTTTCTCTTTTATCTTAAATTTTTTTTTTTTTGATACTGGGTTTGTTTTCTGCTCAGAAAGCAAGACCTAGACATGTCTTAGAGATGGCATCCATAAATTAGATTTATGACTCCTCTGGATCCTAGCTGGCCTCTGTTCAGTACATTGATCACAGAGTCACTAGATGGACTAAGAGGTCATGGTATCCAGCCTCTTACATGATGCATGCTTCCATCTACAGTGCCCTAGATAGATTGAATTCTTGAAGTCTTTATTCACAGTGTGCCTTCTCTTTTTTTTTTTTTTAATATATTTTTAAATTTTTATTTATTTATGATAGTCATACAGAGAGAGAGGGAGAGAGGCAGAGACAAAGGCAGAGGGAGAAGCAGGCTCCATGCACCGGGAACCCGACATGGGATTCGATCCCGGGTCTCCAGGATCGCGCCCTGGGCCAAAGGCAGGCGCCAAACCACTGCGCCACCCAGGGATCCCCACAGTGTGCCTTCTCTTAAACAGGCTTCAGATTGTGTCACATTCACTCAATAACTTCTGCAATATTATTAAAAGAAACATACAAATAAACAACATATGTGAAGTCGTTTTGATAGCAGGTAGAGTTTTTACATGATTTTTTGGCACCTGGATCACCAAGACTTTGCTTGGATTGTGGTGGCTTTTCTGGAAATATGAGCACAAACCCTCCAGTGTTGTATAATTTTATGTTCAATAACTTGAACTTCATGCGATCTGAAACCTCCAATGTGTACTGGGTCCCTCTTTTACTCTGAAATTTTTCCTTAGCACTTAGCACCAAAGAATGCTTCCTCCCCCTTCCCCCTCATTTTAAATTGACTTGTTGAACATATGTGTTCCTTCTTCATCTAATCAGTGGGGTGGATTCTGTTTCCTAATAATAAAAGCAGGATAACCTGGTGCTGTTGGTGAAGCACCAACACTGCTGGCAGGACATTAGGGACAAACTGGCTAGTCCATGGTTCCTTTATGAGACAGCCTGAATGTGACCTCTCTTACAAGTAGAGAGCCAGTCACTGGAAAGTTGAGTGGTATGTGAGCACATTTAATTAACCCTCTGATCTAGGGAGGGTGTTCTCTGCAAAGCTCTTTGAGTATGCCTTGCACATTCCCACCTCACCTGGGAACCTTATTCCAGATGCAGAATAAAAGGACCAGAGTTCGAGTTCTGACTCTCTATTAATTATTAACTGTTGAGTTTAGGCAAATCCCTTAATCCCTTTGAGGTTAATAATATCTACCCTAGAGAGCTATTAAATATGTCAAATGAAGTAATATGTGTGAGAATGCCTTGTAAGCTCTACAAAGTCATAAATAGGCAAGCTGTTATTATTAATGGTATTTTCTGTGAAATTTTCCTGGCTACTTCAGCTCTCAGGATTTTGCCTTTGTCTGAACTCACTGTTGGTACTGCCTTTTGGCCCTTTTGTGTGTCCATCCGTGATGCTGGTCAACTCATCCCCTGGGTAGAGGTGCTCTCTCTGACAAGTCTGTTGTTTTAATAGTTTAAATTGATTTTGTACAATTATAAAGTATGTAATATCTTTTGATAAAATAAAAGGATATGCATAACATATATAAATCTTAAAGCATAAGACCGTGTTTTATTCAACATTTATTGAGTGCTTACAAAATGCTTGACATTGGGCAGGTCCTGGTGATATCCACACAAATGAGAGAGTACCTACCATGAGACAACTCCCTATCTGAGGGTTAGGGGCAGAGGGCAGGGCAAAGAGGGAGAGAGTTTTCTCTACTTGGTGAAATTCAGACTACATTCTGAAAGTGTTCTTACTCTAGATTAAGTCACTCAGTGTTTTTAATCAGTTTTTTTGTTTGTTTACTTGTTCCTCAGATCCCCCACTCTTTTTTCTAATACATAAGCTCAATAAACTTGGAGTTATACCTTCAGTAAATATTTTCTGAGCATCTACTGTGGTGCTAGGTACCCAATAGAATTTTACCTCCAGGAAGGCAGAGATTTTTGTTCACTGATATATTCCTAAAACAGTATCTGGTATGTAATTTATAATATAATATTAATAATTATTTGTCAAATGAACTATCAGATAATATTAGTTAAGATAATACTAGCTGGCATAACTGATAATCCTTGAAAATCCAGAGGTTTAATACAATAAAAGTTTATTTCTTGCCTGTGTGAAGACCAATTTGCAGTGAATTAGGTGACTCTGTGCCACATTGTCACTCAGGGACGCAGGCTAATGGGGACTCCGCCATCCTTAACCTGTGGCTTCTATGGTTATTATCTTAATGTCAGTCTCAGATAAGGGAGATAAGGGAGAGGAAGAATGTGGAGGGTTACAAAGAAGGTGTTTTTGGCCAGAACTCACTTCATTACCTGACCACGTTTAGACAACAGGAGTGGGACTGTGGCAAGACATGTAGATTCTTGTTGGCTACTTCCCAGCAGTAAGTTTGCATTTTGAAAGAGTCACATGAGGGGCAGCCTGGGTGGCTCAGCGTTTGGCGCTGCCTTCGGCCAAGGTGTGATCCTGGAGATCGAGTCCCACGTCGTCGGGCTCCCTGCATGGAGCCTGCTTCTCCCTCTGCCTGTGTCTCTGCCTCTCTCTGTATCTCTCTGTGTCTCTCATGAATAAATAAATAAAATCTTTTTTTTTTTTTTTAAAGAAAGAGTCACATGAATCTTTGGGTCAGTGGACACATCCCTACCTCATAGACAAAAGGCCATTTATTTTTTGTTCACATGTGGGTGTCCTGCAACCTGTGAGCTCCTAGGGAGGCAAAAGCTATAACTTAATTCAATTATTCACAGTTCTCGGCATATTCTAACAGGTCAGTAAATGTTTTCTGAATTGAAATAAAGAAATAGTTTTTCTGTTGGGTACCTGGCACCATAATAGACACCTAATTTTTGTTGTTGCTGAAAGAACAGAAAAAGAGAAAGAAGAGAGGAATAAGAAACCGTTAGCTACAATGAAGGTATGCCAATACAGGAACCAATATGGAAGGTATTCAAAAAAATTTCAAAAAAGAAAAAGTGAAAAGAGAAAGACAAAGGAAGAGAAGACAGAGAAAGTGAGAAGGAGAAGGAAGCCATGAAGGAAGGAAGGGAGGAAGGAAGGAGAGAGAAGAAAGAAGGGACAAGAAAGGAAGGGGAAGGGAGATAGATGGTGCTGGGGTGATTGGGAGAAGGAGGGATGCAGACACAGTGAGAGGGAGAGCAGGGAATGGAGGGAGGAAGGAAAGAGAAAGAGAACACAGGAGGTTCCTGAGAGAAGTTTTGTGGCCTCTGCCTTATAAAGAGAAGGGTCTCCCCTGCCAGGAAGTCAGGGAAGGCTTCCCAGAGCAGTCTCTGGCTTTGGCTTCAGCCTTTCCTGGTCCCTCTGCCTAACTTCTATGACTTTATGATCTGCCCACCCTAATACAGGACAAAAATATCTCCCTGTCCTCTAATGGAGAAATGAAGTTAATAAATCTCCTGGAAAGTTTGTGCTTCTGTATGGAAACGGTCCATAAAGTACTCCTGCCACCCACGGAGAAGCACCAGGAGGGGCCAGCACTCAGTCATGCGACCTGTTCCTTCCAGCACACTTTTCCCCGGGTCAGGCTGCTGTGTGCCGGTCTGGGGTGTGGACCTGGTCGCCTCAGAAGGCCTGAGGATCCTGTGTTTGCTTCTCTAATCAGCCTGCCTTGCTTCTGGCTCATTGAGTTTCTCCACAAGATCCACATTCAGAAGGTTTTTGGTGATTTGATTGATGGCAGCTGCATACACAGGCCTGGGTATATGGCGCTCAGATGCTTACCAGAGTCCCTGACCACAAACCCAGTGCTGTGAGTGGCAGCCTTGCCATCTACACATGCTGGAATCTTTGCCTTTTGTTTCCTTCTGTGCCTGTAACATTTCCCCCACTTCGTGCATCCTCCATTTGCACGTTTATAGAGTGCAATATGTTTTGCCAAGTGCTTTCACACTGGTTTTGCAGCAGTTCTTCAAAGGTGATATGAATATGCCTGTTTTATAGATGAGAGCCCAGAAAGGTTCAGTCAGGATTGTTCAGAGCGTCAGTCAGGATTGTTCAGAGTCTTTACCCCAAGCTCCCTATCAACAATGCTGCAGCTCTGCTGCTGTCAAAGATGTAGTCATGAGTTCTCAAGGACACTCACATATATGGGTCACGTTGGCACTAGAAGCCCAAGCTGCACTTAGATGACTGGGGTCTAACAGTGAATTTATTTAATACCAAGAGGAGGAAAGGAATTGTTTTTTGTTCTCCATAGAGACGTTTTCTTCTGTTTGCTTGGATTTCACAATATTCTTCTAATGTGTAGGATTGAAGAAAGCAGTTTTGTTGCTGCTGTAAAATTGCTAAAACCATAAACTGTTACTCTTGGTTTTCAATATCAAGCCTGGTGAAGAACTCCCAGTGTTAGGAAAGGGAAAATCATTTAAACAGCAGAATGGACAGCACATGGCAGTTTTTTGTTGTTTGTTTTTCCTTTAAAGAGAGTGTTATTTCTTCCCTCTAGATTCCAGTAACCGTCTGTCACCACATGATCCAGGGCTGGGAGAAGTATCAAGGGATTTAAGATTTAATGAGATTGGCATTGCTGAAATTAACTTTATAAGACAAGACTGTTTACTCTTTATACTAATTTCCATGCATACCACTGACTCTGATTTGGTTTGAAGAAAGATATTCTAACAGGACATTCTTACCATTATGGAAATGAAAAAGCAGCTCTGTGTGATTTAATTTTTTTGGCTGCCCATCTGATAATCATGTATCACAGGGCAAAGCCATGGACAGTGAGAGCCACAGGTGTCTTAGAGAGCAGGCAGTTCTGTTCTCATCCTATGGATTAGGAAATTGAGGCCGGTGTTATTAATCATAATGAAACTTTTTTTATAGTACAAGTTCTATAGAAAACTATAGAGAACAAGATAAAGGTGAAGCAATCTATAATTCCAAATCTAAGAGGGAGCCACTGTTCATATTTTTAACCTTATTTTTAACCTAATGCTAGTCTATTTTCTATTGATATACAACATATAGGAGCCCCTTCCTTTATCCACAGGGGATGTGCCCCAAGACCCCCAGTGGTTGCCTGAAACCACAGATCGTACTGAACCCTATATATATGATTTGTATACTATGATAAAGCTTAATTTGTAAATGAGGCACAGTAAGAAATTAACAATAACATTGTAATGAAATAGAGCAAATATAACAATATACTGTAATAAAAGTTATGGGAATATGGTCTGTCTCTAAATATTTTGTACTGTATTCACCCTTCTTGTGAGGATGTAAGAGGATAAAACAGTTGCATGATGAGATGAAGCGAAGGGATGATGTAGGCATTGTGACGTAGTGTCAGGCTTCTATTGGTCTTATGATGATCCTGTGGGGGATCATCTGCTTCTGGGTGGTGGTTGACCCTGGGTAACTGAAACCACAGATGGGGGGACTACTTTATATTAATTTGACATCTTACTGTATATATATCCGTTTTGAAATGTATTTTGAAACATTTAAATACATACAAATGCCTTTATTTGACAAATTATAATAGCTAACACTTCATGAGGCACTCTTTTATACACATGACAAACACGAACTCATTTCATTTTCACAACAACCCGAAGAGTGAGTAGTAGTGTTGTTACCCCCTTTTACGGGGGAGGACATGGAGGCACAGGGGGGTTACACAAACTACAGGGTCACACAGGAAGTGGCAGAGCCAGAATAGGCACCCATGAGGTATGGCTTCTCTGTCCCCTAGGACCTGGCACAGCTCCTGGCAACTCTTAAGTGCTGAGTGAGAGTTGGTATTGAGAAGACTGGCTTGACGAATGAGCAAAGGCTCCTTTTGGGGAATGATGACTATGCATGCCTGACATGTGAATTATGTACTTGCTGTTCTATGCCTTGATTCTAGCAAGGATTCTGAACAAGCAGTGGAGTGCCTATGGATCTGGAGAAGTTGTAACACAGCAACTTTGCATTTAGCCTTGGATCTTGTTGGCTGGCTCCTATTAACCTCCAACCTAATTCCTTTCCAAAGTCAGTATCCTGTATTGGTAGCTGTAATAGAGGATGTAATACCAGTGTGCTGATGGGCATGCAGTGCTCCTGGATTTGTTTGTGATTTCTAGCTAGCCAAATGGACTCAGTAAAAATTAATCCATTTTTCAGATGCTAATAATGTCTTTAAATTATTTTAGTGAGAAAATTTTCTCTTGAATCAGTGAACAGAGTCTGATTCCAAATAAAAAGTTTAGTTCCAAAAAAGCTCCAAAATATATTTTCCTGATTTTGGAGTCCAATCTCTTTATATTAATTTTGTTTTCTGAAGGGCATAAAATTAATCTTTCTCATTATGTATTTTGCTTCTTTGAGGTCCAAAATAATTCCTTCTTTAATAATCCTCCCATACTTCTTTCCATCCATTTATTAATGAAGACAGTTCTCTTGAGATGAAGATTATGCTAGCTAGTGAATGTATGAGACCTAATGTCCAGCCCACGAGAGCAATCTATTGAGGATGACAGATAAATACCAAAGAATTGCAATACAGTTCTCTAAACACTGAGGTAAAGTACAGAGAAGGAAGGTGCGTGCGAAGGTGGGAATACATAAAGACCTCTTTATGGTGTGTTATCCTGTTACTAAAACATCCAGACCATGATATATTCAATTTATGTTTTCAAGGAGTAGCCCTCAATGCTTTTCTAAATATATGCAGTCTGAGTCTGTAGATATAGGAAATGAGCTTATCCGCAGCTTAAAAGCATTCTCTATTACCTAGTTGATGGAAAAGAAGGAAGACCTGTGATGTGCAAAGTTTTAAGTGTAATTCAGAGTTTCGTACGAATTAATAGAATCAACAGTAGCCAGGGAAACTTTCCAATCCCAGTTTAATCAGATGTTAGTATGCAGTAATACGGACTTTTTTTTTTTTTTAATAAATATGAAGGCCATTATCTATGTAGTGCTGGATATATAACAGGAGTTTAGGGATTACTTGTAAGTAGCATGTGTCATTGGGAGTACCCAGAACTGGGAATTGAGAGGTATGGATTCTAAATCTTGCTGTCACTAGCCTCAGCTGTCTTAGAATCTATATTCAGCTGTGTGTTACAGAGACCTGAAAAATAACGGTTTAAAAAGTTTTGGAGCAACACATTATATCATTTTCTCATATACTGAAAAGGCAAGAGAGGCAGTGGAAAGCTGACATTTCCATTTTGCAATGTCTTTGGGACCCAGATACCTTTTTTCTGCCCTCTTAATCATCCTTGTAAATATGCTTGTCATCTTATGGTCATTGGTCAGCTGATTCATGCTCTGACTCACATCCATGTTCTTCATGGGAAGAAAGGGACAGGTAAAAGTGTAGGCACAGTCTGAGTCAGCCTCTAAAGAGCTTGCTCAGAAACACCCCCTATCTCTGTACTTCTGAGTTTATCTCATTCCTTGGTCAAACCATGTCCCGTGACCACCCTCAAATGGGGGGAGGCTGGAAAAAGATGTTTGCATAGTGCATTGCTGCCCTCAATAAAATCAGGGCTCTTTTATGAAAGGGGAAAAGGGAGCTTGGATCTTGGGGAGAAATCTAACAATCTCTGTCATATTAACTATGAAATAAATGAACTAAATCAGTGGTTAGCTAACTTTTTTTTTTTTTTTTTAGTACACCCTCTGCCCCTTTCCGTCACTAAATCTTCACAGGTCTAGTTACCAGGTCCATGTAACAGTGTGTGTTATTTGACCGAAGTCAGAGTTGGGATGCCAAGATTACTTTGCCTTTCCTATTTCTCTCTCTATTCATTTGAATTTAAATTGGGTTCATTAGTGTGTATTCCATTTTAGGTTTTCCTCCCACCCATCTTGATTGACTTTACTTATTTATTTAGGTATGTGTTTATGTGTAACATATTAATACGGTTTTAAAAGTCAGAACTATATAGACACGTATACTCAAAGAACCATCTCTCCTCACAATCCTTCTATCCCATTCCCATCCTCCTAACACTTCCATTTCATTACTACTCATTGCACCCCTGTGGACAATCAATCTTACTAGTTTTTTATTTCCTATGCTCCTTTTTGTACCAATGTGCAGATACATGTGTATTTTCTCATTTTTCCTACCTAAAAAAGGTCATATTCTATAGTTTTCTTTCCACTTGGGCGTCTTTGTGGATAGTATTAAGAAATGAAATAATGGCGGGGCTAGGGAGAATGACAAATGTACCATAAGAGAGGGAAACCCAAATAAGGCAAGAAGAGACTACATCTGCTTAGGGAAGGTCTTAAGAAGGATACTGTGCTTGAGCAGGGTCATCAGAATGGGTGATATGACAAAGAAGGGAGGGTTTTCTCTGGACATTGATAGAGGAGAGGAGGGGAATAACTGATTTAGCCTAATTGGATGTCAGAGAAGGGGACCAAGGTCAGGGGCGTCAGTTCAGGGGAGCTCATGGTGGAGAGAATGAATGTCCAGCTGAAGAATGTGAATCTATGGGGAAGGATGTGATAGGACAGTGATAATAATGCAGAAAGCTAAACCTGAGTGTTGTGTGCTTTTCTTGGTTTATGGGGTTCAGAGCAAATTGAGAGATCAGCCAGCAACTTGTTTTAAACTGACACTGTGCACATGTTATAGAGGAAGAGACTGAGGCCTAAAGAAGTAAGGAGACTTGCCAAAGTTTCATAGTCAGGTTGCAGTTAGAGTTGGAAATAGTCATGCTCTTGATTCACAGTCCCCTGCTCTTTTCCTCAGGATCTAAGATTTCAGATGAACATGAAGTCAGCCTTGTGCTTCTCAGACATGGCAGTTGTTTCCTTTGCCAGCTTATGTGTGGACTTTCAGTTCATTTAATCCCAAATCCTAAAATTCACCCAGGCTAACAGCAAACTCAAACCAGCCTGTAACAGGCTGAATTCTTGTCCTCTTTCAAAATTCATATATTGAAGTCCTGACCCCAAACACCTCATAATATGACTATACTTGAAGGTAGAACTTTTAGAGAGGAAATTAAGTTAAAATAAGGTCATTAGGGAGAGTCCTAATCCACTGTGACTGGTGTCCTTATAAGAAGAGGAGATTAAGACACAGACATGTACAGAGAAAGATACAGAGAGAAGACAGCCGTCTGCAAGCCAACAAGAGAGGTCTTGGAAGGAATGAACCTTGATCTAGACACCTTGATCTAGCCTGTTAGCCTCCAGAAATGTGAAAAAACAAGTTTCTTTCTTTCTTTTTTTTTTAAGATTTTATTTTGTTATTTGAAAAAATGAGAGAAGAGCACAAGGGGGGAGGAGAAGGAAAAGCTGGCTTCTTGCTGAGCAGGGAGCCCAATGTGGGGCTCGATCCCAGGACCCTGAGATCATGACAGACACTTAACCGACTGAGCCACCCAGGTGCCCCCAAAATAAGTTTCTGTTGTTTCAGCCCCCCAGTCTGTGGTACTTTGTTATGCAGTGGGAACAAACCATAACACAGCCTTAACCAGTTCTTTGGGGCTGCCGGTGGGATCTCATTAGCAGCCCATTGTCTCAGCCTCAGATCATGTAGCTCCTCAGTCTCCCCTTGTTAGGCCCTATCATATGTCAGCCACTCAGCTACCTTGCCCAGAGACAAAAGAATCGTGGAGGAGAGTCTGTCGTGGTACAGAGAAGAGCACAGGGCAGGCAGGTCAGGAGCCTGATGGAGCCATTCACAATCAACAGATCCTTAACCTCTGGCTTCCAAGGGTGTGGTTGATGTAGGTGTCTTTGAAATAATTTCCAACTACTGGATTCTACAAGTAACAAAGAAAAAAACTCATTGTTGGTTTTATTTTATTTTTATTTATTTATGATAGTCAGAGAGAGAGAGAGAGAGAGAGAGAGAGAGGCAGAGACACAGGCAGAGGGAGAAGCAGGCTCCATGCACCGGGAGCCCTATGTGGGATTCGATCCTGGGTCTCCAGGATCGCGCCCTGGGCCAAAGGCAGGAACCAAACCACTGCGCCACCCAAGGATCCCATCATTGTTGGTTTTAAATGATTACTCAGGGATTTGAAATTTTGAAACTTTAAAAATTACTGTTTCTTTAATTGAAAACAGATTCTTTTTAAAAGATTTTATTTATTTGAGAGAGAAAGAGAGCAGGGAGAGGGGTAGAGGAAAGAAGAGAGAGAGAATCCTCAAGCCAACTCCTGCTGAGCAGGGAGCCTGATGCAGGGCTCCATCCCAGAACTCCGGGATCATGACCTGAACCAAAGGCAGACACTTAACCTACTGAGCTGTCCAGGCACCCTGAAATCCTTTTTTCAAATGCTCTGCCTCACTATAGACTTTAATGCACCAAGATGTTAACATTTTAAAATTAGATGGTGAGAATATGATTTCTTTTCATATTCTTCTTTATGACTTTCTAGATTTTCAAAATTTTCTTTAATAAACATGCATGACTTTTACGGCCAAGATTTGGGGAAGTATGGATCATAAGGTTGAAAAGAATTCCTTTCCAATCCTGTGTTAGAACCAAACAAGAGTAAATGAATCTTCTTAACTTCAAGGAGTTCCAGAGGAAGAAAGCACACTTTTATTTTTATTTTATTTTTTTTAACTTTTTAAAATTTATTTATGATAGTCACAGAGAGAGAGAGAGAGAGAGAGGCAGAGACACAGGCAGAGAGAGAAGCAGGCTCCATACACCGGGAGCCCGACGTGGGATTCGATCCCGGGTCCCCAGGATCGTGCCCTGGGCCAAAGGCAGGCGCCAAACCGCTGCGCCACCCACGGATCCCGAAAGCACACTTTTAAATGAATGGATAATGAGAATAGTTGTAGGGCATGGGGTATATAAAGCTTTTGAAGTCATGAATATTTAGTATTTTAAAAACACCTCCATATATGGAAAAAACCAATAAACTTTCTAATGCTAATGAAACAGTGTATATGGTTTATATTAATTGACATATAGTGTATAAAAGGGAATGTAGATCTAAAAGTAATAAAATACGAAACACTAATCAGGTTGAGAAAAGAAAAAGCTGTCACAAGATGCTTATGATTTGTTAATTGGGTTGTGGCGAAGGATATGTGACAATTGACTTGCAATATCATGGAAAAAACCCTTGTTGACATATGGCTTGGCCTCAATTGTAGTTGGGGGGAAGAAGGTGAAGATGACAGTATAATTTAAAACTAGAAAAAAGGAAAAAAGAAGAATTATTGGATTAAACAGTATTTTTAATCCTCCCCCCACCAAAAAAGCTAAAATTAGGAAAAATGAACTGGATTCAGAAACTAGAGGTACAGCCAGATTTCACCAGAAAAACAGAGGTGAGCAGATTTCACCATAACTTGGAGTGCAATTCCTTGAGGTCTTGTTACTTAAGTTACTAATATTAAAATAATGCATTTGACAACACTGGGACTATGTAGGTAAGAGAACTGATAATAAGGGATGCCTGGGTTGCTCAGCAATTGAGCATCTGCCTTTGGCTCAGGGTGTGATCCTGGAGACCCAGGATCGAGTCCCACATCAGGCTTCCTGCATGGAGCGTGCTTCTCCCTCTGCCTGTGTCTCTGTGACTCTCATGAATAAATAACTTTTCTTTTTTTTTAAAAGAACTGATAATAATAGTTATTATCAGTTAGCCAAATGCAATCAAACCCTCCCACTTAGAATGCCCTTTGAGAATCTGGATTCTTGTGTTTTCCTGCAGATCTTTTCCAAGCACAGGTAAAATACAATACTCTTTTTACTATGGAGAAGAACAGAGCTTGGCAAATGGGATGGCTTCCAGGCCTTTTCCTAGATCACTAACCACAACAAACTGGTGATGAAAATCCATCCACCTCCACGCACATTTCAGAGTAAATTGCCTGTTCCTACATGTGCTCCGGCTCGTCGATACAGGTACTGATAACCTGAGACCTCCTTTTTGGTATTGATTGCAGGAGTGATCACTCCTCCTGCGTCTTCTTTTGTAGAGAGTCAGGATCAGTTTGAAAACATATGGTTTCACCTCAGGAGCACATATGCTATCAAGATTTGTGTGTGCGCGTGCACGTGTGTGTGTGTGTGTGTGTGTGTGTGTTTGTAAAAGACGTTTTATGTATGCCTTGAGTGACCTTTCCAAAAATCTCACACAGCTTGTGGACATTGTGGCCTGTTCCCTGGATTTCTCTTAAATGCAAATCCAGCTGTGTCATTTCCCTTAACCCCTCCTGTGCCTGCTCAGGGTTAAGCATTACCCTGTCAGCTCTTTCATAAGTGTCCAGAGGGGAATTAGCCAGATGCACCTGGGTGGGGTTTAACCCCTTGCACCCCCACCTTCTCTGCCAGAGTCATGGGGGAGATTCAGACGTTCAAGAGAGGCACAGCTAGTGAAATCACTTCTCTCTCTTGAGGTAACTTGATCTTGTCAAACAATGCTTTTCACAGAACAGATGTGCTTTAGTTTTATTTTAAGTTTCTGAAACAGCATTCTCCACTTTGCTCACCCCTGAGGCACGTGCACAAAAAAGAAAATCCTCTTTGGGTTACACGTGAAACTTTCTTATTATTGCTATTATTGTTGTGTCAAAAGAAAAGCCACAAACTTTCCTGAATCAAAATAAAAGCAAATACTGTGATGTCACTTTATCCAGAGCCAAAGGCAAGAGGGAAAATTTGTGAAAATTAAATTCACAGAAGACCAGAAGGAAAACCAAACTGACTTGCCCAGAGATGAGTAGTCAGCCATTGTTCCTTGGCTGGATTTGGGGAGAAGAGAAAATAAGAGTTATTTTTTTTTAGAACAAAACAATGAACTCTGATTATGAACAACTCTCTCCATAATACTCACCTCTAGGTGTCCCAGGTCTGATTTATGCTGGAAATGAGCTAAGGTCTCATAGGCACAGGACATTCTAGGTGAAAGGTGGTTATCACCTTGCCCAGGCCCCTGGTGTCATAGAAGCACTTTAGATAGGGACTTTGGGATGCCCCGGAGGTGGAATCTAACAGGTAGAGAATGTGGGCTTGGGCGGCCTCTTGTTGGCTCTGTTGTGCAACCTCAGGCAAATTGCCGAAGGTTTTAGAGTCTCAGTTTCCCTCTCTGAAAAGGGGGTATTGATGTTTACATCATAGAGTTGTTATAAAAATAAAATTGAGGGGCACCTGGCTGGCTCGGTTGGTAGAGCATGCAACTCTTGACCTTGAGGTGGTGAGCCTCATGTTGAGTGGGGTTAGAGTTGACTTAGAAAAATTAAAAATTAAACAAAAAATGAAATGAAACCAACTATGCCAGTGTGTAGTACAAGCCAGGCACATTACAAATGCTCAAGTCAAAGCTGTTATTTTATGTTTACAAAAGATGGCTCTGCCACAAACAGATATGTGACATTGGGTAATTCATGCTGGGTAGGTGACTGACCTCTGCTCTTATTTATAAAATGTGAAATTTTAAACAGTAGCCTCTTGTAGTTCCAAGACTCAATGAATCTTTGAAGCCCCTCTTAAGCCTTGGCGAACCATTAAGAATATTTTCTGTGCCTAGCAGTTGATAGAGTTCCCAGAGTTCAGGTTAAGTTCTTTGCGGAAGGTGATCAGAACTTGCCTTGGGCCTTCGGCAGTTCTCATCATCCTGGTATCAAGGCAGGAGAAAGAAATCTGTTCTTACTGTTCCTCAGTCTTATTATAAATCTAAAAATCCTCCCATTGCCCCACTCTGTATTCTCTGCCTCTCAAACTTCTGATCTTCCTTACTACTTTAAGGTAATATCTAATGTGTAGGTAGTACACTGTTGCTTCGAGACTATCTTGTTGTAGATTATGACCTTGGCTCCTCAAAACAATTCCTCATGGCAGGTTCATTATCATCCCCAATTTACAGATGAGGAAACCGAAGTCTGGATTGCTGAGATCATATGGTCAAGAGTTGGCAGATATGCAGTTCATACTCAGGTCTTTTACTGCAAGAACATACCTCTGTCACTGACAAGGCTCCCTTATAAAGTACTGGAGCCTTTTGTTTATAAATGAGAAGGAGAGGCAAAGAAAAGGATGAAGTCATAATGGGAAAGAGGATATAGAAATGCTCAATCCTTCATGACTCACAAGCTCAGGCTTGTGATTCCCAGCAATCTTTTTATATGAGTACCTGCTTTATTTATTTATCTATCTATCTATCTATCTATCTATTTATTTATTTATTTTTGCAAACGGAGTTTATTATTTCATTATATGTGTAAAATGCAGATGAACAAAAACGAAGATAATAAAAAGTACTCATACTCCCGTGATAACCACTATTAATTAACATTTTGATATAACTTTCCAGATTTTTTTCATGTTCATATGTTGATGTGTATGTGAGTGTGCACATACTATTTAAGAACCATCTTTATTTTTTTTTTTAAAGATTTTATTTATTTATTCATGAGAGACAGAGAGAGAGAGAGAGAGAGAGAGAGGCAGAGACACAAGCAGAGGGAGAAGCAGGCTCCATGCAGGGAGCCCGATGTGGGACTCGATCCTGCGTCTCCAGGATCACAACCTGGGCCAAAGGCGGTGCTAAAACGCTGAGCCACCCAGGCTGCCCAAGAGCCATCTTTTGTAACAAAAAATGATACAGGTTGCCCACAGATAGGTGGAAGGGACCCAGATTATGCAGCTTTCCAGAATGGCTTCCATGCCTGCCTCTTGGGCCCTAGGCTGCCGGCCCCATGGAGAGCCGGCTGTTATTACTACCACCTCATTACCCCCCCAGGGCCAAGCCTGCAGCTCAGCTTCTATAGTTCTTGCTGCAGTGGAGCCCAGCAGAGTCAGCACCCAGGCCTGACTCAATTCTACGACAGAAGCCCTGGCTTGTCCTATTGTTACAGGACTCAGATGAAGCAGTGTTCTACGGGGTGGGCATCCGCTTCTCCAGGCACTCTACATAGAGACTGGCTGATACACCTAGAAGTGTGAGGGATTTGAAGCCCATGGGTGAACCTTGGCCAAGAAGATGGAGAGACTGTTCTGAGCCATGGTGGGTACTATACACCCTGTCCTGGTGACCAACAGCCAACAGCTTCTTGTGGGGTGGTGACAGCTGGCTAATTAACATGTCACTGTGTTTTTGCTTTCTCTCCTTTCCTACTTTACCTTTCTTTCCCCTCCAGTTTTCCACCCGGAGTCTCAAACCCTCTCTGCCCCATCCCATAGGCTTTAGCATAGATACTTTTTCTCAGGTTCTTTTGTTTGGACCTAGGAAACTGAGCTGAGGTGATGGCCACCACATTTGTACTGTCTCTCTGTTCAGTAAGTGCATATGAGAAAATACCCCAAGTGCAATGACTTGTAGTGAAACAGATTTTATTAATGACAGCGACATCTGTATGCACTTGAAGAAAAGTAGTCATCAAAGTTACCTTCAGAGACCATTCGGTGATAGGTGGATTAAAGGACCCCTAGAAGCCACTCCATGCCTTGCCCTACCCTCGTGTCCCAGGGAAGGTCTGAATTCTTGGTTGAGTTGTTTAGGTGAGATGCAGACAATCACAGCTCTTTTACCCTTAACTTGACCTTCCTGCTTCAGTTAAATACTCTCAGACATGAATGCAGTGCATCCAACTTCGTCTGCCTGCCACCTTTCAAGCGTGTGAAGTATTGAAGCCTGTGCGTTTTCCCAGAGCAAGGCGCTGTACACATCTGGGTCAATTTTATTCCAGTTTTCTTTCTTTTCTTTCTTTCTTTCTTTCTTTCTTTCTTTCTTTCTTTCTTTCTTTTTTTTTTTTGTCAGTCAGTGTAAGTAACTGCTACATGAAACCGTGAAGAAAATGGAATAAATATGTTGGAAATGCTAGAAAGTGATCTGCAGTTGTTTGTTCTCTTCAGCCTCACTTCCTGGACTTATTTTTAAGCATTCAAAGAGTTTCAGCAATCTTTAATAAGAGTGGTTGGCGTGCTGCAAAAAAATGTGGCCTGTTCTCTAATATGAGAGAATGTCTACACTGTGTTTCCTGGTTTGAAAGTATATGGGAGTGAGGAAAAAACTAGTCTCGAGGGACAGGGCCCCTCATGTGCTGATTCGAGTTCTCTTAATAAGACACTTACTCTATGACATCATCATTCAGTGCACTTCATTTATTAAGCAGTATTTACGGGGCTCCTTTTTGTTTCTCTAGGGCAGGGATTCCATCTTGTACATCTTTGTTTTCTCCAGCAGCACTGACATAGCTAATAGGTACTGCCCAAGCTCCTTGAATGATGAAGTGGATGGTGAATTTTTCAGTGTAAATAATGGGAGTGGCATAAGCTGTCCATATTTCAAAAAACAAATGCTAGAAACATGATTTCTGTGTAAATAATTAGGGAACAAGACAGTGTATTTGTATAATGTACTGTTTTCAGACAGGGCTCATTGGCTGTATTCACAATAAGGGTTCATTGGCTGGTTTAGGCAGAAACAAGAGAGGTTAGTCAGGGCAGATATGGTGAAGGAAGGCTTGTGCCCCAGGTTCTCATGGGAGTGGAGGGGGATGAGGCAGTGGGCTATGATCTAAGGATTCTGAGTTCCAGTCTTGCCTCTTGAAATTGATTCTATCCTGTCTCCTCCATCCATCTTTTCCTGATCCCTGAACTAGATAATTAACCTCCTGGGACCTCATAGCTCTGTGTCAGGACCTTTCTCCTGGCTCTGCTCCTGGATGGCCATTTGTGTTCTTTCTTTCTTTCTTTCTTTCTTTCTTTCTTTCTTTCTTTCTTTCTTTCTTTCTTTCTTTCTTTCTTTCTTTTTTGATTTTATTTATTTATTCACAAGAGACACACAGAGAGCAGAGACATAGGCAGAGGGAGAAGCAGGCTCCCTGCAGGGAGCCCGACGTGGGACTCAATCCAAGAATCCCTGGATCATGTCCTGAGCCAAAGGCAGACTCTCAACCACTGAGCCACCCAAGCATCCTACCTTCCCCTAGATTATGAATAACTTCTAGACTCTTCCTGACTTGTCCATATGACTCCTAGAGTGCCTAGCATAGTGTCTTCTACTCAGTTCACTGCACAGATGTTTATAGAAGCAGACTTACCAACCCAGAATTTCAGAATGATGAGGACATTCATTCTTTGCAGGGCTTTTGTAGTGTAGTGCCTTGAATAGTGGCCCCTAAAATGATAAGTCTACATCCCATCTGCATCTGTGAATGTGACCTACATCCCTGCATCTGTGAATGTGACCTTATTTTAAAAAAGGATCTTGCAAATGTGAGTTGAGGATTTGTGTCTTTGGATTTTTCCCTGCAGTAGTTATCCTTCACAATACATAATCATAGGTTTAATGGTCCTTGTTTTGAATAGCTCATAATGAAATAATTAATTATACTTAGTATCAATAGAAATTATGAATGGTGATGCTGAATGATACCTTGATACCACAAGAGACAATGATGTTGGTCTCTATTAGCTTACTAGCTATAGTGGGTAGAACGGTGGCTCCCCATGTCCTAATCCCCAGAAACTATGAATGTGATATTATTTGGAAAAAGTGTCTTTGTAGATATAATTAAGGGTTTCAAGATGAGATCATTCTGAGTCACCCGGGTGGGCCCTAAAACCAATGACAAGTGTCCTTACAAGAGACATAAGAGAGAAAGACAGAGAGAAGCCCGTGGGAAGACAAAGGCAAAAATTGGGGTGTTGCAGCCACAAGTCAAGGAATGACTGGAGCCACACAGGGCTGGATGAGGCAATGAAGGATTCTTCTCTGGAACCCTGGGAGGAAATATGGCCCTGCTGATATTGTGATTTCAGATTTTGGTACCTGGAACTTTGAGAGAATAAATTTCTGTTGTTTTAAGCCATCAAGTTTATGATTATTTGTTATGGCAGCCCTAGGAAATGAATGAAAGGTTGAAATTCCTACTCTACCTCTAACTAACTATGAATTTCTTAAGGGTAGGGACTATGTCTGTCTTGTTACCAGTGGAGGGGCCCCCAGTGCCTAGTAGAATGACAGTATTAAATACTTAATGTTTTTTTTTTTAAGATTTTTTTTATTTATTCATAGAGGCAGAGACACAGGCAGAGGGAGAAGCAGGCTCCATGCAGGGAGCCCTATGTGGGACTTGATCCTGGGTCCCCAGGATCACACCCCAGGCTTCAGGCGGCGCCAAACCGGTGCGCCACCGGGGCTGCCCTAGATACTTAATGTTAATTCCTTTTCCCTTCCTTCCTCCCTATTGTCCAAAGTTCCATGTCTGCTGGTAAGAGCAGAAGTGGTTCCAGACCACGCTTCAGTTCTTCCATAATTTCTTATTTGTGGCAGAGCTTGTTAGTTTTTTCCCCTGTATGTATTCTCCTGCTCTTTTGTGATGATAGAGCACCTGATCTTTGACTGGCCTCTCTCTGCATCTGGGTAGGGCTGTGCATCCACGTTCTGGCCTGTAGGCTGTAAGGGGAAATGTGAGGTAGCTTCTTGGAGCCTTCCTTAAGAGACAGCTGGTAGATGCCCTCTGTGCCTTCTTCCTCGCTCTTTCTTCTGTCTGCCTAGAATGCAGGTGCTGCCATTTTGGACTGGGAGAACAAGAGTCCCACGTAGGGATGGTGAGCAATGGCTTGGGGAGGGCCTCTATCCCTGTGTGCAACAGAGCCATCCAACAGCGCTGGGTTACATGCTTCTTGATTTTTGTGTCAGAGGGAAATAAAGTGCTTATGGAAACGAAACTGTTGTTATTGACTGTGTGTGTGTGTGTGTGTGTGTGTGTGTGTGTGTGTGTGATTTATCACCACTTACAACTTTGGGATTGCAGGGGCATTATTTGTTCTGAAGGGACAGAAATGGAATGAGAGATACTTTGAGCCTCTGTGCTATTTCAAAATCTGTGGTCTCAATTTTAACTGAGGAGACCTGTGACACAAAGAGTTAAACAGACCTGAATTTGACCCTTGACTTTATTCCTCCCCCCCGTGGAGTGACATAACCCACCCACCCCACTCACCCCCAACCTCAGTTTCTCATCTGTAATGTGGAGATCAGGGTAGCTACCTGTTGGGGATGTCATTCTGTGCATTAGAATGCTATCATGTCTGTTAGTAGATTCTGTTGTAGTAGTATATTTTTATTTTGTCTGGACTAGTGAAATTACCAAGGCTGCTATTCCAGGAAAGGAGGAAACAAAAACCAAATGAATAAAGTGTTCATGCCATAAAGCATTAAAAGAACACTTGAACTTGTATAAGGGATATACTTAGAGGGTTAGAGAAGGAAGTCCTGTTCAACCTATGGGTATCAGGTTTTGGCCATGTAGACGGGACTGGATTTTTCTATTCCTTCAGTAGACATTTCTTGGACTCCTCCCATATGTCATGTGTATAGGACACACAGAGATAAATGAAGACATAGTCTTGATCTCTGCCCTCAGGAGCCCTTTGTCTAATGGGGAAGACAAAGATCATTATAAGACAAGGAGAGGGATCCCTGGGTGGCGCAGCGGTTTAGCACCTGCCTTTGGCCCAGGGCGCGATCCTGGAGACCTGGGATCGAATTCCACGTCAGGCTCTCGGTGCATGGAGCCTGCTTCTCCCTCTGCCTGCTTCTCCCTCTGCCTGTGTCTCTGCCTCTCTCTCTCTCTCTCTCTCTCTCTGTGACTATCATAAATAAATAAAAATTAAAAAAAAAAAAAGACAAGGAGAAAACTGCTCTAAGTGCAGCATTTCCAGAGTCCTGTCTGTAGGAATCGAAAAAAAATCAGACCTGTTTCCATTCAGGGTCCTGAAGAGTGAGCAGGAGTTCACCAGGAGGGGTAAACAGTCAAGGAAGGGGCAATCAGGTGGACAAAGACAAGACACAAGAAAGCAATAGGGTGATTGTGGCTGCAGCTGGCCTATTCCATTTCAGGACGTGGGAGAGGAGGGTTAGGGGACACGAGGCTGCAGATGGATCCCTGACACAGTTGCCTACAGAGCTGGATTGCCCCTTTTCCATTGTGGGGAGGCCAAGGACCTTTAAAAGGAAGAGAATGATGTGGGCAGTTCTCATCTGATGCTTGTGCTCCTCATCTCCCTGTTCTTTTGACTTGGAATGCTGCCACTTAGGGCAGAGGAGGAGAAATCTGGCAGTCATAGGAAACGCAGATATCCTTTATCTTGGTTGAGATTAACAAAACAAATTAACTTAGGGTGTGAGGAGAGCCCTTCAGATGAAAAATGGGCAAACCCCTTTAATGAGGTTGCTGGTAGTAATGCCAAATCTTCCCTAATTTTACTTGGCTGGCCATTTATTTTTATTTTTATTTTTTCCTTCTTTTAAAAAAACTATTGTACTTTTAGTTAAAAAAAAAAAAAAAAAAAAGGCTCCATCTTCCAGAATGCAGTGTAGTTTTTACTCCCGGTCAGAAGTGAAGAAAATATAACCTCTGGATTTTTCCATGCTTGATAGAGGGCATAGGGTATAAATGTAGGTTATAAAACTCTATCTCCAACATGATCTCAGATTTATAAAAGAAAAACTATATATGCATATGTAATATAAATTGCCCTTTGGGTTACAGGATTTTCTTTTATATTTTCCATATTTTTTTAGGGAGCATATAACTCTTAAGTACTTTTTTTTTTTTTTTAAGATTTAACTTTTTATTTGAAAGAGAGAGAGAGGGAACAAGGGGTGGGGAGGGACAGAGGGAAAGGGAGAGAGAAACAGAGTCCCTGCTGAGCCAGGAGCTGAAAGGAGGGCTCGATCCCAGGACTCAGAGATCATGACCTGAGCCAAAGGCAGACACTCAACTGACTGAGTCACCCAGGTGCCCCGAATCTTAAGTATTTTTTATCCAAAATTCTCAGCGTCGTCCCTGTACTCAAACTGAGAAACAAAAACAAACTACTTGGGAGGAGGAAGGATAGAATTAGGGGTAGGCTGTGTGTTTTGGAAAGAGTTGGGCTCCTCTCCTGTTGATAACTTCTGCTGAGCTGTCACTACTAAAGATTTTGATGGTTGTTTCATTATTCATTTGATGTAGATTTATTGAGCAACTACTCAGCAACCAGCCATGCCTTTCTGGGCAGGCTTATTTTAGACTGCAAGCCAATTCCTGGCTCGTCCCACTGCCTCCCCCTGAGGTTTTCTTAGCTGGGCTCAGTGAGGCCACAACACCCTGTGAGTCTGTCATCGCCTCTCTTGCTGCGAGGGGCCACTCCAGAGCCCTCCATAAACAAGCTGTCCAGGCTGTTTGGATAAGAGCAGGGAAAAGACAATAATAAACTCAGGAGGATGGCATGGCCAAGGTGGTTCACACTGAGGCTTTTAATGGCTTTTCACACATGAGGAGCACTTTACTGTCTGCGCTTCAAAACGCTATCCTCACACGACCACCCTGTAAATGCCAGCCTCTCCTGGGAGCCTTCTGTAACCAAGCAGCCTCAAGTTCAAGGGACGGCTCTGGTTGTTTCTTCTGAGAACAAATATCAGAGGCCCCTCTGCCTGCGTCAGGGGCTGGAGGTTAGATGTGCAGAGCCATGGCTAAGTTTTAGAGGCTGTGTTAGGTGTTTTAAAAATAGGTATTTTGAAGAAAGCTTTAAAAAAAATGGCCATGAGTAGCTCTCACTTTCTCTTTTCCAGCACCAGCTGAATAACCAGGACCCTGAAGTGAACCAGAGTATTCAGGAAGGTGAAGCACAGAGGGAAATGTTTTATTAGAAACAGGCTTTTTAGTTGTGACAAATTATTTGTGAAATTTCAGGTATAGGCCTATAAGGCTGTGATGGCTTCAAGCACGTTTAAGTGTGGCCGGAAGGAGAAATCTGCCCTGTCTGGTTTATTGTGTGGTTTTGCTTCCTGGGGCGAGGGTAGGCTGGAGGGGTGAGAATGGGGGGTGTTCCAGGTTACTGTGGAGGTCAGGCTGTGGCCATCTCCAGCATCCCAACCCATGTCAGAGGTCAGAAGACAGAGAGAGTGCATGAGAGAGCGAGTGTGCTATAGCTGTTAGGCAAAGCTGAGGACCTGTAAGTTGAGGTAGGAAGATGGTCCAAATTCCTTCAGTGACTCTCAAGGCTTTTTATAGTTTGACCCTTTCCAGATAATTCTGTTAATCTTTCCAAGCCCCAAATGTTGCTCTTCTTCAGTCTTTGGCAAACTCTAAATCCTCATTCAAGATTAAGTTTAGAGGTGATCAGTGAAATCTGAGCCTTTAAATTATTTAAATCTGACCCCCTTCATTCTCTTCATCCATTCTGCATTCTTCCCCTGGGGAGGCAGAGTCCATCACTGTTCATGTTGCTTCCGTGTGACCTGGCTCATGGCCACTGTTAGAATTGACAGTCACAGCATGAAAGCAGATGGGGTCAGAGAGAGCCTCTCCAGGAAACTGGCACAGGGTCACATGAGATAATACATATGAAGGTTGTGAATTGTAAAGCACTGTAATCGTGTACTCATCACTGCCTTTTATTGAATACGTGTTTAGCATTTTCTCAGTAAGCCCTTACAACAACCACCTGAAGGTAGGTATTATGATCCCCTTCTTTTTCAGGATGAGGATGCTGAGTCTCAGAGTGGCTAAGAAGTGGTCTTCCCAAGGCCACCTAAATGAAAGTGGCAGAGTTAGAATTTAAACCCAGTTCTGGCTCCATGGTCCTGACCCCACAGTGCCATATTGCTAGGCCAATAGGGAACTCAAAGGGGAAGGAGCTATCTCTCCAAAAGCATGAAAGCTGGGGTGAAGTAAGATAGTCACTGCCAGATAACTTACAGCAGCATAGGGTATAAAAAGGATTCCAAGAAGGCACGTGTGAAAATTGTTTGAAGATTGGAGTTACTTTTTAGGGAAAAAAAGAGGCTTTGTGGAGAGTGCTTGCCTCCTCTACACCTTAAGGAATGGGTAGGGTTTTTATAGCAGAAATGGAGAACAAAGAATGGAAGAACCTACATGAATAAGGGTGGGGGTGTGGGGCGGAATGTAAGATATTTTGGAGGGGGGCATGAGAATGAGACTCTTCTGGTCACTTCTTGTTATTATCAAGGACTTCAAGCTCATAACATTTACCACCATCCCTCACCTCCTTTCGTCAAGATAGAAGATGGTTGCCAGCTAGCATGTAGGGACAGTTCTTACAGCAATTCTCACCTGAGTTGGTACCACTTCCTTGGGCTTGGAAACATGTTTGGTTGTTACAGCGATTGGCAGGGTAGGGTGTGTTGGTTGTGTGTAAAGGGATGTGCTTGGCACTTGGTGTCCCCTGAACAAAACATGCTAAATATCTTGCAATATAAACTCAGTTTTGCCCAAGGAAGAATTCTCCTTCTCCAAAGGCCAGTATCCTCTGCTAAGAAATGGTTTGGGCTCACTAAGCGTACATGTGTAGACCCACCCCTGGGCCATTGCAGTGTCCCTCTGGGAAGCCTGATTCTGTTCCTTGATATCCCTCTCCTGATCAGACACATTCTAATGATCTAGGTATTTTCTCCCCAATCCATGCCTCGCCTCCAGAAACTGCTATTTTATTTATGCTGCTTCCAAAGCTTAGAACTGAAAATAAGAATGCCCACCCTATTTTTCTTCCTCTGCTGCTGAGGCCACATAAGGAAAATGCTGCCCTGGAAGGTTTTCATAACCTCCCTCTTAGTATGAACAATAACTGGAAAATGATCCATCTGATCTGGCTACCATTGTGGCAGGGAAGAGGATAAAAAAAGCATTTAGTGGGCCAGGCCCTTCTCAATAAGGGCTCATCAAGGTGGAAAACCAAGTGGCACATACTTGGGGAGAAAGTATAAAAGAAGTAGGGGTGAGGGAGTGGTAGGGTTGGAGGAAAAGCCTAATAACATGGTAATAAGAGATAACAGACTACAAAACCCCAGTGAAGCCAGGAATAAAAGAGCCCAGTGCCTCACAAATACAGGATTGAATGAGTTTCATGTTTAATGTAAATACACCTGCCATTTGTTCACTGAAGCACTGGCTCCAGGTTTTAAGATAAAATAGAATTTTGAACACTGTGCCAGTGTGATTTGCCTTTGCCCATGCCCTGACTGTACACTTTGTCCCAAACAGTCCTCAGAGACAAAAATACTGCTCCAGCTAGCTTGTAGGTCACACCTCCCGCCATTTCTTGTGGCCAACTCTGCTTCTACCTGGCGTTCATCTAAGACTCCTGGGCTGCTGACAGAGCAGAGAGAAGGGCGGCAGTGGGCCAGGAGTATATGTGCTCGGTGCCAAAGTAGATCATTTTACTCTCCTGCTTCAAAGTTTCCCCCCTGCATTAAGTAGAAAGACTGAAGTCCTCCATCTCTTCTCCAAGGCTCCTGCCTGCTTTTTTGCCTCCAGTCCCACCATCCTCTCCTCGCTCCCCCAGCCCCAGCTCCCAGACCCGCTTGCTTTCAGCTCCTGGGCTGTTGCTGTCCACCGTCCAGCTGCAGGGCTGTTGCTGCTCCTCTACCTGCCATGCCCTCTCCCTGTTCCTCCCTCCCCCTGCAATTCTGCTTTCCATAAATCAGCCTTACATGGAACTTCTTACGGGATGCTTTCCCTGAGCCCACTTTCACACCAGAAGAGATCGGGTCCCCTCCTATATTTGGTCGTGACGCCCTCTACTTTTCCTTCATGGCTCTTTTCCCAGTTTATAATTATATATTTGTGTGATTACTTGATTAATGTCTCCCTCTGCCACTGGACTGTGGTTTCCATGATGGTAAATCTACTTTGTGCTCCATAGTAATTCTGGCACTCAGAACCAGCCTGACATGTGGTAGGTATTCAGTCAGTGTTCGTTTAATGAGTGAGTTATTGAGTCTATTACAGATAGATTAGAAAATCCAAATGAGCCAAGGGGAAGAAATAATATAAAAGCAGTTGGAATCCTACCATCAAGGAGAAAACACTTTCAATTTTTTGGTGTATAGGGCTCTCCTGATTTTTTTTTTCATTCAAAAAATAATATTATTATTTTTCACTTAAAAATATTGTAAACAAGATGAAATGTCTGTTCACTTTTTTTTTTTTTTTTGTGCCATCATTTTATTTAATCCCTTATTGTTAGGCCCCAAATTTGATCATGTGATCTACAGTTCATGGAAACTGATGGAAAATAATCAAGAATTGTGTCATGTTTACTCACTGAGTCAACATTTTACCTTATCCAAAAGGAGTGTAAAATGCCAAATTGGGACTGGCTGTCCAGAAACGTGGAGATGTGTGGCAGATGGAACTCTGGACCACATGGGGAGAGCCCTGGCCACGGGAAATGGCTGTGGTTGCTGGAGGGGAAAGCAGTGGGGCTGTTACGGAGTTACCACCTGCTCCTAGCGGGAGCAGCGTTGTTGGAGGGAAAGCCACAGTACATTATGGCAGGGTCTGTGCTGGCTCAGTGATGTGGGTGAGCGAAATGGCTGCCTTAGCATTATCTGGGAGCTTCTGGGGCTGATGGGGTGGTGACTAAGGGTGGAGAGAGAATCCCTCAGTACTGTTTTCCTAGCCTAGTGCAGGGCAGAGGAGCTGAGAAAGCTGACCCTAAGCCAGGTGCCCACCATCATCCCATCTCTCTGAATTCTTATTTAGTGCCCCCCTGTGGCTGCCCAGAGTTATTGACTCTGACTTGGGTGCCTTGGCATCTGTGCTAAAACCAAGCAAAGAGACTCAGGTTGGAACAGGAAGAGGTTTTAGGAATTTTTGTTAGAGATTCACCAGTTTGTATGTCCTGCTGAAGGGTCCCTCCACAAGTTAGGATGGTGGAAGGCTGATTATATTTCAACAACCACCACCATCCCCACTGAATGCTTATGATGAATAGGTATACTCCAAAAGGATCACAACAATCTAATTATCCCCAATTTGTAAACAAAGTACCTGAGACTTGCAGAGTGCTGCAGTTGGAATTTGAACACAGGTCTGTTTGACTCCAGACCCTGTGCTCTTTTAACCATTATTTTTGAAGAATCTCAGTGGGTTCTTAAGCACGAGTTATGCTACTTTCGAGAGCATTTGTGACCCAACAGTATGAATTGAAACAAGGCATGCTCTGTGTTCCCTTTTGGGGAAAGTTAATATTTCACATGCTCTCGAGAATTTAGGAGCTTGGTAAAAACTTACTATTAAACAGGGATTTTCTTTAATTCCTTTTGTTTAAAGATTTTCATGTGAAACACTCTATGTACTGTGCCTCCCTCTGAGACGTGGTGCCAGAGACCGTTAGGGAGTTTGTGTAAATAGAGAGCAGGCCAAATGCTGCCCACACAAGGAGTGAGGCTCGAGGCTGAGTGTGTGGAATAGTTTCACAGTTGGCCCGGGGCTCCGAGTAGTGTCCGAGGCCTTATCCCAGGCTGTGGATCTATGGACAAACAATGCCAGTAGAGGCCAAGTTGGCTTTGTTCTGTAGGTGTCGTAGACTCCATCCAGCCAGGAGACAAAGACCAGCATGAAGAAGTATCTTTAACTGTTCATGTTAAAACAGATAAATTTGCCAAGGAAATAAAACCAGTTAGTCTTGAAAGATCAATCTGAACTAATGTTAATGTACATCTTGATGATTTTTTTTTTAACTGACAATTCTTACAAAAGACAGAAATATCTAGAGAGTAAATAACAGGACAAAAATGCTTTGAAACATCTTTGAAATGATGGTTCAGTGCACAGGGTCAAAGGGTAGAACTGGTTCTCTTCAAGTATTTTTAAAAATGCCTCATTTTTATTTTACTTTGTTTTGGGAAGGACTGCATTCTATTGATACATTGAGGAAAAAAATTACTTTTTGTTTTTCTAAAACTAATAGGAGCTTAGGCATTATGATTAAGGACCAAAAGGAGCCAACTCTGATGAATGCCCCCTTTCTTAAGCTGCAAAATTTAATAGCTGCCACAGAGAGTTTTTTCTTTTAATCAGCAAAAAATTTATTTTGTCCTTGACATTTTATGCCAAAAATCAGCCTAGAGAGTGTGTTTTATAGCTTGAGCTGAAATGCCCTACAGGTAGTTTTCCTGTGAGTAGTGTTCACTGAATTGGTTTTTTTTTTTTTTTTTTTTTTTTTTTATTAGATAGCGAACCAATATCCATTTACCAGCTCACCTTTTCAGTGTTTCTGAAAGATGAAAGAAACTTAGGCAGAGACAGCAGAGCATTCTGGGTAAAGGCCTAGGTTCTTTTGGGAACAAGATATGGGTACCATTGGCCCCACTACTTCCCAACTCTGTGACCTTGAGTGCGTTACCCTCCTCGAGCCTGTTTCTTCTTTCGATTGGGGACCACTGTAGTGCCAACATCATCACGTTGTTGTGATGATCAATGCACCTAAAGCATGTAGCACAGCCTGTAGCAATGACAGTTAGTGATGCTCAGCCATATATAATTTAGCACTTTGGCTCAGAGAAGGCCTTCTTATGATTTGATGGTAGAAGGAATGAGCAGAAAACAAGATGTTTTGACTATCTAGAAAAAACTACCCAATATAAGTTTAGCATGGGCAAAATAAATGTAGCTTCAAATGCTAAAAGCGGATTTTATTTCTTTTTTTTTTTTTTTTATTTATGATAGTCACACAGAGAGAGAGAGAGAGGGGCAGAGACACTGGCAGAGGGAGAAGCAGGCTCCATGCCGGGAGCCCGACGTGGGATTTGATCCCGGGTCTCCAGGATCGCGCCTTGGGCCAAAGGCAGGCGCTAAACCGCTGCGCCACCCAGGGATCCCCTGATTTTATTTCTTAAATGTTATAGAAATGCAGTTATTTTATTAAAAGTGTTAGGAAATACATATGAAATCTCTTGCCTTCCTTTCATCTGTTTGTAAAAGAAGCTGGGGCAGTCCATAAACCCTGAGCACCTGTTGGGTGCAAGGGACAGTGTTGAGCATATGGGAGAGCTCAAAGAACTGTGATGTGCCATCCCTGTTCTGGTGGTGGTTTTAGTGAAACTTGAGGGAATTAAAAAGAAAAGTCGACTAACGTAACAACACCTATAGCTGCCAAGTATGTTGGGAAGGGAAGACCCTAGGCTGAAGCATGGGTGATGGGAAGCAGGATGGATTTGAGCTGATGTTTAAAGGTGGGGATGTGGAGAGAAGTGGGAAGTTCTCTTGTAGGAAGGGATTAATGGCAGGAGGCAAAGTCAGTATAGGGGGAAAGAGCAAGGCACGAAGAAGACATGGTTAGCAAGTGCAGGCTCATAGGCTTATTAACATTTAAAGTACCTTTGAACCAGAAGTGTCTATCTGAATAGATTGAGTAGGCCTGTCCATCAAGCCATTCTCCACCACCATGATTCATTACCTCAGAGTCTCTTATCTTTATATCAAAAGTAAGACCAGAGGCAGATAGAGATATGAGGAAGTACTTTGCTTTTTACTGCTATGCCAAACATAGTTTACATACCAACACTGATAATCTGTCAGCCCACCTCTCCTGGACACTTAATCATTTTCCTGGAATCCACTGGAATAATTTTCCTATGCATTACAAAGTATGCTTCAGAGTGTCTGTTTTTAAAGATAAGTTTGTATTCCTTCAACCAACTGGCATTCCCACAAAGAGCCAAGGTGGCCCATGTTACGTGTTCCTTCTCAAAGCCAAAGTGGCCGTTTTGAATGCAGCTACCTTCATGGCCTGTTAATAATGATATTTGACACTTGTTGAGCACTTATTATGTGCCAGGCACTGTTCTAAGACTTTCACATGTACTGACTAATTCACTGAATTCTCCAGATTAGAGGAGCATGAGGAGAAAGGGGAGATGTAGTAACACATAGATTAACTGGTTAAAAAATCAACCAATTTGTTCTACAAATATTCATTTTGTGCCTATTATGTACCACGTACTGTAATTAAATGCTGGTGAAATTAATGAATAGATACTTGAAGCAACTCAGAAATCGCACTGTAATAGCCACTATCAACATCCCACATTCTGCATTGGCTGTTTATCGAACACATACTGAGTTCTTGAGAGGAATGCTTACTTAAAACTTAATGTGCATACAGATCATCTGAGAACCATGTTAAGATGCAGATTCTGAGGGGTGCCTGGGTGTCTCAGTTGGTTAAGTGTCTGCCTTCAGCTCAGGTATCTCGGGGTCCTGGGATCGAGCCCCGCGTTGGGCTCTCCATTCAGCCACAAGTCTGCTTCTCCCTCTCCCTCTGTGATCTCTCTTGTTCTTGCTCTCACTCAAATAAATAAAATCTTTAAAAAGAGAAAAAAAGATGCAGATTCTGATTTAGAAGCGCTGTGATGAAAACTGAGAATGTCTATTTCTCACTAGCTCAGAGGGGGTGGTGATGTTGCCCACCTGAATGACCTCTCTAAATAGCAAGATTTTAGAGAGCTGAATAAATGGCAGAGGAAACACAAGAAAAAATAAAGGCAGGAACATATTGTCACTTTGCTGCCAGAAGAGGCAACAGGCCTGGATTTGGCCATAGACCCCAGCAGAGCACTTAGCATGATTATTATTGTCATTGCCCTTACCATGTGCACCTGCAGAAATGTAAGAGATTGGACCCTCAAGGCACAATGGTTCAGTTATAACTCATAACACACATTGAAGTTAAAAGAGCAAAGCAAGCTATTCTTTTTAAGAACATGATTGTTACGGTGTGGCAGAGAAGGTAGTAGACTAGAAGCCAGGAAATCTGCATTCTCATCAGAGCTCATTTACAGACTCACTGTGCGATTCTAGTTAAATCACTTAGCCTTTCTGTGTCTTGGTTTCCACTTCTGTAAAACAGACCGGTAACAGCTGCCCTGCCTTCATTGGACTGTGGACATTAGTAGATGAGGTAGGGTCTGCAAAAAATCAACGCTCATGGAAAAACCAAAGTGTTACAAATATGCTTTTTTATAATTAAATATTATAGGGTCTTTAGCAGCGGCAGGAAAGAGAAGGTGTCTTATGAGCTCCTACTTTGGTTTATACCTCTCTGGGGGATTTTTATGACTCTCAGCCTATTCTGATTCATGGCATGTATAGAACCCCTGTGGAAGTTAAGTTCATGATATTCAAGAACTGGCCATCTCAGCCTCTGCTTGACCAATGGAAACGTTCAGACTCTAACTGCTTGTCCCTCCTGACAGTGAGCTGGGGAGAGGGTGAAGCAGAAGGAAAGTAACATTTATGAGTTATTTTACTTAATCTTTACAACACTCCTAAAGGAAGGTATTATTGCAGTTTTACAGATGAGACGCCTAAAGCTCAGACAAGCTCATTTGCCTGGGGTTTCATTTGTTTCTCTTAGTAAAAGAGAAGCCTTTTTCAATTTTGTAGCTCTAAAGATGTGATTATTTCACTTTCACAAGACTATAAAGTTGGCAAGATTTGGTATCTGGTTAACAGTTTGTTCTGTGCATGCTATTCCAGAGGTAGATACCATGAATTTAGAGTGAAGCCAAGAATTTTGTCCTTAAACACCCATCTCTTTGCCACAGCATTAGAGGACTATTGCAGAATGCTCTGAATTGAAAAACCACATACTTTTAAAAAGAATTCTGCAGTTCACCTCTCCTAGGAATACAGGAGGGCTGTAGCTGAAGACAGTGGCTCATTCTTTTTAGTATTTGAGGAGGAGGATGATACTGATGGATTTTTATTAATTTTTATGTGCCCTGCAGGACTAAGCTTTTTCCACAGGTCATTCACATAAATCCTCATATAGCCCTATGAGGTTGGTGGTTTTGTTGCCCATGTTTTAGAGAAGAGAAGCTGAAAACTCAGAGTTAAGAAACTTTTGTAAGGCCCAGCATCTCCCAGATGGGTCAACCTGGGGTGTAGTCCTGGTCTTTTAGGTCCTCATGCTCCTGCTCATTTCCATCTACCACCATATCCAATGGATTAACCACTGTCATTGACCATCCAGTTTTAGAAATTGGCAGTGGCTCTCAGTGGGAAAGAGCTACTTGAAACAACTACCACTACAACTGTTACTACTAGAACAACTGCCAGCTCACTCTTTTGCTGATAGGATCCTCTTGGTTGGCGCTGTCACATCCCATCATTTCACGGGGCATGTGAGATCACAGGGCTGAAATAACTCTGGGCGAATGCCGTAAAACAGATTGCACGTGACACCTGCCCTTGGATTTCGCAGCATGCTACTTCAGCCCCACTGAGCTCACAGAATGCTTAATTTACCATCAGAGTACTTGGATCCCTGGAAGGGCTTCCTGCAGACCGTATGACTTTGCAACTTCCACTGGAATAGGATCCCAGACTCCGTGGAATCTTGAAAGGCACAAATCACTGGAGGCACGACTCCTAGCTTCGTTTGGGCTACTTAATCTCTCTTAGCCTCAGTTTATTCATCTGTTAAGTGGGGGATAACAAGTACCTCCCTTTCAGAATTGTGAGGGTTAATTGAGCCAGTGGGGCCAGATCCATGTAGTACACAGTTGAAGAGAACCATTGTAGCTTATTTTCTTCTGGACTATATCAAGCCTGTTTTGTCTCTTTCTCTCCACTTACAATCCAAAAACACATTCTGTCACTTTATCTCTAAATGATCCCTTAAATCTGTTTTTTGTACCCAGCTATCACCTTAGTCTAAACCAGCCTTATCTCTAGCCTAGATTATTAGCCTCCTACCTGGCCTCTCACTTGTACTCCTGGTTGACAGAACATCTCGAGTGATTTTATTAAAATATAGGTAGGATTATCCATTCCTTTCCTTAACCCCTTCCACCCTCAGTGTTTTCCCATTGCACTTAGAATCAATCTGTATCCGTTTCTCTACAAGTCATTATATGGTATGAACCCTGCCCACTGCCCCACATTCACCACATGCCCCTCTCCCCCTGTGCTCCAATCATGGTGACCTTCTTTCTGGTCCATGGATGTGCCAAGCTCAGTGACCTAAGGGCCTTTGCACTTGCTATTTGTCCCTTCAGCCAGAGACACCATTGCCCAAGATCTTTGCATAGCTGGAAATGTTTTGTCATTTAGGGTAGCTTCTCAGCTTCTCAGTAGAAAGTCACCATGTCCCCTCCTACAATTATTTTCTAACATGCTACTTTGTTTCTAACATGATACTTCATGTACTCATCATGACCAGAAATTTTCCTGTTCATTTGTTTAATCATTTGTAGTTTATCTCTCCTGACAAGAAGGTAAATTCCATGACTCTGCTCATGATTACATGTCTCATTCTTAGAAACGTGCCTGGTAGAGATGAGCTAATCAGCAAGCATCTACTGATTCAATGAATAAATGTTATCTTTGTTATAAATTAAAAATAGACATAAACAAGCTGAAAAATAAGAGGAAGTCTGTCAGGATTTCTATTCAATTTGACATTTGGGATCTGTTGGTCATGGATAGGCCAAATGGGCGTGGGTGAGTTAGAGGAATCAACCCATTTTCAGAGCAGAAGGGGTGTGGTGGGACCCATCTCCTTTAGCCCCCTGCCTCCAACCACTATTGTTTATTTATTGAGTTATTCAATAAGAGCTTGCTGTGTGCTAGACTGTGTACCAAACTCTGGGCTTACAGCAGCTGGCCATGAGAGATCTAGGCTCAACCATGACTGAGCTTACAGTTGGTCCAAGATGACTGGCACGCAGCACAAACATTTCTGAAGAAACAAGTATTTGACAAGAACCGTGCAGAAGCCCAAAAGACCAGGGAGGCCTCTGCAAGAGAGTGAGGTTTGAAACAAACCTGAAGGATGTCTAACTCTGCCCACATTTTTCTCATGAATTTCTTATAATCAGTCCTTGTGGAGGATGCAAAGTTGTGCAGGTGGAGCCAGCAAAGAGGGTGCACTTTTTTCTGAATCCTTCCTCCCAGATGACACCTTTTTCTCTCTTCCATTTATAAAATATCCCATAGGTAGTAACATTGGCTATGGAGGGATGGTGATATCTTCATTGCATATGAGGGACATTGAGGCTTGATGAAGTAGGATGATTTGTCCATTCATGCCACTGGTAAGTGGTGGATTAGGCCCCAAGTCTTCATGATTTCCAAGCCCCACACTCCTTTAGACAATTTTGGGTATACCTACTTGTTAGTGATCATGAAGGATTTATGTTTCAGGAGATTCCATCTGGTTGATTTTGTTTCTTCAACTGCTTGGTCTATTCTGGATTTTTAGTAGTTAAAAAGTTGGCACATGTTCCTTTCAGCCCTAACAAAATGTCTCAATATCCATAGTCCTTTGAGATCTCCTGGCAAGTGAGAAACCAAAATGCAAGTAGGTCCTTTTATGCCAGCCAACGAGCCTAGTGATTTGGCACACTGGGTCTGAGTGGTTTTGAACCTTGAGGCTGCCTCTGAGTACCTGCATCCCAACCCCTGTGCAAGTCACCAAAACTCTCTATAAAATGGCCAATACAATCTTATAGAGCCGGTTGGGGAAATACTCATGAAATTGATCTCGAAGTACTTGGCAATTGCAAGTTTCATGAGAATCCCTGGTAAGAATAATTAACTTATTTTGGAGGATGGATTTACTTAGGAAAGCTCCATCCGCAATGAGGGTGGGCCCCTCTTTCCTGTTGCTCCTGGCACGTGTTCTTCTCTGAGTAACATTTGCAGCAGTCTGGGTGGTTTGTCTGCTTAGAGCCATGCAGAAAAGTCGGTGGGAAAAGCCAACAGGCCATTGGCACTTAGAAACTGGGGTTGGCACGAGTCACAGTGAGAGTCATTGCTTTTATTAGCAACTTAGTCATTTTACAGTGGGCAAAGCAGAAGTGCCTACCATGCAGACTCATGATACTAATGTGGCTAAGAGGAGCAGATATATCCAGCATCTCACAGAAGTCCCAAGTTACAGACACAGCACACCTTTCACTAGTGTAGTGGTAAGACCTGATTTATACTCTTGCTTCTAGAAAGACTCACTGTCGGTCTCTCCTAGGTCACATGGTGTGGTATTTGAATTGTAGTCCTGCCACTAGCTCTGTGGCTTTGTGGTCATGGACCAATCTCTGTGTTCTCATTTGTAACACAGGGATGTTAATGGCATCTACCTCCGAGAATTGTTTTTAGGAATAGGCAGGTTAATACAGGTAAGGCACTTAGAACAGTATCTGACATGTAGTAAGTGCTCAATAGCCAATTGGCTCTCAATGACATTAAACTGGCTGGATCTCCATATTGCATATCTCAATCCCTCCTCAGAGGCCTTTAGGGAAGTCCTTGAGAATCTGAGCTGTATAGCCCACTGCTCTAACAATGAGAGGAAACAATGTGCCCTCAGGCCCCTATTAGAGACCAAAGCTCATAAAAGTCAGAGGGAAGGGCTTGGAAATGTAACACAGCTGGGGAGTCCCAGATAAAAAGGATACATTTTAAAAGACCCATTACAGTTTATACAGGCAAACACACAAATAGGCAGATTGATACTTCCTGCCTCAGGGACGTAGGGTGTTGACGTTTTCTAGTCCTCCCACCTCCATCTCAAGTGTCACTTCCTCTAGGAAGCCTTCCCAGAGTTCTCCTTGCACAGTTAGCAGTTTTCTGTTCCTTTTTTGCGGGTGGGGGTGGGGGGGAAGGGAGTGATGGTGGAGTGGATTGCTTCCATAAAACTTTGACTTTAACCTCATTGACATTGTGATTGTCTACTTGTCTGACTTGCACATTAGTCTAGGATTCTCTTGATGGCAAAGAGCCTGGCAAGCAGCCTAGGGGGTATCATGTGGTTCTTACATCTCCACTTCCCCTATGGCATGGGCACACAGGATATGTTTGTTGAATAAAAAAGTAAATGTAAATGGTAAGTCATGAAATGATAGCTAACACCAGCTGAGTGCTTTGGGAAAAGCAATTCTTAGTCCTCCTCTGTTGTAATGATAACTAACGTTTCCGAGGCCGGCCTGCCTCCCTTCCTTCCTCCCTTCCTTCCTCCCTTCCTCCCTTCCTTCCTTCCTTCCTTCCTTCCTTCCTTCCTTCCTTCCTTCCTTCCTTTAAGAGATTTTATTTATTCATGAGAGACACACAGAGAGAGGCAGAGACATAGGCAGAGGGATAAGCAGACTCCCTGCAGGGAGCCCGGGACCCCGGGATCACACCCTGAGCCAAAGGCAGACGCTCAACCATTGAGCCACCCTAGTGCCCCTGTGAGGGCTTCTTTTAGATCTGTGTTCTTTTCCCTTCAGTAGCTCCTTTGATTCTCCTGACTGCTGTAGGAGGACGTCGATCAGTGTTGCCATTTTATAAGTGAAGAGACAGAGGGCACAGCGAAGTGTGAGAACTCATGCTGGAATTCTCACCCAACAGTCTGATCCAGAACCTGGCCTTCTAACAGCTACATGAACTGTATTTCACCGTTGAGACTTCAGGGAGAACTTTAGAATTTCTAAAGGGTCCTCCTCTCACTCACTTTGAAGCCAGGCATTCTGGCTTTTTGGACACTGACCTAAATTAATTTATCCGTTCAAGGGTGGTCAGGTTCTTTTTGGTTGGTTTAGGAACTGTGTTTCCTCCCCAGTAACCTGTGTGTTACAATGCAAGCAAGTCACAGGCTAAATTTTTCATAAGTATAAGCATTTTTAGCCAGCAAGCATAGAAGCCATCATAAATCCTTTTCCTTTAGGTTTCTGTGAACTGCATTCTCTCTGTCCTGGAGGTCCACTGACCATACTTGTATAAGAAGTTTAGGTTGAAACAAGCATAATAACATTCTAGTGTTAGAGTTGGCCAGTCTTCTGGCTGCATCAGGTGAGAGACTCCTAGTGTTGGGGACACAGGATCTTACAGAATTCTGGACCTTGGTGCTACTCCTAAGTCCTCTTCATGCTAGAGTAGAGATGTCCATGCAGTGCTACTAGCCAATCCGATTTCTTGAGTGTTGCTCATTTTACCAATGGGGAATTTTAAATTTTTTCTAATGCCCCTTATATGTTAATATTCATTAACGACTCCTGTGCAGATTTAGACAATAGTCTTTGAAGTGCCTATAGTTGCTCCCTTTTTTCTAACTAACCACCCCTCAGTGTGAATTCCTAATTAGGGTACTTGAGATGTTAATAACCACTCCCCCTAGAATACAGATCTTTGTTTAAGCTATGTAAGTGTTAATCATCTACCCCTCAGAGGTAGATTGAAATTTAACTTGGAAACGTGTATATCTTGGGGCACCTGGGTGGTGCAGTGGGTTGAGTGTCTGACTCTTAGTTTTGGCTCAGGTTGTGATCTCAGGGTTCTGAGACCCAGCCCCATGTCAAGCTGTGCTCAATGCAGGGTCTTCTTGAGATTCTCTCTCCCTCTCCTTCTAGCACTTGTGTGCTCGCTCTCTCTCTCTCTCCCCTAAAATAAATAAATAAATAAATAAATCTTTTTTAAAAAGAAAAGTATGTATAACTCACTGTCATTACTGCAGGGCTTTAAAGTAGATCACAGACAATATGAAAGTTTTTCTCAGAGATTGTGTAAAACAGTAGAAAGAGGTGGGCTTTGGGGTCAGGCAGGGTGTGAACCTGTGTCTAGCTGACAGTATGGCTCTTGCTGTGGGGGAGAGGCTGTGCATGGGTGTTTCCCAGCTGCCTTCAGGAAGCCTGGCCATCTCTGAGTATCCATTCCAGTGATTTTTACCTAAAGCTTGAAAACTGGACCTGGGTTTTGAAAGGGCAGGTATGGGGCCAGAAAGAGTTGGTAGCATGGGCAGTGATAGTTTTAAGCCTTCTTTGCCTACCTGCCGTAAACTCTTGGTCTCTGCATCTCTGCTATAATTGCCAGCAATCCCAGAAGATACCTTTTCCCTGTCAAGTGGCAAGCCCTGCTGTTGAGGCCAGGATTATGCCAGACTTAATTGACTTGTGTTGAAAGTTAAAAGAACTGATCCTCCCTTTAAGTTTTCCTAAATTAAACACTGTGAAAGGATGAGATGATGGGAGATGACCAGTAGTCCTGATAAAGGGTTATCATAGTGGTGACTCATGCTGCCTCTCACAGCTGTGGGCCTTGACCATGCTTCTGGGTTTTTCAGAGTGAGCCTCATTTCCTAATATGTAAAACAAGGGCAAGTGACGTTGCCCTCAAATCGTTGTGAGGGTCAATGAGATTCTCCATGTAAGTGCTCAACACTAGATAGGAGCTTAAGCAATGTTCCTTTACATTCCCAGAAATGAGCCTTGATAGCCTAGTGTGGGTCTCAAACTCTCATGAAATGTCTGACACACAATAGGTGCTTCGTAAGTATTTGTTGGATGGATGGATGTGGCTGCTCTGCTCTCTTTCAGAGGTTTTCCAGCTAGATTACAGAAGAGCCAAGAAGCCATTAAAAGATGCTGCCTTTTCATGGGCAAAGATGTTAACAGTTATTGAAAACCAGCTACCACCAAGTGCTATACATGTAATTGCAACAATCTTGAAGAACTTCATTATGACTATTTTAAAATGAAGAAATTAGGGCTCTAAGAGTTTCAGTGAGAAAGCCAAGGGCACTGATCTAAGGGGTGGGGGTGGACTTTGTATCCAGAGCTGTTTCCAAATCTGTATCCCCATCTACCACATAGGTTAGAGTATTGAACCTATACATCTCAGGTGAGACATACCATCTGACTGAATTGAACATGCAACAAGTTCCACATTTTAATATCTGGACATGGGATATGTATGGCTTCTATATGATCAGCTGCCGTAAAGAAGAATTGGAAGGAAGCAGAGTAAGGCTGACTGGACAAGCTGTTCAGTCTCTATTCAGTGGCTGCTTTGCAGGTGTGCGATTTGGTTTGGGCTGAGGGCAGTGTGGGGATCAATGTCAGGGAGAGCAATGATGGCAAACATAAGACGTTTAACAACAAGGACAAATTCAAGAGCCTGTGGGTGAACCACAGGGGTTTGAAACCAGGTGGTGACTGTGGAGCAGCAAGGGGCCCTAGACCTTTTCCAGTGACAGCCCTGCCTCTGAGCTACACCCTCCTGAAATGAACCCAGTCCTGCCACTCACTGTACGACTTTGGACATGGCTCAGTTTGGTCATCTGTATAATGGATCATGATATGGATGATACCAGCCTCATGGGCTAATTGTGTGGAGTCAAAATGGTCTCAGGCCCATACAATTTTCAACCCGGTATCTGGCGCTAGTAAGCATCTGAACAAATGTTAGGTGTTATCATTGATCAAAAGACCACATTCTACCATGAACTTATGTCCTGAATGGATCTTGTGGGGTGATTTTGACAGATAAAGCTGTTTACTGAATTCTTACCCCCTGACTTAGATTTAGAAGAATGGCTGGGTGGAATCCAATTTAACACATATTTAAATTTCACAGAAAGAAAACATTTAGGTTGGCTTTGGCAGAGTCTCCTTTTTTAAAAAGTTTATTTAAAATTTTTTGTTTTTGCTCTGTCAGGGTCTTGAGTGACGGACAGCGTGTCTAATGTCTAGGGCTGAGAAAATCTAGTTAGAGTCAGGCCCACGGGGTCAAATTAGCCTTTCAGACAGAGCCTGCCATAGATTTTCTGAGGATTTAGACGATACAAGGGAGTTAACCCATCCCACATTGTAAATTATTTTTTCAAAGGAAAAACAAGGGAGCCAAGAAACAATTTGTCATGATTCTTTTACATTTGACTCGGCAAGAACTTAGCAATCTGCCATCCATCTCCAGCTCCGTGTGATTTGGGAGAATTTTTGTAAACCAAACGTTTAAGAGGAACCTGTTTATTTTTTTGTTGAAATGTAAAATATGATTCAGTAATCCATACCACCCCCAACACCACCAAAGGAACAAAAACTATTGTCTATGTTCCTTGACAGCAAGAACTAATTTCCAGCCTTTGGTTAGGAAAACAACGTGGGAGGAACTTCATGTTTAGAACTTAGCTGTACCAGTCTAGGAGGTCATTTACTGGCGTCAGATGGGCTAAGATGCAGCTCTGTACCTCCTGAAGTTCAGGCCCTGTTGACTACTAGTAAAACTGTATTTGTCTTCAGAGTTCAGCAAAAATACTTGAGTACCTATACCCTTCATATTCTAGAGATGAAAATACAATGATGAATAGATGACATGGTGACTGATGGGGTTTAGAACTTAATAATATTGATGATGATGTTGGGAGGGAGGAGGAGGAAGAGGAACAGCTGCCATTCATGCAGCATCTGTGCCAGTCACTCTCTGCATCTTTTCCCATGTAATCATCTCATACAGCAAATGCCTGCTTCAAGGAGGTATATTTAGCCTCACTAAATAGGTATGGTAGGGAAAGATCCCCAATTCTCCAAAGCGAACAAGATCGACTTGGGTTTTTTACCTCAACCTGCCTTTTCAGACTGTGGTGGAAACCAGGATGCTTCACTGTGCTGTGATGAAAGCAGATGTACAAGGAAATCACTAGAATATAGGGTGGTGTGTGTTAAAGCAGAGGTGTCCAAGGTGCCTTGGGAACATGGGTGAGAGAGACTCACCTTTGACTGGGATGTTGGGCAGGGTCTCTTAGATCAGGTTCTACCTGAACTGGGTCTCGGAGGTGAGTAAGCAGGAGTTTCCACTGATGAGGAAGTGTGTGTGTGTGTGTGTGTGTGTGTGTGTATGTGTGTGTGTGTGTGTATGAAGGCTTTTACAATAGAAGGCACAGGTAGTGGGAAGTTGTGGCACACTACAGATTTATTGTAGAGCATGGCACAGATTAGGCCTCGGTGTAATGAACTAGGGAAAAATCAACTTTCTCTAATTGGAACTCCAAAAGTGGTTAAGACACTGTAATTATTGTATGGTTAGGTTACCAGGAAGGCCGCTTCTCATTATTGTATATAATGTCCACATACTTGATTGCTGGGAAAGGAAGCCAAGACCATATTTAATCACAAATTACGCAGCGTCAGCAAAGATCCTGGTACCTTGTCTTGTCACTGCCCTGAGAAGCAGTAATTTATAGCTTGAAACAGCAGCTGGAGCAGGAGGGAGCCTTTAAAGCAGTCAGATTTGTTGGTTAACTTTGGTTAACCCAGAGGTCAAAAGCAGATAACTTTTGAAATGTCTGACATGTTGCAGGTATCATTACAGGAACATCCACACTTGTGATAAAAGGAGTTATTTATGAGGTAGATGAGGTTTCAAATGTAAAAGAAAAAAATGTTCTGTAAATTTTGAAGACTTTGGTAACAAACCCCAGTTAGATGTGGCTGGCGTTTCTGAGAGGGTGTTAGGGAGATTAGCCAGGAATAAAATGGGAAAGTCCATTTAAGTACTTTCCAGTGGCATTACCTGCTGATTGAAAGTGACAGTCCAAAGAAATGTAAGTGACCATCATGGAGAAAGGATTAATGCCTTCAGTCTTTTGATTGGAGGTCTTTTGTGTCATGAGTTGCTATGGAAAACTCTACCGGTGTTTTCCAGCTGATCTAGTATTGTCTAGAAATAAGTGAAAAAAATCAATTGGTTCCAAAGGCATCATCACAAAGCATTTATAATCTATTAGTTTCCTGCCTTGGCTTATCAAAGCTAAGAAAGAAAGAGAGTGCTCTAAAGGGGAAAAGTAGAAACCAGATTCGGCTGCTTTCTGATTTTTTTTTTCCTACAATGGTTGTATTCAACAATAAAGTACATGCTTTGGGGGAATAATGATTATTATTTTTTTTAAACACCCTTACCTCAAATGCTGGAAGGTTAAGATTCTCTGGGATACATGATTAAGTCAAGAACTGCTTTTTTTGGGGGGGACGCATTTATAGCTGCTGGAAATGTAGAAATCGGTTTGGAAGAAAGAAATTGTACTTGGCTCTATTTAGACTGTTTTCTTCTTTTTCTTCTTGTCTGCCTTGTCAGCTTGTGTGCATTCAGGCCACATGCAAGGGGATAGAGGGACCTGAGAACTGGCCTTGGAATACCACCTCCTGTCAATGTCACTTCCAGCTGGAGATCTGGGGCAAGTGCTGTAACCCCTCTGAACCTTGGGACTGATATGCCCTTTTTTGAGATTCTCGCTAGTTGTTAGCAGGATCACGTGACGTTCTGTATATAAGAATTCTCTGCATATTTGTAAGGCATCTATTTGTACCTATTTGTGCAGATGTACAGGGATGAAAGTAAACTCTCTAAGGGCCGGGACTCTATATCTGACGTAGGCCCCTCTATATTGTCATCACCAAGCACAGGGCCATTTGTTGAATCAAGAAGGCAGTCATCCATTAGACAATTTTGTATCATCAGTGGCCCAATTTTTACTACATGCCCAGGCTATTTCCTATCTGAAACTTTTGGTTGATAGTTTTTTTTAGCTATGAGCCAATGATGATGTGGTTTCTCAATTAGGATATGCCTAATAATTAGCCAAAGAAATGGGCAAAAATGTTATAATTTTCTGCTTCCTTCAGGGCGGGAGTCATGTCTCATTCATTTTTCTATCTCTAAGCAACTGACAGTATGATGTTTTGCATTTGCCCCTAAACTAGAGATATTTACTAGACGGAATTTCCCATGGCCTTGTGCCATCTGCTGCCATCTCAAACCTGTTCTGGATTGGGATTTGAAGCTAGTGCAGGACTTTGGCAGGACGTTGGCTTGTGAGCTTATCCTTGTTCCACTCTTGGTCTGTCCTGCTGCTGCCAAAACTCCTCTAAATAGACCCTTCCACATTCTACAGTGTGTTTATTACATAATCCCTAATTGCTCACTTAAGAACCCACTGTTCTAACTTCTGCAGATGTCATCAAAGATTAAAAAATATATATATAGTATATAGCTGAATCCATTATTCACATGTGGTGATCACTTCTCATCTTCTAATGCAAGCTGCCTCAGATAGCCATCTTGAACGTGCCTGGCTCAGGGAAGTGAATAACCCTCATCCTGAACAGGGAAAGGGAGAAGGAGAAGCCACATTGGCAGAACGGTTTTAAATCAGAATGCCAAGGTGCTCTTGGAAAATGGGAATTACCTGAACCTAGAGACGAGAAATACAACAGAAAAGGAAGTTAGTATTTTGTTGGCATGGTTTTTTTTTTAAGATTTTATTTATTTATTCATGAGAGACACACAGAGAGGCAGAGACACAGGCAGAGGGAGAAGCAGGCTCCATGCAGGGAGCCTGATGTGGGACTCGATCCCAGGACTCTAGGATTATGCCCTGAGCCGAAGACAGGCGCTCAACCGCTGAGCCACCCAGGCGTCCCATGTTGGCATGTTTTTAATGTTCATGTTGAGACAGATGATCAAGGAGCAACTTGCTAAGTCTGTGAGTTTTGACTAGTTGCTTCATCTGGTATTTTGGTAGTTCATGTTACCTTAGAGCCCATTTAGACAGGCTTCGTGTTGACCAAAAGTTCAGAAGGCTCACAGTTCGTCTACTGCAATGCTCCTCTGCCTAAATACTAACCACCAGCAGCTTCTTTCTCATCTCTCCTCCCAAATTTTAACACCCTTTAATCCTCCCAAGCTCAGCTAGGACTTTACCTCCTCAGGGAAGTCTTCCTTGTTATCCCACATGGTGTACACCTGGCTTGATGCTCCCAGAATCCCCTGCACCTGGACTTAGTGACTTTGACTTTTTTTTTTTTTCCTAGCATTGACCACTGTTGATGGGTGTTGCCTTTTTACTCAAGATTCCTTTCAGCCCTGAGCACGATGACATGCTTCTCCACTGTGTGCCCAGTGCCTTGCAAGATGCCTAGCATTGAGTTGCCCTATAAATGCTGACTGGATTGTTGTTTCATGGAATCACAATTTCATCCGTAATTTTAATCATGTCTTTTTAGTAAGCTAGTTTTACATTTTTGTTTGTTGTTCATTTTTGTTTTATTTTTACATTTCAGAATTTTATTAAGAAACAAATTTCAGCTTTAACTGCATTTTCTAGAATACCCTGGGCCATTGAAGAAAAAAGGGTCAGGTTAATTTTCAGGATGGCTGTTCATTCCTTAAAGAACATTTTATTTTCATTGTGTATAGCATTGTTTCCCTAACTTTGCTGCACATTAGGGTCATCTGAGAATCCAGTCGGTTAAGCATCCAATTCTTGATCTCAGCTCAGGTCTTGATCTCTGGGTCATGAGTTCAAGTCCTGTGTTGGGCTCCACCTACTTAAAAAAGAAAAAATCCCAATGCCCAGCTCAGCTTCAAGCCAATTAAATGAGATGCCAGGGGCAGGAATGCCAGCCATTTTTAAAGATCCTGGGTGATCCCAATGTGTAATAAAATTAGACAATATTGCTTTATGGATTTTTGTTGTTATTTATGAAAGTGGTGTATCAGGCATGTAACAACTAAGGAAACTTTTCCCCCAGAAATGAAGGGATATGAAGTTCCAAGAAACAGGTTGTGGGAACACATTGTGCATTCTATTTTAATTAAAGAGAAAATATCTAGAAACAAAGTTATTTTTCAGAATATCAGGAAAGTTATTTTCGAAAAGCAATATAGGTTAAAAGTAAAAGATACAAATGGGAGGAAAATCTCTACCCACGGGCTTCTTCAGTATATATATCAGAGCTTTTGCTTTAGATTCAAATGGTCCTGGGTTTGGACTGTATAGCTCACCAGCTCTGTGATCTTCAATAGGGATCATTATACCTCTGTGAGCTGCAAATGCAAAAATAAGGATGAAAATAATACAGAAGAGTGTTATAGTGACTAGGAATAATATCCTTCGGGGGTTTAGTACTAAATGTTGCCTCCATTTCTCCTACCTTTCCCTGTATATTTTGAGTTAGTGGATTCAGCTGTCTTTTCCTAAGCCTTTCACCAACAATAGGTCCACTGCAAAGGTCCCTGAGGTTTAGAGAGATTCACTTTCCCAAGTGCTTTCTGAATTACCAAGGACAACTCAGTGGATGTCTGCCCTCATTTTATTGTGCTGGGCAGAAGCACGAGTGTGAAGGAAAGAAGTTAGGAGCTGGACTTGTGTGTTCTACAGGTGGGAGTATGTTAAAGGCTCTATTCTGAAAGAGTCAGATGACAATTTTCTGTCTCTGCAGTGATTCATAGGGTGCACAAGGAAAGCAGATTTTCATTCGTTCAGTCATCCATTCAATGACTATGTGCCAGGCTAAGAATAGAAGTGGCGGTTATACCGTTCTGCACTGTAAAGAACCAGAGGTCTTCAGGAAAAAGAAGATGTTGATTCCATTGCTGGGCCTGGAAAGGTACACATTAAGCCTGTAACATTTTGTGCCAGAAAGTAAGCAAGCGTGATTGATGTCAAGAAGATACAAGAACCAGCTTGAAGGAGCTCCTGCCAGCCAACAATTTGAGTAATGAAATAAATAAGGATGGTAATGGATAACAACCCATTGAATAAAATAGGAATCCATGAGTCCATTCTGTGATAGAAACTTAGACAGGGGGACACCTGGGTGGCTCAGGTTTAGAGCCCTGCCTTCAGCCCAGGGCATGATCCTGGAGTACTGGGATCGAGTCCCACATCGGGGTCCCTGCATGGAGCCTGCTTCTCCCTCTGCCTGTGTCTCTGCCTCTCTCTCTGTGTCTCTCATGAATAAATAAATAAATAATCTTTTTAAAAGATAGATAGATAGATAGATAGATAGATAGATAGATAGATAGATAGATAGATGATAGATAGGGAAAGAGGATTCTTCCTTAGAGTGTAATGCCAGCTGATAAATGTGGAGGATGTGGTGGATTTGGAAGGTCACATTTTGCAACCGTAGGATTGTCTGGGCAAAAATCATCAATGGATATTAAGCCTGGGGTGAGAGATTTGATAAGGAACAGGATATTTGTATGGTCTTAAAATGTATCCCAACATATTGGTTTTTGGTTATTAGTGGGCAAAAGGTAACTTTACTGCAGAGAAAGTAGACACTATCTTGGCCAGATGATCAGGCTAATAGAGCCAATGAGAAACAGACAGACATCATGAGGCATCCAGATGTCCAGATCCAGGAATGTGATACACTGAGAAGGGCACAGCATCACTTATGTGGTATTCGGGCCGGAGTGCATAACCTGAATCTAATCATGAGGAAATAGCAGAGAAATCCAAGCAAGAAACATCCTGTAAAATAACTGGCCTGTTTTCTTCACAGGCCAATATCATGAAAGACAAAGGCTGAAGAGTTGTCTAAGCTAAGCCTGTCTAAAGAGATATGACCATTAAATACTATAAGTGATCCTGGACTGGATTTTGTGCTGGGAAAAAAATGCCATGATGGACATTATTGAGACATTTGACAAATTGGAATATAGCCTCTGGATTTGATGAAAATATATGTCAAAATTAATTTCCTGATTTTGATCATTTACTTTGGAATATCCTTATTCTTTTTTTTAATTGAGATGTAATTGGTGTATAATGTTATGTATATTTAAGGTATACAGGGTGTCGATTCAATACTTTTAGATATTGTAATATGATTGCCACTGTAGCATTAGCTAACACCTCTATCACCTTATGTAATTATTGTTTCTTTTATGTGGTAAGAACATTTAAGATCTAGTTTCTTAGCAACTTTAAAGTATATAATACAGTATTGTTTACTATAATCACTATGCTGTGCTTTAGATCTCCAGAACTTACTCATTTTCTAGTTGCAGAATATTCTTATTCTTAAAAAAATACATACTGAAACATGAGGGGGTGAAGGGACATGATCTATACCAATACTCTTTGTAGTTCAGAAAAAATAACACAGAATGAGATAGCATCTGTGGTGAATTTTGAAGATTGACAGATCAGGTGAAAAAGGGTAGACAGGAGTCATTTAGATGATCCTTTAAACTGTTCTGTAAATTTGAAATAATTTCAAATTGAAAGTTTTTTAAAAGTATTGTGATACAGTAAATAAGTGGAACACAGCAATCTGCCATGGCTTAGCTCTGTTAGTTTGGACAAATCATTCAGATTCTCTAATCCTTGTTTTCTTGCCTTTCAAATGGGGATAACATAATACCCATCCCTTTTGCTTTATAGAATTGTGTGTGTGGCAGTCTTTCTAATTGCAAAGAACTGTAGATACATTTCATGACATTTTAATCTAAACACTTCCTCGTGTCCTGGGCTCTGTATTGATCTTAAAGCTTTGGCACCTTCTGCTTTATTTGCCAGTCATTTGTGTTTGTAAAGTACTCCCTTCATCATGAAACTATGACATAAGGATTATACTACTACCACTACCTTTAACAACAACAACCACACTTGCATAGTACTCTATGGGTTGTATAGTGCTTTCTGTGTCCCTGGCACCATTCTACTTGTCTTACATATATCACCTTATTTAATCTTTACCTAAACCCCATTAGGTAGGTATGTTTTCTCCATTTTATAGAAAAGGACACAGAGGTAAGAAGAGGAGGCAGAGATAGGATTCAAATCTAGGCAGTCTATTCTCAGTTTATGGTCTCAACCAAATCCCCCCTTCCTTTTTAAAAAGTAGGCTTCATGCCCAGCATGGAGCCCAGTGTAGGGCTTGAACTCACAACCCCAAGATTGAGACCTGAGCCAAGAGCAAGAGTCAGATGTTTAACTGATGGAGCACCCAGGTACCCCTCAGCTAGACCTTTCTATGGCTTCTGAAATCTGATTCTCATATGTCCAACACCCTTCCTGGCACAGCCTGGCACAAACCTGATAAATGTCTGTAGATTAAATAGTGGGGAACTGAGTGTTTCAGAAAGTGTTCTGGAAACAGATGGACTGAAGATCTTCACTCTGCTTTTACTAGCTACATTCAGCCTCTCTGAGCCTCATTTCCCATGTTTGATAAGGACAATAAATGGTCAGAATTCTCTTCCTTTTCCTTCTTTATCTTTTTCTTCTTACCTTCCTTTTTGAACATTTCACCACTGCGGACAGTGCTCTTACTGGGCTTTTTTTTATTGCTTCTATTGTGATTTTTACAGACCATCATGATGCCTTATTGCAATTATTTGCTTTCTGTCTCCACCTAGATTAATTTTCTTGAGGGCAGAAGCCATGCCATTTTTATCTTTGTATCGTTTTTGTCCACCATGATGCATGGGCCCTTGACAGGGCCCATAGCACACGTTTGTGAAATTTAGGACGTGGCTCTTCCTTTGGCCAGGTACAGCTCTGCAGCACAAGGCCTGTTCCACCAATACCACCTCTGTATTAAGAAAAGCATCATTTTTTTTTTTTTTTTGGAGAGCCACAGTCTTCCATGAGGAGGCACAGCTTGGCAAGTGGAACTATATTTTACCTCCCACTCTTCCCCATAGCTAGACACTGTGTATGGTCCACAGGGTAGGTGATTGGATGCAAGAGCTGTGCCTATGGGCTACTCAGGAAATGTCTGTGGAATGAATGAGTGAATGGATAGGTGAGCAAGTGACTCATCTCTTCCTGGATTCCTTTCTGCACTTAGCTATGATTCAGCCAGAGAAGTGATCCCATGGTTGCTTCATCTGTAACCCCAGACACTTACCATTATCTTCTTCGTCAAATTTTTTACATTTAATGATGCTATCACAGGATTTATCTCTAACTGATATTCTGAGTCTTAACTGTGAGGATGGTTGTTCCTCTGTAACAGACCTAGAGCAGAAGGCTCTAGAGCTGAGGCCCAAACCTGGGTCAGGGCACCCGCACCAAATCCACATTGCCCCTCCCAGGTCAGAGCAGACAGTCTGCATGGCTCAGGACAGGCCCCCAGACTCTACAGACTTGGTCTTTAAGAGGTGTGCAGAGAGGGTGCCTTGGTGGCTCAGTTGGTTGAATGTCTAACTCTTGGTTTCAGCTCAGGTCAAGAACTCAAGGTTGTGAGATCTAGCCAGGTGTCAGGCTCTGTGCTCAGTGCAGAGTCTGCTTGAGGATTCTCTCCTTCTGCCCCTCCCACTGACTCATGCTCGCTCTCTCTCCCTATCTCAAAAAAAAAAAAAAAAAAAAAATCTTAAAAAAAAAAAAAAGATTCCTGTGCAGCGGAACTGGTCTCTCCCAACTCTCACCGTATGGTCTCCAAGACTTTCCTCAGAAGCCACTCTCCCTAGCTGCTGGAAAGGAAACAAGTTCATTTGGGTAATTGCCGATACTGGCAGAGCCGATGCCAGGTGAGCACTCTGGTTCTGATGGCTGGAGTCAGAGCATCATGGTTAATTGACTCCAGGCTGATCGATCACACTTGCAGACAGAACCTTGATTTTGTGATTTGATTACAGCTAGAGTAATTTGTTTTTCACTTATAACTTAAGATTATTGTTTTCCAGTTAAAATAAAAATTTTTTTAAAAGTAGGCTCTATGCCCAGTGTGGAGCCCAGCATGGGGCTTGAACTCAACCTTGAGATCAAGACCTGAGCTGAGATCAAAAGTCAGACACAACCAACTGAGCCACCCAGACGCTCTGAAAATAATTTTTTAAGATTGCAAAGTGCTAAAGCATTTGTTACAGAAAAGCTATAATAATAGACACAAGCAAAAAGGAAAGAAAGAATACCTATACTCTCACTGAGTCATACCACTGTAAATAGCTGAGTTTTCTCTCTCTCATACACATACACACACACACACACACACACACACACACACACACTCCATACCCTCACTTCCTTTTATTCATTGTCTTTTGGAACAGCTTGGAAACTTTGAGATTACACTGATTGGCGAAGGTGATCAAGGATCTACAAATGTAAAGTATTATTAATATGTTGGGAATGAGAGTAAAGTTATACCTTAAATTCCATAGATACATGCTTCCAGGCTATCATTCCTGAAATAAACTTCGTGGAATGTCTTTCTTTTATGCCAAATCTACACTACACAAAGAACCTACTTCCCAGGAGATTGGCTAAACCATGCACATTGTGTTCCATCTTTATGATGAAATACAGATTTCCCATTAAAAAGAAAATCTCTTCCTTTCAGAAGGTTGAAAAAAGATGATACTTAAAGAAAAGGGAGGGAGAAAAAAAAGAATCCCAGCTGGTTAAATTTAGGGCGCTGAAAGAGATCCAATTGGCAGATAATCCCTGGCCACGGGCCCACAACATTTTCATTTGATTGTGCATTGGATACATTTTCATTCATTTTAAGCCCTTGCCTTTCAGTATTTTGTTCCTTGGAGACAGGCAAACTAGTATCAATAGCTCTCTTGGCCTCTATCAAATGGCTTGATTTACTTAAGTGGTCTATTTCGTTATTCCAGTAAGGAGGGACTTGTATTTGTTGACGCATTTCTGAGAATGATTGTGCAAAGAAATTCTGAGATTCTAACCATCTTTGTCTGTCTTCTCATTGGTGGCCCTGTTTTAAACTGAAAAATGCTGGATAAAGTGGTGAGTGTGGGACACTGGGAAGCGGACACTCTGGCCCCATGGGCAGGAGACCTGGCTTCTCACCCAGGTCTGACACTGACACATGGATACATGGATTTAGCCTTGGCTAAATCTCCTAACTGCCTTGGATCTTGTTACTTGTCTGAAAAGTAGGGATAATTGTCTCTTCTCTGTTTTTCCCTCAGGGGTGTTCTGAGGGTAGAATGACCTAATCCAGAGGCTCTCAACCTCAGCTGCACATTAGAATTACCTGGGGAGGTCGTAAAAAATACCCTTTGCTAGGTCCCACCCAGACTGATTAGGTCAGAATCCTTGGGTGTGGGACCTGGGCATTGATAATTATTTTTATGTCCCAGGAGCTTCTATTTTGGAAACAGGGTTGAAAACCAGTGAAAATCAAGGAGATAATACCCTGCATTAGGATGATGCTCTGGTCCTTCCTTCCTTCCTTCCTTCCTTCTTTATTTGAGAGAGCGAGAGAGAGTGTGAGCAAGTGCATAAGCAGGAGCAGATGCAGAGGGAGAGGGATAACCAGACTCCCCACTGAGCATGGAGCCCAGAGACAGGACAGGGGCCTCCATCCCAGGACCCTGAGATCATGATCTGAGCCAAAGGCAGATGCTTAACCAGCTGAGCTACCCAGGTGCCCCTACTCTGCACCTTTCAAATGGTATCACATGGAAACCTATCAGGGGCCCATAAGGCAGTGGGATTCAAACTTTTTTTACTGTAAGCTAAAAAAACCCCCTCACATCACACTATACACACTTAGTTACACATAAATGCACTCAGATTCATGGAAATACAGCTGTCACAGAACAATGCTTTCCTTTTCTGTGTGTGATTCACTCTAACATTTTTTTTTTATTCCATTGCAGTTTAGACTATTTCCTTTTTATGCTAGTGGAGAGCCATGGAGCTGATTTAATGATCTGCTAATGAGTACTGACTTGTAGCCTGAAAAAGTCCGATGAAGAGTGGCATATTTCTGGGAAGCAGGCTTACCTCCTCTTTGATGCTTATTCCCTTGAGTCCTAGGCTGAGACTACTGGTGCTCAGATCCACCTCCCCACTGCCCTCCCACCTACACCTTTACCTGCTGCCTCAAACATACCCCCCAGGGCTGTCTTGCTTCGAAACGTATTTGGCCCTTAATTGGGTGACTTTGGAGCCTTGCTTTCTCTTTCTCTTCCATGTCGTAATCCCTGAAAATCCCTGAAATGGTGGAAACTACACCATAGATGTTATACTTTATACCTCACACAGAATTGTGAAACAACCTCAACCTACATTGTCCATTGAATTATATATACTTTACTAAAGGGCTTCCTTAGCGTGAATGCAAGAGATGACAGTTGATTGGCAGTGCTAGCTTGCAGCATGGTGGTGCTGATGCTAATTCTAGGCTCTTTATTCCCCTCACTTGTGCACTTGCTCACACTCTCTCTCGCTCTCTCAAATAATAAAGAAGGAAAGAAGGAAGGAAGGAAAGAAGGAAGGAAGGAGGGAAAGAGGGAAGGAGGGAAGGAAGGAAGGACCAGAGCATCGTCCTAATGCAGGGTATTATCTCCTTAATTTTCACTGGTTTTCAACCCTGTTTCCAAAATAGAAGCTCCTGGGACATAAAAATAATTATCAATGCCCAGGTCCCACACCCAAGGATTCTGACCTAATCAGTCTGGGTGGGACCCTGCAAAGGGTATTTTTTACGACCTCCCCAGGTAATTCTAATGTGCAGCCGAGGTTGAGAGCCTCTGGATTAGGTCATTCTACCCTCAGAACACCCCTGAGGGAAAAGTAGAAGAGAACTGGGGAGGCCCCTAGGTCAAAAGTGGTGAACAAAACTGTGTCCCTCTTGTTCTGTCCAGACCCTCTTCTTCCCATGCTTGTGCTCCTCCTCTGTGTATCCTGCTCTTCTATATAGGTTTGTTTCAGCTACAGAGAATGCTCAGCTCTCTTCATTCATTAACAGTTTGGCCAGTGCAGCCCTGTCATTCTCCATCACATCTTTAGCCCTAACTTTGCTGTTACTTCTGTTGGTTGGTATGTGACTGTGGGCAGGCACTCAAAACTCATATTCTCTCCTAGGACATCCTCTCTAACATGCAGCCTAATTGGATGCCCACTGGTTCCTTCTCTCTGCTTTATTTCCATGGGGCCATAACTATTTCCCAATTTTTATATTATTTCTAAAATTTTCTCCCAGTTTTTCCCCCAATGTCTGTGAACCTTTTTTTTTTGTCTGCTTAATTTGTACTATATTGCCTCTAATTTGGACAATGGCACAAAAACAAATGTACTCAAATTTCAATATATAATAATTGAATATATTAACTTTTGTTATTTCCGTTTCTAAAGCAAAGTTTGAAGAAAGATTTTATAATTTTCACTGTATGGAAATTATATGTAACAGGCTTAGAGCGATGAAGTGACTTACAGAACTTTGAAATGTAAGAGGTGGGATTTGAACCCAGGTCTTTAGAGTCTAAGTCATGGCTCTTCTCTTACACGTCAGGGTTCTGTATGTCTGATAGGCTATTCTTGCTTCCTTAAGGCATTTTTTGACCGAAAGCAGAAAGACTGATAGAAAAGGTATAATAGTGCTAGGCACAAGCCTGGTTGGGTTCGACATGGTAGGTACCCTCCCCCCCCATATGCTGAGTCCCAAAGGAGGTAGTTAGGCTTTACCACACCTATCACCCTTCTGAAACCTTATTTTTGGGAGTCAGGCTTGCCTAAGGCTACCATGATTGACCAACATGCCAGATCTTTCCTGACAGTGGGAGTTGAGTTAGGCTGGGAAAGGAATCTTGTGAAAAAAATAGATCCACCTCACCCAATCCGTGCTCTGCAGGGGACGCAGGCAGTCCTCTCTCAGACGGCTGTCTCGGCTGTCTCGGTTCCACGGTGATAGGCGTCCTGAGTAAATACTCTGATAGACTAAACACACGTTGCCTGCTTTGGCCCAGGGAGCAGCAGTCCCAGGAGTGCTCCCAGTGTAGTCCCCTGTGTGGCAGCCCGACTTGTTAATCATCCCACTGGCAGGCTGGCCAGGATGGAGATATTTAGCTTGGGACTTGTGCGTTACCCTGTATGCTAATGCGAGCATTCTTAGAACTGTAATTTCCGTTCTGACCTCCATGGACAGTCCTTACAGAGAATGCAGACATAAAACAATTCCTGAAATGTCAGGAAGAAATTGCATCTAATGGGGGGTACCTCTGCCAAGGAAAACATACTTCAGTTTTAAAGCATTCCCATCCAAACAGGGAAATTTGAAAACTACTCTTGGATCTGCACTGGGGCCTGAGCACTTTTCCATGCCCTTTAATAAGCTGTAATGCATGTACCAGGTAGCTCCACTGCATGTTCCCCGTGGTCTGAGGCAGCTGTCTCTGAAGGAGATGGGACAGGAGGCAGGACATCATAGCTAGTATCATCCAGAAAACCTTCCCAGGGGTCAAAACAAGAAGATTTACAATGGGAACAGATACTAAATACCATAGTGTCCTACCTGCATCTGTTACAATGCAGAACATGATCTCCAGTTGGGTCTTGAACCCTTGGCCTTCCTGATACCTAATACTAATGGCTGAGAAGCATGTCCTATAGCCTTTAGAGCTTTGTGTTTGGAGACACACTGTCTTCCAAAATTGTGATTGTGAACAGATATCACTTAGAATAATAATAATATATTGATAATACTTGCTATCATTATGAATGTCTATAATATGACAGGAATAAGTACTTTACCTAAATTATCTACTTTAACCCTCTCAATAACATTGCGACATAAGTATTGCTGTTGTATCCATTTTACAGCGAAAATTGAAGCACAGATGGTTGCATAGCATGTCCACGATCATACAGGTAGTAAAATGGCTGATCTGGAATTTGGAGATCATGTCTAGATCTGTGCAAGGTGATCCCACTGGGATAATAAAAAGAAAAAAAATTAAAAAGGAACTATTAGAACTTGTATTTAGACTTACTCTTTATTGTAACCTTTACACATTTTTCAAAGATTTTATTTATTTATTTGTTTATTTATTTTAGAGAGAGAAAGAGTGTGAGTGGGGAGAGGGGCAGGGGGAGACAGAAACAATCTTCAGCAGACTGCCTTCTGAGTATGGAGCCTGATTTGGGACTCAGTCCCATGACCCTGAGATCACAACCTGAGCTGAAATCAAGAGTTGGATGCCCAACTGATTGAGCCATCTTTATACATTTCTATTTGGTGACTGTACTTTATAAAATACACTATGTATAGAACCACATAAATGTAAGTCTTATTTATTTATTTATTTATTTATTTATTTATTTATTTATTTTTATGTAAGTCTTGAATAGACATGCATATAATGAAAGATTGTCATCAAATATTTTTTACTTATGGGTCAAACAAATTTGGAGATTATTGCATTTAAGTACACTTGAAAGTAGATTTTCTTTTTCTGAGAAGTAGCTGATATTGATAATATTATGGGAAATCTGATACATCTGGAGAGCATAAGGTCCTTAAAGGCAGATATTTTTGTCTGATTTGCTTACTACCATATTCCCAGGACCAGACCTAATATGTGGTAGACACTTGATATAAAAGGTGGTGATAAAATTTGGAAACATAAGTGAACATTCCTAATGAATAAGTTACTGCTGTCACATAATACATGATGTGCTCAGTGACATGCCCAGTGTGTTTAATGACTTATCCTTCACTGAGAATGCAGAGCTTGACGTGCTATGCAAAAAACTTGGGTGAGCATGGTGTGATTTCATCAAACCCTGCACAAGCACTAACCTTTTCCATGTAATGAAGGCAGGGCTGAGGGCTTTCATAGAGAAAAAGGTTATGGCAAGTTAGGAGCATGGAGGAGAGAGAGAGGGGAAAGCCAAAATAAAAGAATCACATCCAAATTCAGTTTCATGAATTGATTTCAGTGATCACCTACTGCTCTTGACCTGCTTGGTGATAACTTTACTGTTGCCCACTGTATCCCCACGGAAAAGAGAATTTTGCCCAAAGTGAGGTAATAGGGAAAGGTCCCAGTGAGGAGGTTAAGATTTAAGCCTGGCTTTGGATAGGTGGAGAGGAGAAGAGCCACATTTGAATACTGTCTGGTATACAATTCTGAACTTGTTTTATTCTTTGGGGTAGCCTGGTTTTATGCTCATTTTATAATCAAGAAATGGGGGCTTGCCGGAGCTTACACCACCAGTATTCTGGTTATGGTGGTACTCTCTTTCTGCTGCACTCCACCCGGGCTACACAGCATTCTTAGGATGTGTCTGGAATCTTAGATAATGCAATTTCTTCTAGGTGCTAAGAGCTTTGTGATTCTGTCCTTCAGCATCCTGTCGGGTTGTCTCAAAACTGGAAAGGTTGCATATCATTTCCAGAAGTGCTTATATTTCTGAGAGGGAGTAATCTGGGAACTCGAAGGCTTTACTAATCTTCTTTTTCTTAAATGCCCTCATCCTGTAACTTGCACAGACCAAGGGAAATCGGGCATGTGTGCGTGTGCATGTGTTTGAGGGGTGGGAATGGATGCTTCATTTTTCATTATGCGACATTGATAAACCTACTTATCTTTTCTGAGTAGGTCCAGTAGTTTTGACCTTTGTCTTGTAAATATCTTGGAGATTCCTTTCTCTTGGAATCTTTCTAACGGTTTCCAAATTTGGCTGCATATCTGAGTCACCTCAGGTGCTTGTTAGCACACAGAATGCCCTACCAGCCTCTGGAGATTCTGATTAAACAAGTCTAGGGCAAGGACCCCAAAAGCATGGTGGTAGAAAACATCACAGGTAGATTGGAGGGCAGCCATATTTGGGAACCAGTGGGTTACCCGACACTTAAAAAAGGAAATAATGATGGATGTCTCATAGAGGTTTAACTATTCTGATACCAGACTGAAGGAAGCAGAAAATGGGACTGAAATGTCATCAAAGCTATGAACTTAGTTGGGGGAGATCACCACTCATCATGGGGAAGGATAATGAAAAGACAACCACATTTTCATCAAACAAATAACAAACAATAAACCTCATTAAATTTACTAGAGAATTCCAACATCCACAAATGTAGTATGTGAAGTAAAGCCTTTAATCCTTTCTGAGTACGAAGTTCTTTCTGGATATTTTGTTGAATATTTTGAGTTACTGAAATAGAAGGAACCCAGTGAAAGCCAGAAGTAATTTGTTGTCTTTATTCATTAGCAGCAAAATGGTCATGGCCCCCTTTCTTAGAGGTCACAAGAAGTCGTGGAAAAAGGGAGAGTTAACTACCAACCTTCTTTGTCCCTGATCTTATTTATATCTTGGGTCTTCAGAGAATGGGGTAGATGGCTGTTGGGCTCATTTTATTATGAAGCAAATCTTTTTAGAGAATAGCCACATGGCAAACATTGTTCAGGGCTCCATGCACTGTTGAGCTAGACAGAGTCTCTCATGAGTTGACATTCTTGTGGTAAAGATGGACAGTAAACAAGTGGATGAAATGTTTGTAAAGATCATGTCAGGGATCCCTGGGTGGCTCAGCAGTTTGATGCCTGCCTTTGGCCCGGGGCGTGATCCTGGGGTCCTGGGATCAAGTCCCGTGTCAGGGTCCCTGCATGGAGCCTGCTTCTCCCTCTGCCTGTGTCTCTGCCTCTCTCTCTCTCTCTCTCTCTCTCATGAATAAATAACATCTTAAAAAAAAAAAAAGATCATGTCAGTGAATGATAAGAGACATGAAGAAAACAGGGTATGGAAGGGAATTAAGGAGAATTCTTCTCTGAGAGGAGACCACTCTGAATGGAGGCCTGGCTGGCAAGGGAAGTACCATCTGAAGAACTAAGAGTGGCCCAAGCAAGGGGAATGTGTACTGGAGGATTTCCGTGCAAGCTACTGAAGATGATGCACTTGGCTCTGCCTTACACAACCCCTCAAGTCCCTGAGAAAGGCCTTAGATATTTTGTGTTTGTGATTTTGCTTAAGACACACCCCACCCACCCCTGGTTATAAAAGCTTCAGATTCCACAAAACCTACGCCTACTTCTGGGAATGTGAAATATTGGGAAAAATAGGGATGAAATAGGGATGAACTTGGAAGAACCTAAAGGAAAAAATAAAATTGGTGTGGAGAAATCTCTGCTCAAGGTCGAGTGTGTGCTAGATTCATACATTCATCCATTGGTTCACTCATACATTCATCCATCCAATATTAATTCATTGAGTAACAGCATGACAACCAAAAAAACAAATTAAATCCCTGTCCTACTGGAGCTTTCATTCTAGTAGAGAGGAACAGAAAATAAAGAAATACATATATAATATGCCAGATGATGATTAAAAGTAGCAGGCTAAGAGGGACATAGAGTGTGTGGTAGGGAGGGAGGTGGCAGGGTTTACTGTTTTTTAAGGGGTGGGCAAGGAAGGCCTGTCTCATAGTTCCCATCGAGAATAAAATCTAAAGGAGGAAAGAGAACAGGTCATATGGGGAAGAATATTCCAGGCAATGGAACAACAAATAGAAAGGCCCCAAAGCAGGCACACGCCAGGTCTTTGTGAGGAAGGCCCTAGACATAGAAGAAAGTAGGGGTTGGTTATGGAGGCCCTAAGTGAGGAATTTGGATTTCATTCAAAGAGCAGTGGGCAGCCTTTGAGGACCAGTGCTCTAGAAATCTAAAGGAGAGAACATTGGGTATCAGAGGCCTCAGAGTTGACTTCAAGTTGGACCTGGAAGGATGCAGTAGGATAGGCTAATAAAGAGAGGGCCAAGAAGGAGCCACATGAGGAGCCTGGGTGAGGAGCTGTGAAAGGAGACCTATCTGTGGGCCAGGTGACAGGTGAGCACTGGCTGGAGCTGGAGTTGTATGTGGGAAAATACTGGGGATTAGATTGCAAAGGCAAGATTTGTGCAAATCGTGGAGAGCCTTGAAGCCGGGCCAGGGAATTTGATATTTATAATGTGGATTCCTGGATGCCACAAGTAGAGCAATGCGGACTCCAAAATTTCTGTGTAGGAACATTAGCTTTCTGGTTAGAGAATAGGGGTGATAGAGAGGGGCAGAGGATTTGTCCTAGAGCCAGCAAGCAAAAGTTTTTATCTCGAATGTATGTTTACTTGAGGGTGGCTTTTGGGGAGGGGTGGGTGGTAAAGTCTTACCCTAAAGCTACATGGCATAGCACTGTTTTTTACTTGGATGACATCCCTATTTGGGGTTACTAAGGGGTAGGGGGCAATGAAAATTATGGGAGCTTAACCCTTGGCTCTATCTTGGGAGAATGAGAATTGCATAATGGAAGCTGTGATTTAGGAAGGTTGGCAAGAGTGAGTGTGGGGAGGCGTTCACTCATTTACTCTCCATATGCCAAGCGGCAGAATAGAACTCGGACAGTCCTGAATTCAAGCCTTATTTCTGCCACTCACTAGCCGTGTGACCTCAGACAGGTTTTATTTAATTTCCTAGGACCTCAGGTTTTTTACCTGTAAAATAACAATAATGATATCTACCTTGGTGCTTGCTGTGATTAGAGATGATGTGTAGACACTGCCCAACCCAGGGCTTGATATTACCAGGTGCTAAATAAGTGGTGGCTCATACTAGGACACTGAAGTGGGAAGTAGTTACTACAGCAGCATGGATTCACTACAACGAGGGCTTCCAGTAAGGCAAAGGGCGGACTGCAAGCAGAGGACAATTTTGAAAGGCTTTGAAGACCACCTTGACTAGAACTGAGAACCTGAACGAGAGGCTGTATTCAGAGGTAACATTAAGGTTTTCAGCACGGAGAATAGGGAACTATTCGAACACCCATCCTCCCCTCAGAAGGGGGAGGGAGAGAGAGAGGAGAGAAGAGAGAGAGAGAGAGAGAAGAGAGAAAGAGAACTGGGAAGAAAGACTGGGAAGAAATCACAGTGCAAGTTGAATCTAAGGGAAAGCTAAGAGGAGATGTGTCTCCAGTTGTGGGAAGAGACAGTGGACCTCAGGAGTGAGACCTGAGCTAAACAAATGGGTTTAGTATAATCATCACTGTGACAGAATACTAGTCAGGATATAAATTTGGCTGCTAAAACGAAGACCCCAAACAACAGTGGCTTATAAAGAGAGAAGTCAGCATAAACCACTCAGGGCTTTTCAGTCTCTTGTTGTTCCACCTGTACTGGTTTGTAGTCCTCATTCAGATGGGCCAAGACACCCATGCTAGCATGCCTACCTTCCATCTAAGGGGAAGGAGTAATAGGAGTGGTGGGAGGGCATACCTGCTTCTCACATTCCATTGGCCAGATTCGGTCATGCAGTCATGCTTAGCTGCAAGGGAGGCTGAGAAACGGAGTCTCTGTTCTGTGGAATGCCAGATTGCTAGCTACAATTCAACTATTTTGGAAGAGGTGCTTGGGGCAGTCTCTTCCACAGGTCCTATTAAATAAAGATTGGAGGGGGGTCAGGTCATGAAGAAAAAGGTGAGATGGGAGTAACAAATAGGACTTTTTAGTAAGACTCTCTGTTATGGCAATGGAGGGATCTAAGAAGGGAACAGAAGACATGGCAGATAGACCAACAGGCAAAGAAGGTTGGTACATTTTGAGGGACAGAACGGTGAACAGCCATATCAGATCCTTCAGAGTCCAAGGGAATTGGATTGGTGATTAGTAGCTCATGGTGGGCAGGGGAGGGGAGACACATTCTCAGTTGGTGGGAGGTGGGGACAGGGAACTCTGAACTGCAGAGGTAAAGCTTGGACAGTGGAGGCTGTAGGCGTGAGTCCCCCAGGAGAGGTTTGGCAGTCAGAAGGACCTCAGGAGGAGCAGGAACCCCAGGGGCCAGCCAGGTTAAGTGAAATTAAGTTCACATGTCTGAAGAGGTTTACAGATATTAATTTTACTGTATTTTTTTTAATTGGGAAGAGGCTTTTAAAGAAAAAAATCCTCTTAACCAAAAGGAACTAATCCTTTTAGGGAGTTTGCTAATTTAGACATAAATTCTTTTCTTTGGCAGTTTTTTTTTTCTCCCATCTCCTTCAGATAATCTTATCTCAATTTTGAATCAGAAATCTTATTTATAACTTTTCTAAAGAGAATTATTTCAATGGGGCCAGATTCTTTGCCCTTTGGGCTTATTTTCTTTTTAAAAACAGATAAGTTATCCCTTTTTCTTGGGAGAGACAGTTAAAGTATTAATTTAAAAACGATGATTGTGAGCTGAAAGGGTACATAAATCAAAGCAGGAGAGATAAATTCAGCCGGCTTCCTGTTTTTGTGTTTCTATTTCTTCTTTGGAGGGAAACTAAAATGCCAAAATTCCATCTTTCCCTCAGGACCAGAAAGGAACTTAGTGCAGCTTATATCCTTAACAAACCTGGAGTCAATGGGGGAGTGGTATGTCCTTCTCATGCTCCTTCCTCCACTCTCCATTTCCCCTTCCCTCTGCCATATCTCAGTTGGATGAGCAGCTTGGTGGTCAAGGCTCTGAGACAGCCAGACGTACGTGCTTCCAAGATCTATAGTAACTGTGGTTACTACCTTCTGAGTGCCTGCTGTGTGCACTGCAATTGTGTTGTGGGCTCACCTACTTCCTCCCTACAGCCTCACTTCTGGCTGTCATATCCCAAATTCAATGATAAGGAAACATAGCACAGCTCTCGGGAGGCTGAAGAAAGGAGCAGATGTAACCAGGGACCCCACACACACACCCAAATATTCCCAGATTTTACGTAGAGTTCCAAAATCTAACTCCTAGCATTGCTGGGGAGTAGATGAGTTAATACACATCAAGTGCTTGACACGGTACCTAAGACATTAGCGAGCATTCAGTAAGCATCAGCTATTTATTACCAGATGCGCCCAGGCAGTGGCCCACATTCCACGCATGTCCCTTTGCTCCCACTAACTCGGTGTATCGGAGGGGCCCTGTATCACCGTCAGAGATTTACTTTGTGAATTGCTCATAAACTTCCGGATACCTCGCGGGAAAAGCTGGCATAATCAACTCCATTGACGAACATATTTTTAAAACTCATTTTCAGACATATTAAAAGTAAGAGAAGAGGACGCCTGGGTGGCTCAGCGATTAAGCTTCTGCCTTTGGCCCAGGGCGTGATCCTGGGATCCCTATCGAGTCCCATGTCGGGCTCCCTGCATGGACCCCGCTTCTCCCTCTGCCTGTGTCTCTGCCTCTCTCTGTGTGTCTCTCACAAATCAATAAAACCTTTAAAAAAAATTAAAAGTAAGAGAAAGTCGCGGTAAAAGAATTCAAACCTGACTGAAGAGTATAAAGTAAGAAGTAACTCTTCCACCCACTCTTGCCCGGAGTCTCAGTGCCATTCACCATTTTGTTGGATATCCTTCCAGACTTCAAAACATGCATATGCAAATATACTGGAGTTGAGAGCACTACCTTTGAGATGTGCTAAGAAAAGGTAGTGGGTTTTTTTGTGTTTTTGTGTTTTTTTGTTTTTACTAACTAGCTAGTCTTCCTCAGTGCTGCCTCCTTCCTGGTTACGGTGGAGCAGTGGAGGCGTGCAAGGGACTTGGATTCAAGCCTGGGCCTCTGGCCTCTTGGCATCCTCGGCTTTGGGTTTGCCTGGGCCCGTTCTTGGGCCTGTGTCTATTGAATAAGTCTGTGGCTGATGAACTTGTAGGCAGTGCTCCCCGTGGAAACCTCACCCAGATTATATATTCATGACACACGTGGCCAACTGTCTACTATCATGACTGGCTCCTGCTACATCTTCCCAAGAGTCAAGGGCGGCCTTGAAGTGCCCTCCTGCAGCTCGAAAATGCCAGTGTTCCTGTGCTGTTGCACTTGTGTGTCAGTACAGGGCCTCCAGGTATGGAGGTCCCCCTGCCTTCCAGTAGTTCGTGGTGGGAAGTGTAGTACGTGCACTGAGTGGCTTTTGCTTTCCCCTTAACAAGCATAACTCTGTTCCCCTTTGCCTTTCTGTAATTTCAGCCCACTGTGGGGGATGAGGATCCATGATGCCAAGAAGCATTTGCTTTCTTCTTGTTCTTCTCTCAAAGACAGGAGAGTAGGACTCCCCCTATATCCACCTCTCCTGCTCTGCTCCTCCTGTCTCCTGAGGTTGTACTAGTTGAATGGCTGCTAGGAAGGAAATGAAAGCACATTGTTTGCATGTCTTTAAAACATTATATCCAGGGCATAACTCAGTATGTCTATCTGTCCATTGATCTAACCATTCATTCATTCATTCATTCAGGAGCTTTTCCCTGTGAAGTGTTTTGCAACTTGCTTTTGTACTGATTAATATCCCTTGATGATCTTTCCATTGCAGTGGGTATATGAATACCTCATCCCTTCAAAGAGCTGTTTAGAGTTTTATTGTATGGCTATATCAAAGTTTATTTACTCGTTTTCTTATTGGTTGACATAGATTATTTATGGTTATACAAGTATGTCTGAAAAACACTTCATGCTCTCTGCTCATATTTTCTTTCTTTTTTCCTTTGGAAATTCCTTTGTCACCTCGTGCACAAACAACAGTATGTCAGTTAAAGAGTTTCTTATTCCTGGTGAGTCCTCCAGCTGCTGCCCATTCTTCCTTTATACTTATAATCCTTTGCTTGACAATTTTGACAACAGAAATACAAAATTGTGGTTTCAAGGAAAGGAGCAACAGCAATGGCATATGAGTGTTCAAATTCCCAGGTGCATGTTTTTTCCTTACGTGCATATTCTGAGTCCTGGGTAAGAGAAGCACATTTTCAGACAGGATTGACATTTCTTCTTCTTTGCCCAAAGGAAAGGAAGGAAAGTAGAACTATATGGCTGAATGGGTAGGATAAACCTGAATATAGTTGCTTTCACGATTTGAAGTTTTATTCTTTCACAAAGAAGAGGTCTAGAAGTAGGCAATAAGTCTGAGGCTCACATGCGGGTGCCTTGAAATCATGGCTCCTTCTATCTTTCTGTTCCATCTACATTTATGGTACCTCCATAGTATGTAGTACCATCCTCAGGATCATGTGATGGCTATTGGGGGTTTATCCATCACATTGCACTCCAGGTAGGGAAAAGTGAAAGAGTATAGGACACATGAAGCATGTGTCCACTGTCTACCTTTTTAAGAGCTTAAAGGACATCCCACATAACACTTATCTTTATATCCCATTGGCCAGAACTTGGCCATGTGGCTTACACTAAACTACTAGGCTTCTGTTAGTAAGGGATGAGGGAAGAGTTGATACTGGGTTGGCAGCTAGCAGTCTCCATCTTATGCAGTTTGACCTATTGTTTGATTTCTCATTTCACCAACTGCTGATGTATATGGAATAGTAGTTGTTCAGAGCATAGATGTGAAGTAGCTTAAATTTGTATCTATTTGACCTCTCCCATCATCTAGGTTTCTGCTTCCTTTCTTTTAAGGGTCTTGGCATAAACTGTTCTTCCTGAATGATTGGAGAACTTCAGTGTAGCACTTGGCCATAATTTAGAAGTAGCTCATGTATTCAGTTTCTTTTTTCCCCAGCCTCTCCTTTAAAACTTCCAAGTTCTGTGTGCCCTCTTTGCTGGGCACAGTTGGGTGAGTTTGCTGACTGAATCAATAGGAATTAAGGAGCCAGAAACTCATAGTTTACCATTCCAACTCCAACTTCCATTGCTCTTCTCATTCTTTGAAATTCTTACCTGTAACCATGCTAAATTCTCTTCCTTTTTAAAAAAGATTTTATTTATTATTTATTCCTGAGACACACACACACACAGAGGCAGAGACACAGGGAGAGGGAGAAGCAGACTCCCTACAGGGAGCCTGATGTGAGACTTGATCCCAGGACCCCAGGATCATGACCTGAGCCAAAGGCAGATGCTCAACCACTGAACTACCCACATGTCCCCTGAATTCCTTCTTTGGGTTCATTGTATCCTTTAGGAAGTTCAGACTAGCCCAAGCTGGACCATCTGTCTGGAGTGTCCTCTTCATTTCTTCACCCCTTCTCCAGCCCCATCCATGACATACTTGTTTACTTTAAGTGACCCCATTCAAGCATCATTCTTGCAAGAAGCGTTTTCTAAAATTTTTAAAAAGATTTTATTTATTTATTTGAGAGAGAGAGCAAGAGAATGTATGAGCCAGGGAAGGGACAGAGGAAGGGGAAGAAGCAGACTCCCCACCAAGCAGGGAGCCAGACTCCCTACAGGGAGCCTGATGTGGGACTTGATCCCAGGATCCCAGGATCATGCCCTGAGCTGAAGGCAGACACTTAACTGACTGAGCCACCCAAGTGCCGCTCAAGAAGCCTTTTCTAATTCCTTAGCATTAATATCCTCTCTGCTGAGCTCACAGTTTCTGGAGTGCACGGCTGTCACAGTTTATCACACTATGTAATCAAGTTAATGTATGAGTCTGTCTTCCCCCAGTAGACCCTGAGCTCCTTGAGGGCAGGACAGTGAGTTTACCACGCAGCCTCATATGTGTAGAAAAATCCTCATTACTGTTTGTGGAATGAATGGATGAATGAATGAACGAATGAATGAATGAATGACAATGTTCAATACTTTGATCCAGAGGAAGAGTAAGAATTTCTCTGGTGGAAATTCGTTTTGGTGACGGAAGACCTATACATAGCCATATCGTGATGAAGATGTCTCTCTGCTTCATCAAAGCATACAGCATGCCTGAAATTGCTGCTATTTCAAGGGAGAAAAGTCTGAGTTTGTGCAGCTGAAGGGATTCATGAGACCCCATGAAGGAAATGCTAGGCTTTCTATCATGGTTTATTTTTAAATAAGAACAGGTCTGTGGCACTAATCCCATTTGAATTCTGGAGCTCTGTTTAGCAGAAAGATGAGCCAGAGACCTCAAGTTACATTTGTTGTTAAAGTTTGACCAGACACTTGGTGTAAGTGTGTGTCATGCATGACTTTGCTTAAGTAATTAACATTCCTGTCAAGGCTCCTTAAAAGGGTCCTGTGTTGTAGAGCCCCTCAAAAGACTGGTTGAAACCTTTGAACTCCCAGCCTTTCCATTTATTGCCAATTACTGATATGCTTAAGTTTCATTTTTCTAAAAAAAAAATACAAGAGGAATTAGATCTTGTAAAAGAAATGTTTATTCTTAAAGGAATCAAGCTTGGAACATGGGCAGTTTTGAAAGGGAAGACGTAACTGTAGACATGGTATTAGAGGATGTGGGGCAGGAGAAGTCTAAAATCATTTTTAAGTTAGGAAAAGAATTAACGTGACTATGAGAACAGCTTTCAGATATCTTATGAACTATGAGGAAGCTAAGTAGTTCGATGCACCAGAGGGCTGAACTGGCATTTAATTACCTCCTTCCTTTCTTTCTTTACTTTCATCCTTCTTCCTCTCTTTCCTTTTCCTTCCTCCCTTTCCCTTTCTTTCTTCCTCCCTCCATCCTTCACACCTTTTCTTATACCTCTCTCCTTTCAACTCCTATTTAGATGCCTTTAAGATTGTAATGCCTATCAGAGCAGGGGATGGATCTAACTTGTTGATAGGTGTCCTCTTGAATGAATGGAAGAAGAGACGGATGCTTGTAGTGTGCCAAGAACTAGGAATACCAAGACGAAAGACATAATCTAGAAGAGAAAAGAAATAGTTCCCTGCAATGTGGAGACATAGTACAGGGAGATGCATGGACAGGGGCTGCTAAGGGAGCAGAAGGTGAGGGGCAGCATCTACTAGCTACAGAAGGAGGAAGGAGATGGGACAGAGATCCTCTAGAGTTGGTGATGATTTAACTGTGTCTCAAATAGTGATTAGGTATCCATCAGCTAAGTGTATGCAGAGAGTGCCTCAAGGGGGATGAAGCATGAGCAAAGGCCTGGAGGTGAGCACGTCATCGCATAGGCTGTGATCCCACACTGTCTCTGTGCTACGTTGGGGAAATCCAGGGCAGTGGGGCTGGGAGGTGGTGCTGGGAGAAGTCGGTGAGAGCCCACAATATGTGCCAAGTGAAAGAATGTGGGTTCTGTCTGGACATAATGGGACACATGATGGATCTATTTCTTTAAGATTTTATTTATTATTTATTTATTCTAGAGAGAGAGAGAGAAGGCAGAGAGAGGCACAGGCAGAGGGAGAAGCAGGTTCCATGCAGGGAGCCCAACATGGGACTGGATCCCAGGTCTCTAGATCACGCCCTGGGCCGAAGGTGGCACTAAACCACTGAGCCACCCGGGCTGCCCCACATGATGGATCTTAACCAAGAAGTTTTAAGAGTGTCTTTGAAGAGAAAAAGAAAATTTGGAAGCTGTTCATTAGACTAGATAAGATGGTTCAGTAAAACCAGGTAAAGGCCCGAACTTGGATATGATAGAGGATGAAGAGTGGATATAGATTTAAGAAGAATTAGAACTTACTGCTTGATCACCTTGATTGACTAGTAGAGTATGGTGCCTTTTATACTAGACAGTGAGTTTCTCAATAATAGACGCCATGTGTTATCTTTATATCCCTAATGCCTAGATCAGTATCTGGAACCCAGTAAAGCTTTAGTTTTAATGATGTTTATTTAATGAGTGCTTTAATTAATTCTTTAATTATAGTAACCTATATACTGTGTTAAAGGGTGCTAGTTGCCTTCCAATATTCATTTCTCTTTTGGAAAAAGAACTGTGATTTGTAGCTGTGTACATTGCCTCCCAGCTTAAAAAAACATAACCAAAACTAAAACCAAACAGAAAGCCCTACATTTTCCAGTTGCCTTTACAGCTAGGTGTGGTCATGTGACTAAGCCTTAGCTAATGAGATCCAAATACAGGTGCTATTTGGAACTCCAGGAAAGTCTTTTGGGAGAAGAAGCAGCACCCTTGGCCCCTCCCCTTCCACTCCCTTTTCTTCCTTGCTATTGTGTAGAATGTAGATTCAGTGTGTAGGGTACCAGCATCTCTCTGAGGATGGTGGAGCAGTAAGATAGATAGTATCCGGGTCCCTTCTGTAAAGACTGACTTAGCAGTGTGAATTCAATTTATTCATTCCACCTGTTCTTCATCAAATATTTGTGAAAGTCCTATTGTATGTCTAGTGCTGTGCTGGGAGCAAGGGAATCAGAAATAAATGAATCACACTCCTTGTCCCATAAGGAATCTACAGTTGATCTTCCAAGGTTTTGAAGGAAGAACTTCCTTCCCTTCATACTTCTGAGGTGAGTATAGATCAACTTGAGAATGTCAGCAGTTTATATGAAATTAATTGGGTTATTCAGAGAAAGCCCATAATACCCTCATCAGCAGGGCACTTTTGATTGCTCACCCATGTGGTATTACTAACACACAGTGGTCTGATTTTGGTTGTGAATCTTGGTTTCTGAATGTGTGCTGGTGCATCTCAACTACTTAGTTTGAGTTTCAACACTTGGCTATCTGGGCTAGAGGCATGACTTGAAGCTTTGGCAACTTTTAAAAAACAGTATGAGTTTCTCAGTGGGGTATGAAGAGGCTCATAGTGGAAAACCTAGGTTAAGGTTTACTGAGATGTTAGCTTTGTGTTCAAATTTTCCCATGGCCTTATGCCCCAGCAGGTACAAGGAAATAGAAGATTATCTAGTATTAATTGCTACTGTTCAGTGAGCTCTTAATACTTTATGCACTTTACCTTCCATCAGTTATTTTATGCTAACAACTCCATGAAGAAGTATCATCATCTGTATTTTATAGATGAAAGAAATTGAAGTTTGGAGGAGTTAAGAAATCCCAGGTATTCATGACTCCAAAGCTGCCCACTGAACTCTCCTGCCTCCTTGGGTGACCTCAGATGTATACACTTATAATCTGTCGCTGGTGAGGCTAGGCAAGAAGGGCTAGACCACCTGGCTTCTCTGTACTCGATCATGGTGACAGTGGCTACCAGTGGCTGGTTATTATCACAAATAGTGTTGTCACTGGAAAATGCAGTAACAGTGTCCTTACATCTAATGTTTTCCCAGACATTACACTTGTTTAGGGAAACACCCAGCTTGCTAAACCTCTCTGAGCAAACTGATCATAATTTGTAGTATTTTCTTTAAAATAAGGAAAAGAGTTTCTGAAAGCCTATAAAGGCGATGTGAGGACTCCTCCTGGGGACTTGCATAGCTGCACATCACAGCCTCTGAGAATCAGGAGTGTTGAGAGAAATTATTTTATGCTGTTATGCTTTTATTATCTCATTCAGTATAATTCCAGTGTCTTAAACTGTTCAGACTGCTGTATAACAAAACAAAACACACACAAAGAAAACCCCACTATAAACTGGGTGGCTTATAGACAAAGGAATTTTATTCCTCACACTTTTGGGAGCTGGGAGCCCAAGATCAAGGTGCTGGGAGGTTCGGTGTCCAGGGAGGGCCTGCTTCCTGGTTCACAGATACCTATCTTTTTGCTGCAAATTCACATGACAGACAGGGCTAGGGAGCTCATGGGGTCTTCTTTATAGGGGCACTAGTCACAGTTATGAGGGCTGTACCCTCATAACCTACTCACTCCCAAAGGCTCTACCTGCTAATGCCATCACATTGGGCATTAGGTTTTAACATAGGAATTTGAGGGGAACACAGCAATTCAGAGCATAAGACCCAGAGTTCTTCTACTTCTTGTGTCCAGGGAGACAAGATCATTTTTAATTTTATTAGATCATTGGCATATTAAAGATGATAGCTCCTTTTTGGAGACTTTTAGGTTTCAAATTTGTTAACAAAATAACACATTAAGCTTGACGAACTCCTAAAGTAAACATGGTAGGCAGTGGTTTTAGAAATGAATATCACAAGGGCTTTGGAGTCTGACACACATGGATTCTAATTCTATTTAGAATTAGAGCTGCTAGCCAGCTCTGTGGCCTTGGGCAAGTCACTAAACCTCTCAGCCTCAGTTTGTTCCTCTTTAAAGTGAGGATATGACTATTACCCATAGTAACCCTCATAGGCTTGCTATGGGTACTAAATCCTACGGGGCAGGTACAGCTTGAGTGCAGCATCTGGCACAGGGTAGACGTTGGATGCCGGTCACCCACAATTAGTTTCCATTATGATCTTCATGCTCTATCATGTAATGTCTCGGATGTAGTAAAAACCAGTTAGCTCTTTTGGACATTGCCAAACAAGTCGACAGGCATAAAATGCTGAGCAACTGGAGACGCCGCTTTGTTGGTTCAGTTACCCAGAACTGTCAGAGCGACAGCCAGAATCTCCTTCATTGAGCGTCAGCTGTGCGTGTCAAGATATGCCTCCTGGGTCTCTTGCGTGTCGCACCCTCCACCTCACGGACTGCAGGACACACCCCAGCTCAGTGTGTTGACAGAGTCCCTACTGTTGATTTTTGCGAGAACAGTCTGTTCTACCCTGAAGTCTTTGAATTTTGCACAGGGGTAAACAGATACCAAGGTTTGTAAAATTTCCTGATGGGTAATTTGGGAGGGAGGTGTGATCTCCCAGAGGACTGCAAGAACTTACCTGGTCTGAGGTGAGTTTGTAGATTGGAGGAAGCTTCAAGAAAGGCTGAAAGAGTCTTGGGTGGTGCCGTGCCCTGATCCCATGCCGTGGCCTGTGGGTGACACCCTGGCCTGTCTCAACCAAGCAGTTCTAATTTAGAGCCACTTTTTTCTATTTTGTAATGAGTGACTTTTTCCTCTTTGTTTGACTGCCTCTGAAAACCTCCCAGCTGAGAAATAAAATAGTATTGTTTCAGGTTAGTCAAATTTTAGTTTCCGTTTGAACTGAGGGAATTGGCACTGCATGTTGGGAAGCTAATTTCCTTAACTGGAAAATGACCAAAGCATTGAACCAGTTGGTCTGCAAAGTTCTTAGCTTCAGATCAATTTCCTGTGCCTGATGATACCACCTTTCCAGCAAACCTTCACATCTTGTTTTTCAAAGACCTTTATTTTTCCCACTTACGTGGTTGCATTCTACTTTGATTAGGTACAGCCTCGTCAGACTGAATTCTCTAGGCTCTGTAAAGTTTAGTTATTTGGTCGCATCAAGTAGGATTTTCTCAAATTAGTCCGTAAGAGGACTTGCTTTGATTTAGTAGAAGCTCAATCTAAATGAATTACTGTAAGTGAAGGGGTTAGATTGGAGCTCGACACATAGTAACCACTCAGTAAATGTTAGCAATTACGGTTGTTTTTATTAGTCTGTTATTTTATGAAACCTGGTGGATATAATTATTTATGTCCTGCATCCAGTTTTGAGAATACATGTAAGAAATTCCCATTTCTTCTTAAGAAATTACATCATTAGAACCCAAGTGAAGAAAAAACCCAATTCTTTCATAAGACAGAGGAGACAGAGTTAGAGATACTGTCCTTCAGAGGAACATAGATATGGGTTCCTTTAACACCTTCTACTCTCCTTCTCCAGTTGCCATCCCCTGCCATCAGCCCTGTTGTGTTCACTTCTGTATTTCCAGAGCTCAATACGGTATCTGCCATGCAAGTTGTTTAATAAGCATTGACCTGACCTGAAGTGGCCTGCCCTCACCCTAATTCTGCTGTATTACTATTTGTGTGGCTTTATCGCTGAAGTGGGAGATCAAGTCAGTCTTTCTCTCAGGAGTTCAGCTTTCTCATTCATACGATGAGAGAGGGGTTTGCATTAGAGGATGTCCCGAGACCCTCCTGGCTCTGGCACTGCACCATCCCCTATGGCATTCAGGTTTCTGTGGCTGGTGGTGTGCTGTAACCCATTATGAGTCAACATTCACGTGAAGATGAGGTATAGTCTTACACTTTTTTTTTTTTTTTACGCAAGTTTTTTGTTTGTTTTTTAATCCTGGAAAGTGAATTAGGCAGAAATCTGTTTAGGAAATTCCCCTTACAACTGATGCATAAACTCCTCATTGCATTTTGTACCTTTAGGCCTTTAGGAGATGGTAGGAGTATATGTGTGCATGACTATGTGTATATATATATATATATATATATATATATATATATATATCTGTGTATACTTTTTCATCTGTTTGTAATCTACAGGTAGACAGATTACAGTTCTGAATTACAATTGGGTGGCTCAGTTGGTTAAGCGTGTGACTCTTGATATCAGCTCAGGTCTTTTTTTTTTTTTAAGATTTTATGTATTTATTCATGAGAGACACAGAGAGAGGCAGAGACATAGGCAGAGGAAGAAGCAGGCTCCATGCAGGGAGCCCGATACAGTACTCGATCCCAGGACCCCAGGATCATGACCTGAGCTGAAGACAGATGCTCAACTGCCTGAGCCATCAGGTGATGGCTCACTGAGCCATCCAGGTGACCCTCAGCTCAGGTCTTAATCTCAGGGCCATGAGTTCAAGCTTTGCATTAGACTTCACACTAGATGCAGAGCCTATAAAAAAAGGGGGAAGGAAGTAACCTAAAATTATAATGATTATTTCTGGATAGTGGGATTATGAAATATTTTTATCCTCTTATTAATGCTTCTCCTTCTAAGTTTTTTTTTAAAACCATATGTACTATTTTTCCTGTGAGAAATCTAAAATATAGAAACCTTATCTAAATACAGAGCTTTGTCAAAATATCTAATATTTAGATATTTATATGTACTTGATTATTTATATATTTAGATAAGCCTTACCTAAATATAGAGGAACCTTACCTAAAATATCATATTCCTGTAACAAACACTAAAAGCAGTGGTGATTTTTTTGCTGCATGCAAAACATGCCAGAATAGAGTGGGACAGATTGAACTATCCAAGCCCCATCATTATTGGGCACACCTACCAGCTTCATGCGTGGCAGCAGGCCCTTCTCTGAAAGGCCCTAACTGTGGCATCCAGTGGACTGCCTGGCTGGGGTTCATGTCCATTGCACTGTGGTTGCAGGTAGAAAGAGAAGGTCACTCTGTGCATGGTTCTGCCGGTAACCACGGTGGCACAGTCAGTGTATGTCCAAGTCTGCAGGAAATTACTCAATCCAGAGTTCAGTTTACAGAAGGTGGTGCAGACCCAGGAAATAATGAAATGATTGAACAATTTCCCATTAAGTGTTTTGTGTTGAGGTGTATTGAACAGGCCCTTCCTTGGAATCCTGGAGTTATAGAGCAATCAGAGAACCTTCCATAGGACTTTACTTCAAATCCTGGCTTCTTCTCTCAGTTCACAGGGGAAAAAAATCCTGTTTGGAGTCATCCAGACTACTGTGGCTGTGCTGCTTTCTGGTTGTGTGACCTTAGACAATTTACTCATTCACTCAAGAAATAATCATGGAGTTGCTGCTTTGCACCAGGCTCTGTGCCAGGTGCTAGGAATAAAATAATCAACAACATGAAGGACCTGCCCACACAACGTTCCGTGTCCTCAGGGGTAGGGTGTAGATATGGACACGTTATTTCACTTCTTTGGCAACCTCTGTTTTTACATTTCCACGAAATGCTGCTGTTCCTCATGGTCTGGTCTATATTTTGCAATCTCACTTGAGAATTTCATACCCTCCTGTCACTCCAGACACTATGTGCTGAGTGATGACTTCCCATCTGTGTGTCCAGCCTGGGTGGCTCTGCTGAGCTACAGACTCATGGAGCCTATTGTTTGTTGCCCTTAGGAGTCTAAGGATCATTCAAAAGTCAGCTTATCAAAAACCCAATTGATGTCATCTTCCTGCCTCCCTACCCAAACTGGCTTCTCTTCTGTGTTCCCCGTGTCCATGAAAAGCCCTGATATCCATCCTGTGTTGGAACCAGAAATAAATCTCTATGCTTCCATTTTCTTGCCTGCCGTCCACCTCTAATGGCTCACCCACCAGGAGATTGCCTCTCTTACAGACGTAGTATTCGTTTCCGTCCTCTTCTCTTTACCCTAACTTCTACTTCTTTTCTTCAGGTTCATTTCTTCACATTCTAGACAATTAGTCTTTGTTGATGTAACCGGATTACATCTTTCCTCTGCATAGCACCCCCTGCTGGCTCCCCAGTGCCCTCAGAATAAGATCTAGTCTCTTCAGCATGTCCCTGCTGACTTTTCCAGTCTCATTACCTACTCCCCTCGTCCTTAAATCTTAAAGATTCAGCCATTCCTTTCCTCGTATATCTGGACCACTCCATTTCATTCTTTAGGTCTTGGGTCAGATGTTATTTCCTCCAGGGAATCTTGCTCAAATTCCCAAGTCCAGGTTGCTACCTCTACTAATTGTTCCCATAGCCTCCCCATCCAACACTGTTTATCACTGTTAGGAAAATGCTTGGTCCATCTGTCATCAGAAGACGATGGGCTCTGTGGGGGCAGGGACATCATACTCTGTGTTTCTAGAATCTAGCCCAATGATAGGTAATCGATTACTTATTAATAGGTAATAAAACTTAATAAATACTGATTAAAAACAATTCTTTATTTCTACAGACCATATTAATCTGGGCATAAGGATAAGGCCAAAATAAGAATAACAGAACAATTATTTTTGTTTTCTTGGTCCTTCCTTGGCCCAAACCCTGGTTGTACCTCTTTATTCCTTGAGACTGTCAAGCTTACCTAGGGTGGTCTACTCTCATAGGCCCTGCCTGGATGTGACCGAACCCTAAGATCAGCCACACTTAAAACTGGAATAAAACCAACCATACATGGAGCTACCGTGTAGGATTCTGATGAGAAAAAGGGGAAAGCTGAAGTAAGAATAATACCTGGCATTTGTGGAGGAGAGCTTCTTATATGCTAAACACCATTTTAATTGCTTTCTATGAATTCTTTTGATCCTCCCAAAAATGCTAGGAAGTAGGATTAACCCCCATTGTGCAGATGAGAAAATGGAGGTCCAGAGAAGTTAAGTAACCTGCCTAGGGGACAGAGAAGAATGTGGTGGAACCAAGTCCTGCAGTCTGATTCCAGGGCCCACAGTATTAGCCAGCATACTTCCTGCGTCCCTGGCTGAACTCTAAAGCTCTGACCTACGTTTCTCTGGTTCTCAGGAGCAAAAGCTGGGTCTGTGGGCAATTAGGCATTCAGTGTTAAGGGTCTTCTTCTCCCTTTATCATTGTCCCAGATTGTCCTTGGACCCAGCCGATCCAGATGGGATCAGTCCTTGTCTCAAAGCCTTCTGTGGCACCATCCTTACCTCTTGTAGAGATGTGTGTATTCTTCATGAGAAGCAGAATAGCATTGTAATTAGAGAGCAGACTTGGAATTGAGACTACCTGGGCTCAAACCAACCACTTATTAGATCTGTTACCTTGGGCAAATTATTTGCCCTCCCTATGCCTCACTCTCCTCATCTGTAAAATGTAGATGCTAATAATATTACGGACCCCATAAGCTGTTGTAAGGATTATGGGAATTAATATTACCTTACACGTTTAGAACAAGGCTTGGTACATCATAAGCACTAAGTGTGTGCTTTAGTGTTCTCATAATTTAAAAATGATCTTGTTAATATTTACTCAAACTGTTCTTAGGATGCGTTGAGCATCCTAAAAGTACCTAAGCACCAGGGTAGCTCTACTATCATTTGAGATGTAGAAATCTACTCATTCTTTCATTTCATCATGGGCTTTCATTTCATATATATATATATATATATATATATATATATATACATACACACACATATACATACACAGAGATATATACACATATATATATTTACACAGAGAGATAAAAACAAATCATTTGCAAAACCCCACATGAAAGGTTTTCATAAATCTTCTTAAAGTTAGGCCAAATTTAAAGATTGATGCCTAGATAGATATAAAGCCCTTTATTGTGGACATTCTAATGGGGGTGTTTATAGAGGGATGATCTGAAATGGTTTGGCTAGCAGTGTGTGTGGGGGGAGGATCACTGGAACCATGGTCTTATCTACCTGATGAATGTGAGTAAGAGGAGTTAGCTTAGGCTTAAGGGGAACTTGAAGATGATAAAGCCCTTGTCTTGCTCATACCAACAGTTGCAGGGCAGGATCAGGTTCTGGGTCCTTAACCTGATATTCATGGTCCACATTCCCTGTCCTAATCAAACCCACCTTGCTACTCTATACCCTACCATTCTTACCTTTTCTTCTGCCTAGAATTTTCTCAATCATATCTCAATAGGACCTGAGCCTGTGTGCATCTCAGTTAAAGCCCATTTTCTTCCTGAAGCTTTCTCTGAGCCCCTTGACCTGCTGTATTTTCTTCCTTCTTCACACTATGCCTACTTCTCTTATGCATATTTTTACTTTCTAATTTTGTTGTACTTCTAGGGAATTTCCCATTAGCCTGGGCTTTCAAATACATTATTTCATTTAACTTTTAAAACAATCTTGTGAGGTATCATCATCCTTACTTTCCTGATGGGGAAGCCCAGGCTCAGAAAGGTTAAGTGATTTCCGTGAAGATGCAAAGCTAAGTCAGACTCCAACTCTCATATTCTTTTTTCTGCTCCAGACTCCTTCCTTGAAGTCATATGCATGTTTTGTTCAATTTTGTATCCCCTTGAAATGTGTAGCACAGCTTTAGGCTTAATAAATTTTTTTATTGATTCAACTCATGTTTATTGAACCTACAATGTGTTACTGGGCCCTAGTATTAAACAAAATAGCATTAAACAAATATAGATGTTTGTGGGAAGAAAGAAGATAATGTGGTTAATGGCATCTGTATTTTACTTGGTAAAATGGGGTTCATATGGTTCAGAAACTCAAATGCCAACAGGACAGCCAAGTGGTTGAGCTAAGAAGGCTGGGTATAATCCATTATAGAGTGATGTGGATTCATGCTAACTGAACATCAGTCCTCCGTCTAATGGAAGTGACCGGATAATTGTTGCCCCAAAGGAATGTGGGCCTAGTGTTATGAGATTTTCAGTTGTTTCCGAAAAATTGGAAGTCTGGATTACTTATAAAATTTCCTTATATTCAACATTTGCAGCTAATTTAATTTCAAACAAAGGACTAAAGAGCTAAACAACACCTGGCTGGTGGTTTTCCACTCACCACCTTGAAAGGCTGCCTATTGAGCTGACCATGCAGCAACCAGTGCCTGCACTCACAGCACCTGAGCAACCAGTGCCTGCACTCCCAACTCTCAGTGCCTGCAATTCTGAGGCAGGAGCTACTGTTGAAGAAGGATCAGGTCCCTCCCCTTCCTCCTCCACCTCAGTAGCCTATTTGCAGGTCTAGCTCACCTGCAGGCCTGCCTGGCTTTGCAGCAGTCACACCACCTCCATGCCCTTTGCCCTCTTGGCCTGTGGAGAGGGTGATGACTTTTCTGTCTCTTCTGAAGAGATCACTGACACTGGATCTTGCTCTCTAATTTAGTTCCTTGTCTTCATTGTGATGAATGAGGCTGAGCAGATGACAAGCAGGGTTCACTGGGCAGAAGATCAAAAGCTCCTCCTGGGCTGCCGGCAGCATATTTATGACTTGGCTGCTTTGGGAAGTTCCACCCATGAGAATGTGGTGTCTGTGGGGAGTGAGCTTCTCCCCTTTGGATATTTCTACTCTGTCCCAGTGGGAAGAGAGAGATTTGTACAGGGGTTATCAAAGGAAGACCTCTGAAAACAGAATCAAGGACAACCTGGAATTTTCTGTGGCTGGTGCGCATCGTAGGATAGGGTCCAAACTAAGAGACCCATGGAGTCACTTGCGCTTTGTGATTTAATGACTATAAAATAATATCGATACTTGTTTCGAGTATTCATAGAGGTAGTTGAGCTAAGGGACGTCTGCTTCAGTAAATCATATAGTCCTCAATATTGTGGCAGGGTGTTTCTTAAAACATGATTTGAGGAGCATCAGCAACAGACATGCTGGAGGTTTGTTAAAAGTACAAATTCCTGGACTTCATCCCAGATCTAGGAATGGGGTCTGGGAATTTGCATTTAACAGGTATCTTGAGATTCTCGTGTGTGCAAAGATTAGGAAGCTTTGACTAATGATAACAATGATAATGATGAAAACAGAGCCCTAAGTGTTTTAAGTGCTGTATATTTATTCCTTACAGCATGCCTATGAGGTACTTGTTTCTCAAAGTGTGACATAGATAACACTGTTTGCTATTGAAATTTTAGATGACATGTAAATAAACATTTTCTTAATTTTTAAAGTTTTATGTTTAATTTATATATAAAACACATGTATTTAATTAACTCACTAAGCTCATAATTTCATGGATATTATTTCTTAAGTGAAGGCTAAGTTTATTTGAGTAAAAATAATGAATCAATTTAAGGGGAAATATTAACTAAATAATTGTTTCAGTAACAAAAACTGTGAAAGTAGGATGTGAATAATTGGAATTTATGAAATACTGAGATGAGTGTAAAAGCTCTGAATTGAGCCATAGGACTTGAATTTAAATCTAGAATTAAATCCTTACTAGCTGTGTGCCCTTGAACAGATTCCTTTCCCTCTCTGAGCCTTAGCTTTATTCTCAGCAAAATGGAAATATTAAAACCAACTTTATTGATCTGTGCTGAAGAATATAAGCAAAAACATAAGTAAAGGAGTACATTATAGGTGGTCAAATATTATTAAGTATTACTTGAATTATCCTAAAATATTAATTGAATATGAATCTTTACTCTAGACATTACTTTAATCTTCCTAGAATTATATTAGAAAAAGAAACTCTCATTTTTTATGGCTTTTTTTTTTTTTTTTAGATATGGCTTTACCATACTTACTAAATAATTTAAGGGGAGAGCACTGAACTGAGAGTCTGAAGACTTGGGTCCTAATTCCAGCTTTGCCTCTGGCTATCTAAGTGACATCCAACATGACATTTTTGCCTCATTGTACCTTAGTTTTATAATTTATAAAGTGGGTTCACACTAGAAGGCTTCCAAGGCTTTTCCCAACTTCATTCTATTTGCATCAGTTATTTCTTGGTTTCCTGAAATAAGTGGAAGATAACATAGATTGAATATCATTTTAGCCCAGGAAGTGATTTGCCAAAACTGCTTGACTTCCTGGTTTCATTTTCTCATGTTTCTTTGGAGGTACTAAGGAGCAGTAAAACCAAATGACTGTCAGAAGGAAGAGGAAAAAAGAAGACACTGGAACAAGGAATACAGATTTTCCCACAAGTTAGAAATAACTCTCAAATGAATAAAAGTTGATTATGTGTTTATAGTACTATAGTTTGACAATGCATATCTTGTCAATGGAATCATCGTAGCAGTGGACTAGATAGTGATTCATAAATTGTGTCTCTGTATTTCTTTCTGCCTTAGAAATAGCAATGAAATCTGAATTCTTAAAGTGGAAGATCTTTAGTCTTTAAAAAGTGAATTAGTAACTATGAGGGCATAATTAACTGCTTGGGTGAGTTCTATGAAATGAAATTTTTGTGGGTCAACTTTCTTTTCTTTTTTCTTTTTATTTTTGGTCTACCAGTTAAGCAGTTATGCAGAGCTCTTTCTATTTCATGCCCGGAAGTATCAAACAGAAAAATCATGGGATGCTGAGATTGCTGAACACACACGAAGTGGTGCCACAGTGTCCTCACCCTGTGCCAAAGCAAATTTCTGAGCATTATGTAATTTCTCCCTGGCTTTGAGATCCCAAGATCCTGTCTGAGGTTGATGCTATATAATCTGCTGGGGCAGTATTCCATCAGGCATTTCCTTGGTGGGTGATAACTTGTCAGTGTTACGGACCTGTGAATGGGAAGCCCAGAGGCTTCCATCATTTCAGCCCACATCCAGTGTCTTGCTGTGTTCCCAAGTTCATGCTGAGAATTGCTAAAACAGCATTTAATTGGCTAAAGCATAAATCATGACTTGTAAGGGTACGTTCATTCATTTGGAAAGTATTTTTGATCATCCACTGGGCTCATAGTGCTATGGAATTTTTTAAAATGTATTTTATATGGTTTCAAATAAGTATATGGCAGAGCTTTTGCCCTCGAGAAATTAACAGTCCTTTGGAGAGCCAGGGCATGCATTCACAAGTTAAATAGCAACAAATATGAAAAAGAGGTGCCCCTGCTGTGCTCTAGTGGTAGAGGAAAGATAAGGTCACAGAGTGAGTACTGCTTGGGTGCCCTTGTCCAACTCTCACATTCCCAGTGAGGAGACTGAAGCACAGAGAATTTTAAAAGACAGGCCTGAGGAAACAGCCAGAAAAGGATGGAATTGAGGCTCGAATGCAGACATCCTTATGCCCTTTGACTCTGTTTTCTATTACCTGAGACTGCTTGAGCATATAATCAATGATTTTGGAAAAGCTGTAGATGCTCACAGGGGAAAAAAAGTCAACTTTAAAAATCAAAATTCCAGTATTACTTCAGGAAACTCATAGAAGCAAAGAGACACAGTTTTTTAAAAAAATTATTTCTATTTTTTAATCCCAGTATAATTAACCTACAGTGTTATATTAGTTTTAGGTATACAATATAGTGATTCAACAATTCTATAAGTTACGTAGTACCCATTATGATAAGAGTACTCTTATTCCCCTTCAATAGTGTCATTCATCCCTTCCACCCACCTCCCCTCTGGGAACCATCTCTTTACTCTCTCCGGGAGACAGGAACTGATTTGATAGATACAATATACACAACTCTCTAGTCCAATGGCAACATGATGCCATTAACTAGGTATACATTATTGTCAAACTATACTACAGTACGGTAAGACCATCATCAACTTTTCACCATGAGGGAGAAATTTCTAGTGTGAGGGGAATCTAGATCCCTGGTTTCTCAGTGTTTTCTTTTTCCCTCTTCCTTTTGTCAGCCATTTGGTTTTATTGTCCATTAGCACCTTCACAGGAGTGTAAGAAAATGAAGCCAGTACATTGGCTGCCATTCTGCAGCTCTGGAAAATTGTGTGCCTTCACTGAATTTCCTCATCAATAAAGTGGAGATGGTAGTTTGTACCGACCTTATAGAATTGTCCTAAGAATGAGATGAATTCATATAGCTTAGAACAGCGCCAAACATGTAGCAAGTGCAGTAGCATTCTTCACTGTCTTCATTTCCACCATTATCTGTGTGTTTCGATCATTCTTATCCTTGCCTCTGACACACTCTCCTCTCAGGCTATATAGCTGCAGGACACACACTGTCCCCAGATTTTCACCTCCTTTTCCAATTCTTAGATCTGGGTAAGAATGCTGTTGTTCAGCCTCCTCAGAAACTACCACTTTTGTTGCTGATTACTGACCTGAACAAATTTTCATACCATTTAGCACTGGGAATGCCTTAGGGATCATAAGCAATAGCCCCTCATTTAAAGGTGAGAATACTGAGCCATGGAGAAGTTATCTACCCATCTATGGTGGATGTACATTGGAGGTTATGGTTAGAACTGATGGGGACACCTGGGTGGCTTAATGGTTGAGTGTCTGCCTTCGGCTCAGGTTGTGATCCTGGGGTTCTGGAATCGAGTCCCACATCGGCCTCCCTGCATGGAGCCTGCTTCTCCCTCTGCCTATGTCTCTACCTCTCTCTGTGTGTCTCTCATGAATGAATAGATAAAATCTTTTTTTTAAAAAAAAGAACTCAGGAATCTTGACTTTAACCTCAAATCATTCCTTTTATGTCTGCATTGAAGGAGAGGAAGACAGAATGTAAGACATGCTTTACAGAGATAGTCAATGCTAGCTTCCTAAAAGTACCACTGTAATGATGTGTTGAAAGGGCAAAGCTGTTTCTTTTTGTGATAAGGGAGAACAGTATCTTGAAAAAGGAAAAAAGGAAAAAGAGCTGGGGTACCTGGGTGGCACAGTTAGTTAAGTGTCCAACTCTTGATTTTGGCTCAGGTCATGATCTTAGGGTCTTGAGATCAAGCCCCGTGGAGGGCCCCTCACTCAGCAAGTAGTCTGTTGAGACTCCCTCTCCCTCTCCCACTGCCCCATCTCCCCTGTCTCACTTTTTATCATATAAATAAATAAGTCTTTAAAAAAGAGAAAGAAAAAGGAGGAAGGGCTATGTGGAGATTTGTGTTAAGATGGATCTTTGAATGCAAGGATGTGATTAGAGTGCATAAAGATCAAGCCATAATAGTTTAGAATTAGTGAACACAACCATGTATGACAGTGACGGAGAGAAAACAGTTATGCCATGGTCTCTATGGAAAATTTGATCAGTTTGATGTTTCTTAAGTGGATTTTCCAGGAAATTATCTGCAACCTTTATCTTTCTGGCTGGGATTTTCCTGCAATAGTAAAGTCATACTGATGCTAAGATAGTGAAATAGTAATGTCATATGAATGTGCATAGTAAGATGTATGGTGTACATAATTTTGGTCTCAGCAATAATTACACATTTCCTAGGCCTCAACTACATGTCAGATTATTTACACACTTTTTTTTAATGAAAGTTCAGCATGGGCAGGCATCACATTTATTTTGTAGATTATTTCTCTAGTTCCCATATATAGGGACTGGCACACAGTAAAGAATCTGTAAATAATTACAAAATGTTCTAATTTTGTTATAACATTATGTTTTATAACACAATACAATTGATATCATTCTATGACCCTGAAATTTCACCTCTGGGTATACAAGCCAAAGAAATTCTCATATAGTTCCATAAAGGAACATATATAAGAATGTTCATCCTAGCATTGTTGGTGGTAGCTGGGAATTGGAGACAATCTGGATGCCCATATGTGTGAGGGTTCTCCAGATAAACAGAACCAATAGGATATGTATATACTCTCTCTCTCAATATAGCTAGCTAGCTAGATTGATTTATTTTAAGGCTTTGGCTCATGTAATTATGGAGGCTGACCAGTCCAAAATCTGTAGAATGGACTGAGAGCCTGGAGACCAGGGAAGAACCAATGCTGTAGTTCAATTTGGAAGGCTCTCTGCCGGTGGAATTCCTTCTTGCTTAGGGAGAGTCACCCTTTTGTTCCATTCAGTCCTTCAACTGTTTGGATGAGGCCCACCCACATTATGGAAGGCAATCTGTACTCAAAGTCTACAAATTTAAATGTTAATTTTATTTAAGAACACCTTCACAGAAATATCTAGACATTGTGGACCACCCAAGTCAATGCAAAATTAGCTATCATACCATTCCTGCAAGATTAGATAGGTGTAAAGTTTAATGGATGTAGATCCTGGGGTACTGTATCATTAAGTGTCCCAATAGGGAAGAGATGGCCTGTTCAAGAGAGTTCGGCTGAAAAGAATTTAGCAAAGATACTGCTTATGGTGGTGGATGAGGTTAAGGGATCAACAGGGACAATAAATCACCCAAGGACTATCAAGTAGGGAAAACCCTTATCACCCCTAGGTTCAAAAGATAAGGGGAGAGAATGATGTAGTTGGAGCCTAAAGAGACCAGAGCCATAGAGGGAAGGTGACCCAACAGAAGCTGGCTGTGACCTTAAAGAAACAGACCTACTGCCCAACTCTCAGTGAGGCACAGAGAGCAAGAAAGCTTGCAGGGTGGCAACCTATTGACTTAACCTCTCTTTCTTCCTCCTTTCAATCTTCTGTTGGTGCCTCCCACTAGTCAGACACAACCGGGAAGAAGCTAGTAGGCCTGGGCTCTGGCAGATGTATCTGTAAAGATCATCCTTGGGTGCACAGAGGTAGGTAAAGAATGACTGAATGGCCCAGAAAGGGCCAAGGACAAAAGGCCAGCATAAACATTATGTGGCAGTTAGAAGTCAGGAGATAGATGAGCTTTTAAATGACATGGATGAATCTGAAAGTATAGCGTGCAGCAAAAAAGTTAAGAGACAGAAAGAGATCTAAAACAATTCCAGTGACAAAAATGAAAATACATCCACATAAAACTATAATGCGCATTTGCCAGAGAGTATTTGGGAGCAAAAGCATACCCATCAAACCCTGTGTGATGACTGCCTATGGTAGAGGAGAGGAATGTGGATTTAAAGGGATTAACCAGAAACACAAATAAGAAGGGGTCTTTCATGAACCAGTGTTGATAATGTGCTATGAATGAGGGGAGGGATTAACTCAACCCTCCACGTCAAAGGTCCAACTTTTTCACAAAAACTGAAAATGTAGTTGGTAGTAATTTCTCGGAGATGAGGATGAGGCAGCTACGGCCTGAGGAGCTTGAGGTGCCAGCCTGAGGTGATGAAGGTAGTGGGAGATCCCTGGAGGAAACGAGCAACTGGAGCCATCCTGGGTGCAGACCCGTCGGTCACATTGCCATGACCCCGCTTCCGTGGGACACCTGCCTCATGCCATGTAGCGGTGTTAAGTGCTCTTCGTCTTCGTGCCCTTTCCAGGCAACCAGTGAGAAACTTTTGGGGTTTGAGGACTTACTTTAGAAAAGTACCACCACTGGCCTTGTACGTATCCTCAGCCAAAGCTTCTGTAAATGGAGTCCTTTCAAGAGTGGGAGTGATCAGGTTGGGCCTGAGCAGACACACACCTCAGCTGTTATCTGCAAGGTCGCTTTCAATCTCTTGGCCTTTTCCATCTGTTAGCAGGCATCTAGCTTGGTTTACATTAAGCTTGGAGAATAAGGTTTGGGTTTAGCTAGAGGGTGGATGGCTTTGGCCACCTTTTGGCTCTGGAAGAAAAGGCTGAGGGGTTGGTCTTAGCCACTTTGGGGCTCTGTGTAAGGGGACTGAGGAGTGCTTGCCCCTCAAAGGATGCTTGTCTCCAGGGCCAAAGGGTTGTCTGTCCACAATCATGGTCCTCACCCCTGGAGAGCTCCCCGGGCTAGATTTCCAGGACAGGGCATTTACAGGAATGGCCCCACAAAAACTGTAGTTATCACAGTAGCAGATTATGAGAGGAGGGCAGACGATGCTTTTGATTCTGGGAATCATTTAGAAGCAGAAATATACGCCTTTGTGGATGCCTCATGCCACCACACTGGAGAAACCTGCATCAGTTTAGAGTGATTAATAACAACGATAGTAGTTAGAGTAATTATGAAAACTACTACCATCATTTGGTCATTTATTCTATAGGAAGCCGGGTGCTCAAGGTTGATGTCGGTCTTCTCATTTCCATCCTCATGACTGTCTTGCATTTTACTGATGGGGAGACCAAAGTCAAACAGTAAAGCAGCTTGCTGAGCCCAGCATGGAGCTCGAAAATGACTCTGGTCCTGCAGCTCCCCCACCCTCTGCTCTTTCCTCACAGAGGTACTGCCCCAGTTCTGGAGGTCTAGTCTGTGCTGGTGCTGGGACCAGGTGATGTGAAGCTGGAGGCTCACAGAAGGTTGAAACTTCACAGGTGGTGCTAGGTGGAACCTTCCTGAATTCAGGATCGATGCCTGTCTTAAAGACCAGGATGTCTGCTGGGATTGTTCTCTCCTCTCCTTGCCTGGAGAGTGATCCTACCCTACCTTCTGAAAGGCCCTCAGAAGAGAAGGGTGTTCATGCAATCACACAATCAGGATAGAGATATGCCAGGTTGGGCCGACAGGCCCCTGCAGGAATGACTCCATTTGCAACCGGTGTCTGAATGTGACTATGGCCCACTTTTGCCAATTTGTTTTCAGTACTGTGCTCTCGCTGACTCCCCTTTGGTTTCCTCTTTTAACAATGTTTTGTCCTAGTAGCAAGAGACACTAAAAGTAAAAACTAAAAATCACCATCGTAATAATCCATGACAGGCACTGTCACTTGAAAAGGTTAAGAAACTAGTTTAAGATCCCACAAGCTAGAAAATCGAGGAGCAGGGAACAGAACCCTATTCTGTTTTCCTTCAAAGCCAGGATACTTTCTGCTTGACCACATTGCCTGTAAAGTGGGGATGGTAATAATAGTTGCCCTGCTTGCTTTGCAAGCCTGCGGTGAGAATCAAATGAGGCAGTAATTGGGAAAGCACTCTGAAAATTGCAAAGCACTATATAAATATATGGTATTATTCTAATGTATCACTGGCCTACAAAAACACTGCTCCAACATTTCATTTAGGAGAAGACACACCAGACCATTATTCAATAAGATAACACCACATGTGATCCTTTTATCATTCAAGGAATGTTTATGAAGTCTACAAAACCAAAGCCATTAGGAAGGTTTTGTTTTCTGGGTAGGCTCAGTAAACTTGGAGCCTGCTCAAGCAGTCTTTAAAGAGCCAGGAAGTTAAGCTGAAGAGACTGCATTAAGCGTCAGAGAATTGGATGTCCTTTCACAGACTCAAAGAGTTTAAAATAGATGCTTTTGATAAATTAGAATGTTCCTAGGAGTTGCTTTCAGGGAGTTAAATGGCAATCTCTGGGACCAAAGGGAGCTATAATAATAATACAAAATAATAACGATGGTAATTACAGCCATGGGAGTAGTGGGAAGTGTATTAACTATCTAATCAGACTTCCTGGTTAACCAGCTACATAACCTGGGCAAATTATTTAATCTGTGCCTTAGTGTTCTTACCAGCAAAAATTGGAATAGTAAAAGTACCTATCTTGTAAGGCTGTTTTGATGATTAAATAAATAACTGAAACAATGCCTGGCACATAGTAACCCCTTAGTGAAGGTCACCTCATGCAATTATTATAATTTATTAAGCACACAAAACATGAACAACACAAGAGGAGAATATTAAAGATACTAAATTCAACTGTAATGACTAAGAGCTTCCAATATGCCAGGTAATATGCTCCACACTTTATAAATATTATCACTTTACTTATTGTAACAACCACCACAAAGAGATTTTACCACCCCTCATTTCACAGATATGGAAGCTGAGGTCCAGAGGGCAATAGTCTGAATTGCTCTCTAAGAATTCTTTAGTTTTTGCAAATTCCCCAAACGGCCAAAGCCTGGCAGCTGGTAACAAGTCCTCTGGTCCTGGATCTGGTTGATCCTGAGGATGGGGAGAAGTACTGTCCAGTGTCCTAGCACGGCCCACATTGCTGAGAGATGGGCAACCAGGGGAAGGAAGACCCCTCTAGAAACAATGACTAAAAAAGTTAGGTTGGCCTTTCCACACTTTTTCAGGGTTCTAGGCTGATCTGTGATTATGTTCGCCACTTTGGGCTATTCTTGAAGCTGCTTTGAAACAGATTTTAAGTTTTAAAAATATTCAGTAAGGCAGGAGTCTGGGGCTGATACTTTGCAATACCTCAGGATTTCCAACTGAGTTGATACAGGATGATATTATATCAGAGTACAGCTTTAAAACTTCCTATAACTCTTCCAAAAAGAAAATGTCCTGTTTTTTTGCTGTCATGGTAAAGTGGAGTAAGTTTGGCCTGCAAGGTGCAAGAGACCCCAGGTCTGAATCTGGGCTCTGTCCTCAAGCAGCTGTGTGAATTTTCATGTGATAAGCAGTTTCCTCATCTATGATGCTACCTTGCCAGGTTATTGTAAAGATCAAAGATCAAAGAAGATCCAGAGGGACCCAAAGTACCCTATCCCATGTGGCTCACTAAACTACGGTTTAGTGATTACATTCTCTTAGCAAGTCACATATAATCCTTTCTAAACAATTTGGTCTATTCATTAACAAACTCTCTGTCTATGTGCCCTATAGTTCATGAAGACCAGGTTGAAACATGCCATTCCCAAATTTGCTACAGAAATGACATCATTTATATGGAATTGCCTAGCTTAATGCCTGGGACAAAATGGGCTTTCAGTTAGCTGGAATGAATAAGAGTGGCCAAAAGGTAGGAGAGAGGGTATTGAGAATGTTATCTCCCAAGGGGTCCCCAGATTGCTCTAGGAAACTGAAACCCAGGGAGGTCAAAATGGGAGAAGAAGGAAATTTTTCTGTTTTGGGGCCTGTATACTGCTACCCCCTCTGCCCTAAGTATTTGCCCCCTTGGCCGTCCCCAAGCCAGACCACAGCCAATCACATTCAAAGCTTCTTGTCCTCAAATGAGTGCCATACAGAATAGGATGAAATTAAGTGCATAGTGATTGCCTTGTGGCTCAGATAGAGAATTGTCCCTGGCTAAGTCCACATTGGGTACTAATCTTGTAAATGTCATTAGGGTCTCAGAGCTAGCTGCTCCTGCTGACTTCATGGTGACTTTCTTTTTATCAAACATAAATTCCCAAAAGAGTTCCCATACGGAGAGCCATTTAAGGGCTCAGGCAGTCTTCAAAAGTTGGTTTGGGGATGCATGAGAATGCAGCCTCTCCTGGAATTGCATTTAGGATCCTGATTTAATGTGTCTTTTAATACTGATGTTTCTTTTTGTCCTTTTCCATGCATTGGATAGCTGGAAATAGATATACAAGATGAAGTCTCCTTGGTTTCTATAGGCACACATTTTCTATCTGGCATTGTCATCTCATTAACTGTTCCACCTAAGTGAATTTTCCAACTAATTGAAGCATTCTCTATTTAATGCCAAATGGTTTGCTGTTTAATGGAAATCTTCCCTGATGGATTGCCGACACACCTCTGTCTTACTAAAAAGGGCTACCTTTTCATAATAATGCATGGTCATCATTTTGAGTTATTGGATGGTGTTGGTGTAGAGTACATACCCAGGATCTGTTGAAATCTGTACTAATTGCCCTGAGCTGTTAAAGTTTTTGAATCCTTGGGTCTCCTTTCTTCCTCCTTAGAGTACTTTCTAGTTTATCTGCCTACATCTCCTTTCCTGCTCTCAATTTGTTGTGTCTAGTCAATTCTAGACTGGAAGATCTGATAACTAAGCTTGTGAAAAGTGCATTTAAATAGCTTCTGAGTAAAGATCTTTTGAGCATTTCTAAGGGTGAACCTTCAATGCATAAATTTATGTAGGTTCACTAAAACAGAAAGAGTTCTTACTTGGACAATATTTATGTCAGATATTTATTTACCTAGTCTTCCACATTTGAGTCACAGGAACCCAGTCCAAGTGTTGACTGGGACCTCCAAGTTACTACTACCTAAAGTGGTTCCTTTAAGTGGGATTTTTAAGACCTTCAAAAGATTCATTCCATCATTTCTTTTTTTTTTTTTTTTCTTTGAAATAAATACACCTTTCTTCCTCTAACCAGTTGTTAAGGAACTCCTTGCTTTTTTTTCTTTTTTTTTTTTTCCAATCTTTATTTATCCATGACAGTCACAGAGAGAGAGAGAGGCAGAGACACAGGCAGAGGGAGAAGCAGGCTCCATGCACCGGGAGCCCGACGTGGGATTCGATCCCGGGTCTCCAGGATCGCGCCCTGGGCCAAAGGCAGGCGCCAAACCGCTGCGCCACCCAGGGATCCCCATTCCATCATTTCTTATTTACTTCCAGGCCCTGAGCTAAGCTTTGTCTGTGTAGACAGACACAGCCCCTACCTTTGGGATTCTTTGAGCCTAGGTGAAGAGAAAATATAGAAATAGAAAAACTTGAAAATGGTATGAAGGAGTGTATACAGCTCAGAGTATACTACAGTATCCATACAACTCAAAGAAGGGAATGGGGTCTGCTTAGAAGGATGAAAGACAAGAGGAGAAAATTTGCCCCCTCTCCACCTCCCTCCTTTATATCATTTATTGTCTTTCTATATTTCTCCCATTCTTACCTTCCATAAACATTTATTCAGCGCCAGCTATATTCTTTGCACTGAGATTGCAGTGGTGGATAAAACAAATGTGATCCCTTTTCTAATTTGAATATCAGAGAATGAATGGGGAGGAGGAGAGAGGGATGAAATGGGCAGCCCAGGAAAGAGAGTCAAGGAATGAAAAGGTAGAGTATTTGGACTGGTAAGCAGAATTTTAGCATGGCCAGAGTGGTGGGAGATAAGATGATAAAAGTCTTGGCTTGCTCTGCTGGGGGCTTTGAAAGTTCAAAGCCTCATGTGTTCACCCTCATGTGTGATAGATGCCCAGTGAAGATTCTAACCAGGAGGTTCTTATAAAAGTGTGGCCATATGGCAGTGAGTTATGACATGGAAGAGGGCAACATCATGGAACCAAACCTGTACCATCTAATAAATTATACATAATTTTCAACTTTACTTTTCAGCTTAAATTCTGGGTTTTCAGCCTCAATTCCCCAGTATTGCTCAACAGCTGCTGTTATGCAGATCTAAGCAATCAGGACCTGTAAGAAGTATGAGAGGCTGCCTGACTCTGGGAATGGGCTAATAGATGAGTCAGCCATAGTTTTGCTATGGAATGATTCAAGTGGAATTTATTAATGACTGAATTACATCCCATGTTGTCCTGGTTCTTAACCCAAATCATGAGGATTAAATGAGATAATGAGTGTGAAATTCTTATGCCTGACCCATAAATACTAAATAAACAGCAGTTGTTTTTAGCCATGTTTATTCCACTTTGTCACGCTGCCTGCCAATTTAACGTGCTTGCTTTTTAGTTTTTTAAGGTAGGTGGACTCTCAGCTTATCCCCACTATTCTGTTAGCTCCTCAATTTTGGGGACTAGGAATGTTAATTAATCTTTGTATTATACTGACTTTTAATTTAGATTATTTAACGTGTCACATCCTGATCAGTAATGCAGATACACATACACTTGCTTTCAAAGAGCAGCAAAAATTCAGTTTAAATTTATCATTGCATTTCAACCGGAGGAAAATTTGAGGTTAGTGCTCCTGGAGGTTTTAACGAGAACAACATTCTCTTTGCATTATCAATGTTCCTCAGTCCTCACTTGGCTAGAGCAACTACCTCTGGCTTCAGTTAGCTATTTACATTCCTCTATTTTTATATAAATTGTGCTATATTAGCATATATTTCACACTGTGACCTAGTGTTTCCCAGACTAAAGCCAGGCTATTTGTACATTAGTCAACGTCAACGGAAGTAAAATTGCAAATTGAGTACAGACTATAGCCCTGCTACATTGCCCACTCTGTCATGCTGAAATGGATCCCTTGTTCTAAGAAGATTTGCTGTGAAATACAGTCTATTTACATTAAGAAGACCTCTGTATATTTAAGGCATAATTGTTTCAGGGCCTTGAACTGCAAGACCTGAATTTTCTTTTCTTGTATCTTTTCTCTAACAATGGTAGTCAGAGATTTCAAAAAAAAAATAATAATAATAACAAATTGGTCCTCATTAAAATGGAGCTGGAAATGGTTTTCTGGTAACATGCTTTACAAACAATGAGAGAATCTGATTGTAAATCAACTCCAGGACCCAGCTGTCTCCAGGTCTAGGCTAGGAAGCTCCAGGATAAAAGGTAGTCTGTATTTTTATGGAAAAATAAAATATTTTTTTTACTTCTGTAATTGATGAAGTGCTTATCTTGTCATAGTATTTTAGAGTTGGAAGGAATCTCAGAGTTTATTTAATCCAGCCCCTTCCTGGAATAATAATTCCTTCCTCAGTATCTCTGACCTATGGACATCTGCTTGAACACTTCCAGCCATGGACAGCTCATTCCTTTTTTAAAAAAAATAGTGTGGTTAAATAATGCATAAATTAAAGGAACCATTTTCACCATCTTTATGTATATAGTTCAGTGGTCTTAAGTTTAGTCATACTGTTTTATAGACATAACCATTGTCTATCTCTAGAACTTTTTTATCTTTCCAAACTGAAACTGTACCCGTTAGACAATAATGCCCCATTCCATCCTTCCCCTCAGCCTCTGGCAGCTATAATCTGACTTCCTGTCTGCATGAATTTGACTACTGGTGGTACCTCATGTAATTGCAACCATATCGTATCTATCCTTTTGTGCCTGGTTTATTTTGCTTAGCACAAAGTCCTCAGTGTTCATCCTTGTAGTATGTGTCAGAATTTCCCTTCTTTTTAAGGTTTAATACTATTTCATTGTATGTCCAGACCATGTTCTGTTTATCCAATCATCTGAAAATGGGTACTCGGGTTGTTTCCATCTATTGGCTATAATACCTCTATGAACATGTGTATGCAAATATGTCTTTAAGTCCCTGCTTTCAGTTCTTTGGGGTGTACATCCAGAAATAGAATTACTGAATCATATGGCAATTCTTGAAAACTGGCAATTTAGCTTTGCCAGTTTTAAATTTTTGAGGCACGGCCATACCATTTTCCAGTGGTGGCACCATGTTACAATTCCACTGGTAGTGAGCAAGGGTTCCAGTTTCTTTATATCCTCACCAGCACTTGCTCTGTTCTGTGTTTTTAAACTCCTTTTTAAACAATATAATATAATTGTAAGAGTGTAGACTTTGGCTTTGGAACCTGGCTCAGCCTCATACTGATTGTATGAGTTTGGACAAATTATTTAATCTCTTTGAACCTCTGTTGATTATATCGAAAAACGTGAATAAGGAGCTGCTGCTGCTGTTGATTAACCTTATATAATTATGAGGATAAAATGAGAACTTTCCTGTAAAAAATAGTCCAATGTCTGAAAATAGCAGACTATCAGTATTTTGGGGTTTTTTGTTTTTGTTTTTGTTGGTGGTCATTGACCAGTCCATTCTATTTTGGGACCTACTCTGTTTGGTTATCTTCTTTCTTTTCTTTTTTTTTTTTTATCTTCTTTATTTTCAATTAAAACCTATTTTGATGTAATTTCTATAACTTGTGGAACAGTTGCCTGCAATTTGTGTGTCTCATTCTGTTCTTTTTTTTTTTTTTTTTTTTTTTTTTAAGATTCGAGAGGGAGAGAGAGAGAGAATGAGCATGTGTGTGCACTAGTGTGGTGGGGAGAGGAAGTCTTAAGCAGATTCCAGTGCTGAGTGCCGACCCCTATGTGGGGCTTGATCTCACTACTCTGAGATTGTGACCTGAAACCAAGAGCCTGACACTTAATTAACTGTGCCACTCTGGAGCCCCCTGATTCTCTTCCTTGCAGCGTCACAGAATAAACCATATCTTCCTTCCACGTATCATCTCTCTGATATTTGAAAACAGCCATCAGTTATTTACTAGACTTCTCTTGCTTTGAGCAAACATTCTTCTAGATTCCTTCATTGTTTTTAAGGAGGTAGTGTCTACATCTCTTATCATGTGTCTCAACTGATTCTAGACTGCAGTTTGTCTCAGAGAATAGAGTGACTGGGAATTTCATCATCTCTCCCATTCTTTTGGCTTTGCTCCCTAACAGTGATGTCCATATGGAAGAACGAATGTGTGGATATTGGTGAATCACTTCAACAGACTTAGCTGTCCCTCATTTCTTTCCAGTGTTTCTTCCTCATTGCTCAGAATGCCTCATGTCTATAGCACTTGCTTTTTCTTCAGTTTCAGATCAGTCTTGCCTCATTTCACCTCATCTCCATTTGTTTTTTCTTCCCTAGCTGTCAGCACCTTAAGAGGGAACAGGTAGTCCCTGCTCCCATATACTTCCTCATGGTCCTACCAGCACACAAAGGACACAAGGGATGTATTTTTGAGATAAAAGTGAGTTGCACTCTTAGATATAGAGCTGTGTATTCTGACATAGTCACAGGATGCTTTGAGAGCATTGGCTGGAATATAGGTCTTTTCCACTGTTGAGATGAACACCTGAAGACTTGCCTAGGAAGAGATGGGGTGGGAGGGTATTTTGGCTGAAACTCCAAGGAGCACTTTTAACTTGGAGCATCAGACAGGATAGTCTAGGGAGGGCTTGTTTCACCCCACCCCACCCTGTCCTGTAATTCATTGACTCTTCAATGCCAAGCTAAATTGCCAGTTTCCAAATTTGCCCTTAGGTGGATGAACGGAGTGCTGTTTTTGAAACAACTTGAGCAGTTGAAAGTATTCTGCAAATTTCTGATTTACATGCCTAACTTAACTAAGTGTCTTTTCTTTATGTGCTCTTTAACATCCAAGAAGACTTTTCTGTTTCATCGTGCACCTTTTTACCCTGAAAAACAAAATCCCAAAACCTCTTTTCCAGAGAAGGGAAGTTGTATTTTTGTCAAGGATAAAATATTTGAATGGCATTCTTTTCTAGCAACTCAACTGTATGTTTTAAACCCTAGTTCCTCGTGTATCAGGTCATATGTTTACATTAAAAAAGGTAAAAGCCAGATTCTCTTCCTGTCTTTAAAAACAAAAAAAGTGACAGGGCAGGGGGAATAACTCACTTTCTTGGCATTTTAATAGAGTACCCAGAATCCTCCTAACATAAGGCACTGTTATAGTTGAAAGGCATGTTAAAACTGTGTGTAAACTAAAAACCCTATCTTTAGGACAGGACTGATAGATTCACTTACAATCAATATAAATGAGCTTTATGGCATGGGTTGTGTGATTTTTATCTTACCCATTGAGAACATTCAGAAATATTTATCTGTAGTTTGTAGCCATTTTTCAAATATTTGGGGTGACCAAATTGCTGACATACAGCTAAATAAGATCTTATTTTGCAAGGTCAAGGCAGTGTAGTCACTGCTTAATTTGCCTGTTTGCCACATATGCATTTGGAATGATGCCATGCATATCTGGTGATAAGCACCCAGCACAGGCATTCTGCACCTGGTGGTATAGAAAACCAGCAATCACCAGTGAATGAATGGCAGATAGAGACAGCTTGTGGTCACCTTTGTCTCCATGTCTAATTTAGGCTCTGGTTGGTTTACCTTGCTACAGATTTCACTTTTGTTACACTGTGATTTAGTTGCTCTATCCATTGAGATCTGCCACCTGGGGAAGTTTGCAGACATCAGAAATTAATGCCTTTGAGTGTCTTTGAGGTAAAGAAAAGAAGACCTAGGAGTGTCTACACAAAAAGGGACACCCTAAGAGGGGATTATCAGTAGCTGTTAGAGGTCTCTAAGCAAGTTAGGGAAGTCAGTCTACCATCACCAACATCATTATCATGAAATGTAATGACCGTACTCTCCTCTGTATCACCTTTCTTGCCTGGCTAACTCTGCATCCCACATTTCACATTTCAGTGTGGAGAACATGATATGACAATAGGAAAGGAGAAAGTGATGTCTGTCCACTGTGACCAAAATTCCCTGAGCTTATATTTTAACATTGTAACTTTTTGGGGAGAATTTCTTTTTGTGATGTTTTGTGAACTTTAAAAAAAAAAACAAATAACAAAAAACAACACAACCCTTGTAGGTGTCAGAATTTGAAATATAAGTACTAGGTGACACCTAAAATGCCCAGAGAACTGAGCAAACATCCCTCTATTGGTTAATTATGTCATGAAGATTTCTTCTCATAGTATTTGTGTTTAAAGAGATGGAATCTATACACATATTCTAGTAAAAAGGATTTCCTTAATGATGGTTTAAATAGAGGTCACTGTAGAATAGGGGACAGCATCACAGGTTCAAGTCTTAATTGGCCCTTTTTTAACAATGACTTTTGATATGTCACTGTCTAATCCTTAGTTTTGTCTCAGTGAAAATGGGGATCCTAACTCTTCAATGTTTGCGAAAATATGTGTAAATGTGTTTTGGAAGCTATCATTGATATAGGAAATGTGACTAGTACGGTTATCCCATTAGTGTTGTATTTGCTGAAGTCCTCCTCCCCCACTGCCTCTTCCTTTTGCTCATTCCCATCATTGCAAACCATTAGGACAGGTCCTGCACTTCTGATTTGTGTCCTTTTCTGCCTGCCAGTCAATGAGATTCAGCAAATATTAGGTATCTAATAAGTGCCTGGCACTGGAGGATATAAAGATGAGTACTGAAAAGAAGCAAAATGAATGTGCAGCAGTATATAATGAACTGTTTGTAGTTCCCTAAATTTGCTTAGCTCCCTGATACAAAAGAACCTTTGTCTGCCTAGCTAATGTCTACTTGCTCTTGAAGACTCAACTCGAGAGTCAACATCCCTTGACCGTCTTTGATAATCAGTTCTATTACTCTCCCATCCACACTCATGGTGCTCTTCCTTTGGGGTACCAGAATGTGCTACATGTACCCTTGAGAGAAACACTCATCATACAAAAGAATAATCATTGAGCACTCTTTATTTTTTAACTCTCCCATTTTGCAAGTGCTATAAAAATTTTAAACTATGAAAGGATCTATAGTAAAAAGTAAGTCTCCTCATCCCTGACCTGCAGCCCCCAGTTCCCCTCCTCAGATGTTGACATTTCCCAACTTTTGTGTATCCCTTTTATAGCTATTTTATACAAATACATATCTAAATAAGGTTATGTATTTGTATATATAAGAATATGTATATTAACACAGCATATGAATGCATATACATGTTATATACAATATAATATATACTCACAAATACAAGAACACATAAGCATTTTTTTCTTTTTATGCAAGTGTTATTTTTCTCTGATATGGTCAGTACTTTGATTTTTATTTTTTTAATAAAGTAAGGTTATATTTTGGTGAATTTTCTCCCAAATCAGTACATACAGAGCTTCTTTATTCATTTGGCTATAATTTATTTAACCAGTCCCTTGTTGCTGGATTAGTAGGTTATTTCCAAGGTTTTTCAGTTGTAAACAATACTACATTGAAAATATTATATAAATGTCATCTCATACATGTTAGAGAACATCTGTAAGATACATTCCTAGCAGTAGAATTGCTATTCAGGGCATTTGCATTTAAAATTTCATCGACTGCCAACTTGTACCAACTTATACTCCTACCAGTATAAGGGTGCCTGTTTCCTCGTGTCCCTCTCAATACAGTGAGTTATCAAGTTCTTTTAAATCTGGTTGGGAGAGGGGCACCTAGGTGGCTCAATTGTTGAGCGTCTGCCTTCAGCTCAGGTCGTAATCCTGGGGTCCTGGGATGAAGTCCCATATCTGGCTCCCCACAGGGAGCTTGCTTCTCCCTCTGTCTGTGTCTCTGCCTCTCTCTCTCTCTCTCTCTCTCTCTGTGTGTGTCTCTCGTGAATAAATAAAATCTTTAAAAAAAATCTGATTGGGGAGGAACAACATCTCATTGACATTTTAATTTATGTTTCTTATATTGTCAATGAGTTTAGTATGTTTTCATGTGTTTAAAAACCACCTATATTTCCTTACCTGTAAATTGTCTATTCATTTCCGCTTACCTCTTGCATTCTTAGATCTTTCTCCTTGCTTATTTGTAGAACTTTTGCTCCCTATATCATGGCAGCTAGCTCTTTGCCTTTCAAGTTGCAATAATTTTTTCTTCCTGGTCTCTCATTTGTTTTTTGATATTATTTTTGCTTTTTGCCTTGTAGAATATTTTTAATGCAATCAAATTTATCATCTTTCCTTTTTTTTAAGGCTTTTAAATTTTGTGTCAAGCTTTGAAAAGCCTTCTTCATCCAAGACTGCTGCATAAATTTCTCCTATGTGCTGAAGGTATGCTTGCTTAATTCAGACTATTCTGAAGTCCATTTCCCTTTCCTATTTCAGCTATGTTTTTTACCAGGTGGCTCAATTGTTGAGCGTCTGCCTTCAGCTCAGGTCGTAATCCTGGGGTCCTGGGATGAAGTCCCATATCTGGCTCCCCACAGGGAGCTTGCTTCTCCCTCTGTCTGTGTCTCTGCTGCATAAATTTCTCCTATGTGCTGAAGGTATGCTTGCTTAATGGGTCCCTGCAGCAACCGTTCAGCACAAGTGAGGAAGGCCTTCTAGTAGATGGTGTCATGGTGTGGGACCTTGACTGTGAATTCAAGGGAGAGGCAGAATGACAGAACCCATCAGACTGCTTCTCTCTCCCAAACGGTTCCACCAGCCACAATAAATTCCCCCAAACACCTTGGTCATCCCTGACTGGAAATGGATAACCACATTCCATATGGGGAAGGTTTACATCTTCTCTGAGCAAAGCAGCTATTAAGAACATTCTCTTATCAGCCAGAGATCAAGTAGCCTATCTTGGTGGGTGACACACATGAGCGAACAGGCCGCCCCATCCATCATGTGCACAGTAGCATTGGTCGTTCCTGTTCACTGCAATTGACTAGAAAGGCCTCCTGAAATGCTGCTGTTTGACAGTTCTGGGAGGAGGAAAAGCCATCCTTTTCACAGAAGAGGGGCTGTTTGGTAAATCCAAAGCAGGGTCTTGCACTGTTGTGAAAAATTCCCAGGCCTGCAGCCACAAATGCCAAGACTGCTTAAAGGCTGCAGGTAGGATGACATTTCAGATGCAGCTATCAACCCCTGGGAACCAACTCAAACTGTTTTCATCAGGTTTGAAAACCAAAACAGTCTTGGCAGATTGATGGTAGAAGAGAACAGTGACAAAATTAATTACATGCAAAATTATTTTTCTTACTGATAAGAGCAATTAATAAAGTATGTTGCATGAGAGGATGACCAAATCACCAATTTTGAGTAACAGTTGCTATTCGTGGAGCTCTGGGCTTGTGGATATGGAAGTGTCATTCCTTCCAGATCGTTGTTTGAAAAAGATCCTGTACTTTTGCATTTCCTTCATCTGATCCAATGAACCATTGACCCACAGCCCTGCCAGACTGGGGTGGCTCACTCCCACGGGTGGTTCTCCATGGCACTTTACAGTAGTGAAAGCTTCTCCCACATTTGTCTCTTATTTCTGAATGCACAGGAATATTTGAAATTTGGTCAATTTATTTAGTGAAAAGACTGTGGACTTTGGAATCTGCAAGACTGGATTCAAATACTGGCTTCTCTCTCTATGGCTTTAGGCTGGTTCCTCACTTCACTGAGCCTTAGTGTTCTTTCTTATCTTTAAAGAGGTATCAATCAATCAATCAATATCTATTACCCACACATAATTCTCTATAATCACCCCAAAACTTTGTGACAAGCACTCATGAGTCAGTGGGTCAACTGTGTGGTTCTTTGATTTGGACTAGGCTAAGATCTCCAGCACATTCTGTTAGCCAAAGCAAGTCATAAAGGCCAGCCTAGATTCAGGTTGGAGAGGTAGACTCCATCTCTTCATGGGAAGAGCTACAAAAAGGTGTGGATAACAGGAAGGAATGAATTGTGGCCATCTTGCATCCTACCACACTATGTTATACCAATAAATGTAATAATACATGGAGAGGGCCGCTATTACATTATGTATCCATTCAGAAAACATTTGCTAGTGCCTATTCTGTGTGCAATTGCAACAGTTGATGCTGTATGTAATGTAGACTGCCTCTCTAGCCACAGGAAACACACAATTTTAGTAGGGAAGCCTGCGAAAGCAATTGTTAGTTTAGCTTACAAACTGTAACGCGTCTTAAGAGAAGACTAGATGAAACACCTTGGGACCTCAGAAGAGGAAGAGATTGAATTAAGGGGTTCTGGGAAGGGATTCTTGTCCCAACTTAGGCTCCGCATAATGTTTCCCTCTATTTAATTTTAATTATTGATCTCCTTAGGCTATCAACAATGACATGGCACAGGAAACCCAGTCCAGATGGGCAAAAGCATTTTAAACTGGAGCAATTTGAGGCAAATTAAGTATTTGAAAATTGCCAGCCATCTAGATCTTCCACGCCTAGGCTAATACGGCTGAAACAGAACCATCTTACTATCTTGTAGGATAATAGTAATCCTCCTAAATTTACCTCTCTGATTAAAATAATTTCCACCAATCCAAGAGTCCCTCAATTCCATTATCTTAAACACTTCGTTTCCAGGGCCAACCAGAAGGTAGAAATTACACTTTCAATAGGTCTTTTTTTTTTCTGAAAATAGTTCTTTTTAAAAATTTTACTCCTCACTCTTTGGAACTTTGAAATGATTGAATTAACAATGTGGGAGGAAATTAAGAAAAAAGAAAACAACAACAAAAAACCTTACAACTGGGGAAGAGTCTTCACCAGGCATGTAATAAAGAGTCTGCTTGGAGCCAGGGCCGGGTGAGGGAAGATGACTGCTACCTTCTCCTGGCAGTTGACAACATGCCAGGGGACCTTAGGCAAGTTCCCTGACTGAGTCTGGGTTTCTTCAGCTCCAACCAGGGTATGATTATCTCAGGCCTTGATCCTTTACATGTGGAGTCATGAGCTCATGTCTGTTCTGTGTACAGACTTTCTTAAAATGAAGAGTGCTACCTAAACACAAGGTATCTGTGTTACTGTAAGGTGCTTGGAATCTTAATAGCTTTTTCAACTGCATCCTAAGTGGGCTTCTCTTTGTGAATGCTTTAAGTGGCTGCGAATCAAAGCTGAAAAGGGTTTTGTTTCTTTCTCCTTCTATGTCTAGGATAGGATGACTGCATAGGTTTAGAGTGTCCCCAACTTACCCATTTGGGAGGGAGTTCCACAAACAGAATTCCCAGCCATTGAGATCCTGTGTAACATAGATACTGGTTGAGGCAATATTGTTTCGTTCTTTACAGGATGATAATTTTGCTCCTAAAAGAGCAGTTGGCTGAATCATTGGTCAACCAATTAAGAGAAGCTTCAAGTTAAATAAAAGTACTTGGCTTTGGAAGTCGTTCGACAGGTACTAGTTTTGTTCTTGATTAATACGCATTGAGCTGTCTCAATATTGAAATTGCTGACCACTTTGGAATTTTACAATAGATATGAGATAAAGTTTAGTCTGCCAATTCCCTTTCCTCTCTATTCTTAAATTGTATTAAGTTTATCAGTTTAGTTAAACCTTTCTTTGTTTTTCATTTTTTTGCAGGCATATCATAATTTGAGTTTCTCTAAACCGGTGGTTTATAGAAGACTAGTGCCAGGGTGGTTATGCAAGACTCACTTAGGGAGATTTGGTAGTGTAGGAATAGGGGTCCCAGAATCTGGATTTGTTTAACATGCTCCCCAACTGGGTTTGGAATCAGTACATTAAATGCCCTTCAAGCTATATCTATGGTAAGCAAAAAGAAATTTCACTGAATAATGATAACTGCTACTTTACCTTTTGCTGGGCGCTGAACTCATGTCTGAATATTTTCCTAGTTAATCCTCATCACAGTCCAGTGAGGTCATTACTCTTATGCCCACTTTATGAATGAAGACCTGAAGTTTAAAGATATGAAGTAATTTGCCCAAGGTCATAAGCTAGTATGTGACGGAGCTGGGATTTAAACATGTCTGACTCTCAGGCAATGTAACACCTTTCATCCCTGTGCTGTGCACCCTCCCATCTGGCCTCTTCAGGATCATGTAGAGACCGGGTAGGGTACAAAGACGGAATCCTTGCCCTCAAGAAGTCAACTGTCTAATCAGAATGATAGGAAGACCACTTACTCACTGATGGTCAAAGGACGCATACAGCATAGAATTAAGTGCAGTAGAAAATTAAGAGTAATTCCAGCTATTTTTTTTTGTCTTTTCAACAAAAAACTGAATATCACTGAATTAGCAGATTTGTTTTCCTGTTGAATTGCATGATTGTATTGCTGTGACTTAAACATAGAAATAACCTATTTAAGGTTCAAACATGATGGGGTGGCTCAGTGGGTTAAGCATCTGCCTTCAGTGCAGGTCATGATTCCAGTGTCCTGGGAAAGAAGCCCTGATGTTGGGTCCCTGCTGAACAGGGAGCCTGCTTCCTCCCTTTCCCTTTGCCTCTCCCCTCCGCTCATGCCCTCTCTCAAATAAATAAATAAAATCTTTTTTTTTTAATTTCAAGCATGAGAAAGGTTTTATTGATGTCGGTGTTATATTATTTCAAGGAGATGAAATTTGTGCATGAAACCTTCTGGTTTATGTATTCTGTTTCCTCACTGGTCTGGCTGGAGCAGAAGTCATTTAACCCGTGCATAGTAGCATGTTGAATGGACATTATTTTCTCTTTCCAGAGCCAACTGTAAATTAGAAAGCTAAAAGGAGCTGAAAATTTGGAACCTCTTAGGGTCAGACTAACCCTCCATTCCCAGCAGATATTTACATTGCTAAGAAGAGAAAAGCACATAGAACCCCGTACTGGTCAAAGAATTGATTTAGGAAGTGTGCAGGGCTAAAGTCAAATCACTAGACTTGGGAGAAGCATTTTCTGCTTCTAGTAGAAGCCTTCTTTTATTTTTTTTAAGATTTTATTTATTTATTCATGAGACACACACACACACACAGAGAGAGAGAAAGAGAGAGAGAGAGAGAGAGAGGCAGAGACACAGGCAGAGGGAGAAGCAGGCTCCATGTAGGGAGCCTGATGTGGGACTTGATCCGGGTCTCCAGGATCACACCCCAGGGTGAAGGCAGCGCTAAACCACTGAGCCACCAGGGATCCCCAAAGCCTTCTTCTAGTAGCCAAGTCCTGCAGGCAAATGAAGTGATGTGTTTATGGCAGGTGGGACCCACCCAGTGTAGAGTTCTTAGCTCCTTATTCACTTTTTGAGAAAGATAAAATCCAGTTTTATTCAAAGGAGGAAATTTGATTATCCAGGTCCTTGTGTCCATCTAAACATCTGGCTCTCCATAAACCATGTAAGGTTTGTCACCAAGGTTTTTGGTCAGGACAGGATCCTTCAAGACTGCTAGTTCCATTTTCCCCCTACTCCTACTTCCACCACACATACACAGCATTTATCATACAATCTTTTAATTCTTTGTTTACTTCTCTGTGCTTCTACCACACAGTGAGCTCCATGAAATAAGAAATAGACTTAATTTTGTTCATTAGGTGCTTATCACCTAGCTAGCACTGAGCTGATCAGAAACAGAGTAGGTGCTCAATAAATTTTTATTGAGCATTGAATGAGTGATTCCGTGAACAAACAAATACATCAAACTCTGGGTGAAAGTAAAGAGTTTTTGAAGAAATTCTTAGTGGCCTTCTGTTTTTTTTGAACTATATGCTTAATGCACTGTGCCTTTGGGGATCCCCCAGCATAATTTAACTTTGTTCCCATTGTGTGTGGAACTTAACCAAGATTTCATTTGTTTTGCAACAGTCAAGAGTCATGGCATTGGAATAGGAAAGCATCTTTCTTGGGTCTCTTTTTTCTTCTGAGTGACAGTTGTTTTTGAATTGACCAGAGACAACTATAGGGTAATAGATTTTTATTACAAAATTGATTATAGAATATGAAAGTTCGCATGGGCCATACAAAGGGAAGGATTAAATGGCAAATCTCCGAAGACAGATAGATGACACAACAGGGAAGAAGGAAAAATGGCCAGAAGGCACTTTTGAGGGGAAAAGCCTATAAGGAAGAGCAGTGAAGCAGAAACCAGAAGAAACAGTGCAGTTTGTTGACATTGGGAATCTGACATTGACAGATTCAGTGCAACACCTGAAAAAAAAAACAAAATGAAACCTACATAGAGATAGGACCAATTTCTGAGCTAAGCATTTCTCAGCATGCTTCATCCTTTTTTTTTTTTTCTTAACTCTCTTTGCCAGCGTGCTCTGAAGCCCTAAATAAACTAATTCTTTTGTTCTACTAAGTATCCTTTGAGTCAAGTGGCACCATGGGTGAATGAGGGAGTGCCAACTTTGGGGATCCATTTACTTCAACTTCTTCTTGAGGAAGATCAGAGTTTGAGCCATTTTGAAATTTCTCTTATGACTTTGCATTGATCCTAAGAAGATCCGGCCTGCCCAGAAATTAGCTGAGATACTCCTTTTTTGTCTTTAAGAAAAAAACAAAAACAATTAGAAGGCTCTGGATTTTGAAATGACCATTTGTTTACTTGTTGGAAAAAGTTGATAATGTGTAACTGAGGGTGACCATTATTGAGTTATTTGCTCTGCCACTAATGTGCCATGGTATTTCCAATACCCAGACCTCCTCTCAGAGTGGGACAGTCTTTGCCACCCATTGATCTTTTGGGTTCCTCGTCCCCAAACTGGACAACATACCTTCCTCAATGCTACCTTGGAACTCTCTATTTTTTACCTCTGTTGTACTTCTAATCACATATTTATTTTTAGAATCAAGGCTTATCTAACATTCTAAACACATTTTCCAGTTTATTTCCTTGTTACTGCTTCTTGCATACAACTCTTTCCTTCTAGATTCACCTTCCTTCTTACTGAAATAGCGCAAAAGGCAGTGAGTAGATTTATAATAGTTTTATTTTTAATAGCCAGAAAATGGAAATAACCAAACATCCAGGTTAAACAGAGTGTGGTACATCCATACTATGGAATACTACTCAGCCATGAGAAAGAATAAGCCATTGATACATGTGGCAAATTGGGTGGATCTCAAGGGCATTGTAGGAGTCTATTTATATATTATTCTTAAAACAACAGAAGTATAGAGGTGGAGAATAGATCAGTGAGTGTCACGTGTTAGCAGTGGTTGGGAGGAGGGTGATGGGTGTGACTATAATGGGATAGCATGAAGGAGATCTTGGTGGTGATGACAGTTCTTGATCTTGATTACAGAGGTGGTTAGATGAAGCTACAAATGACAAAATGACAGAACTTGACATGTGCTCAGTAACAATGTCAAATTCATCATTTTGATGCTGTACTATGATTATATAAGCTGTAATCATGGAGAGAAACTGGGTGAAAGGTACATTGGACTTCTCTGGTCTTTACACACCCTTTGATTTATTGAAGAGATGTGCCCTCCACCCCTTCCCAATTCCTAGACTATAGGAATCTAGCAGCTTTTCTGGGCCATTGGAGTAAGTGTTTTTTCAGCTCCTTCCCACAGATGGGGATGTTCTCCCAGGCTCTAGTAAAGGCGTTAAGCAAGAACCCAGATATCTTTCTGGCCACATTTTTGGCTTTCAAGTGAACATTGAAACTGAGCCCCCAGCCCAGAGGGTCTATATTTTCAAGGCACCTTCTGAATCATCTTCCATTTACTGTTCTCTTCTTTTTTGGCACCTGAGAATTTCTTTCCATTCAATCTCAGCTATGCATTATATATTGTTTTGTGATATTTTATTCAGTACTCTGGGGTGTTTGTAGCCTCGTTGGGGTGGGGTGGGTGGGAGGAATGACTCATGGGACGAAGAGCCTATTTCTATCAGTTTCTGTTGTTACCCTATCACACTGTTTATAATTGTGTTTCTGTACTCTCCCACTGGACTGTGAGTTCTTGAACATGTCAAGGACCAGGACATGCTTTTTCATCCCAGTTCTTATACATAGAAAGGGCTGATACATATGTGTATTGAATGAATGAATAAGTTGAGTGAGTGAGTGGGTGGGTGACTCTGTAGAGTTCCATGGAAGAGAATCCAAGTATGATAGTTTTTAAGTAAGATAGTTTTCAAGATTATTGCTATTGACTGTAAAGAACATGTGTATTATTGTGGTGCTTTGTGTAGCATAATTCCTTTAAATACAAGAAGTGCATGTGGTCTATAATATTAATTTAGCAGACTTGGAAATAGTATGTCCAAATTAAAGCAAGGCATTTAATGGTGATTCCTCCAGAAGTATTTCCTCCCCTCCCTTTGTGTCCTTCACTATCCTTTTTGGGTTTTAGAACTAGGAAACCAGGCATTAATAGGGAGGAAATGTGTCATTTCAGGTACTGGTTCTCAAACTATATTCTGCGTAGCTTAGAGTTAGTTCACAGGGATCCTCTGGGGCTGAAGGGGGCTTAAGCCAGAGAGCAAGCAGATACACCTTTCAGCATACCCCTGCCCCCTGATCTTAGTACAGTTGGAGATGCACTGGTTCTACTGTCAGACTTCCCTGCCCAGGTGGATCAGAATTCCTCCCCCTATTCCAACAACCTGAGTAGGCAAGTGCCTTCATGTGTCTGCTTCAGGTTCTTCAATTTGAGAATAGAGATAGTAATGGCACCTAATGATGGACTTGTGGACAAGATCTCCAAGCCCCTCACATTAAGAAAACCTGGACTCCCCCCGTTTTTTTTACATTTCCCTCTACATAAAAATATGAATAATACCACAAATTTTGGTATGTGTAAAATTTTTTTTCAGCAAGTTAATGGCTTGCCAACCTGCATAGTAATTATGCTATTTACAAAGTCATTACAGGTTTTATTTTAAAAACATGGTTTCATAGTGCTGTGCAGGTCGTGTGGTTGGGAATGTGGTTTAATGTGGCAGGATCATGCCTTCTTTTCTCTCTGTGACTGTACCGATAACTTCATTTAAAGATTATATCAGAAGTCCCAATTTGAGGGCCTTAAGGATTATAGGTTTGTCGTGAACCCTGAGCATAGTAATTCTCCAGTCCTGACTGTCTCACATAGGGTGAGAAAGTCTCTAACTTATATCTCTTCTCAGTAAGTTAAGTCCCCAGAGTGGAGGGGCCACTCATTCAGGATCCCAGATGCTCTGTAAACCCAGAGCAGGAGCAAAGCCCTGGCTGATAAACCACCTTGCACTGTTAGAGAATGTCGCCTGCCCAACTGTCAACTTTCCCAAACAGGTAATTTTGTGGAAGGTAACCTATGACTAAAGGTAACTTAGGGCTACATGGGCTTTTCTTCCACTGAGGCACTGGAAATAGGAAGGAACCATGGCAGAGAGCCATCACCAAACAGTATCTAGAATGACACTGTGTACCCACGAACTTGAAGTCATCAGCCCGCCCACCTCCTTTCTACTCTCCCCTGGCCCCTGTTGACCGTGAGCAGAGAAGTGTACTCATTTTGTGTGGCTGACCCTAGCTGTTTGAAAATGCCCAGTGTGTCTCTCTGAACTCCTTTTAAGGATATAGGTCACAACTTAGGGGCACAGACAGAAGCGAATGGAGCACAGAGAGAAAGCATGCATTTATTTCTAAGCCATTTCTAAGGCCTAGCTCTATTTAGGACTTCTGTGATTTTCGCCAGGTCACCCAACTGCTGTGGGCCTCACTTTCTTCATCTGTAAAATGAGACTATATATACCAAATTAGAAGCTTATTTTTTTTTAATTTTAAAAATGTTATTATTTATTTATTTATTTATTTAATAAAGCATTGGACCCTTTTCCATGATATCTGATAGGTGAAACAGAAAAATGGGAAATTGTTCCTGTTGCAAGAGGGTCTAAAGTCCTGTCCTCCTGTCCTCTCTCTCCTCCTGTATCTTCTAATGTTGCTCTGTAAAGATACCCACACTAAATCCTGTGGACGCAAAAAAAAAAAAAAAAAAAAAAAAAAGCAGAGTTATATCTAGTGTATATCCAGATGTAACATTCTGGGACCCAGTGCCTCCAGTCATGAAGGACACTGGGGTAGCCATTTGTCCCCTCATACTTGGCCTTTGTGACCACTGGGCTGGCCACCGATGTCCTGAATATGCTGGTTTATGTCTGTGTAACCTCACGTATCCCTGGATCAGGATACAGGATGTGGCATGGCTGGGTGCTTCTTGCAAGAGCCTCTACATCCTGTGAACATTGAGTCTTTACCTGCCAACTGCTGAGATGAACCAGTAATCCTTTCAGAGAGCACAGGCTTTTATCAATTAGGAGGATTCAAGGCTGATTTTTTTTTTCCTTTCCTCCAAATAACACTCCCACTGTTCAGACTTAAATACCAAAACCTTATGGTTTGCAGAATCAGTGCCAAGAAGTCAATCATCAGTGAAACTGCAAAGATAATAGCTCCTATTGATCAAATCGGGAGAAGAATGGTTTGCCCTCCTGCAGAGGTCAGGGAAGATAAGGGCTGGAGTTTTCTAAAACATGCTTGATTTGCTTAAATTGGATAAAAATACATAAAAGCACTTAAGTTCTTAAGAGAACTGGTGACCAATTCAGGAAAACCTCACAAAAATGAAAAGATTGGCTTAGTTTAGTAAGGCATGAGAAATAGAGTCTTTCTGAAAAGTATGGAGAATGTTATTTCAAACCTAGACAGTGACATAGCAGCTAACAGGAATATGTCTGCCTAGAGGATGGCTATTATCTGCCTTAGTAGATAGAGAAGAAGTCACAAAAGAGCTTGAGTGTCCACTCTGAGCTGGACAGTATGCAGGACCTTTTTGGACCATAATCTAATGCAACCCTTACCACAGTCCTGTGAGGTGGCTTTTATTGTCTCCATTTTATAGACAAGGAAATAGAGGTCAAAATTTGTTAAGTAACTTGTTCATGATCATAAAATCAGTATTTTAATCTAGGTACGTGTTTCTATTTAGTATTCTACTATCTCCCAGTTGGCACATATTAATTTGCTCTTACCACAGTAATTTTACACAAAGAAAAGTTGCTAGTCAGGTACTAAATGTACTTGGAAATATCTCATCCTTTTGCCATGGTGAGGAGGTAGGAAAGAAGCCACAACCACTGGAGATCCTGCATGGTCAAGGCTGGTGGTTATGTCTCTCTCTGAAGCTGCTACTGATCTTGGACTCCATAGAGCACAAGTTGAGAAGTACTGAATTTTTCTCACCTAAAGGCCAACCTTCCTTTTGGGGGAGGGGGAGCTTATTAAACATCATTTCTTTGTGGAGAGGGAGTTACTACTGTTAAACTTTTCACATAAAATAATCAGCCTTTCTTTTTAAAAAATGTGGCCTTGGAAGTTAATTTTTTCAGGGAGGTTATTCATATTTTAAGATATTTTATCTGTTTTTATTATCATTTTATCTGAAAAGCTGAACATGTGGTTATCTAAAGGAATAGATCTTGAGGCTGAGAATGAAATTCCTCAGAATCATCACAATCACTTAATAAGCTTGTGAATTGAAATTATCTTTGCCATAGTCCAAGAGCCGAGTAGTAATTAGTGTCTAGGGACACATGGGGAACAATTTTACTGTTAGCAGTGCCAAGAATCTATTCATTTGTCATCGGTCCCAAATTATATTTAATCAGCAACTCAAACTCAGGTTAGAAAAACCAAGTGACATAGAGCTAACTTTCTATAAAATTAATACTGTAAAATGAAACCTATATTTCTGGCAGTTTAACTGTGAGCAGCAGTAAGATGAAGCTTTGAAAATGTTGAATGTAAATACTGTCAAGGTCTGTCTTAATCCCACCACTTCCCCACCTTTTGCTTCCTTGCCTGAAATGCTGCCCTGGCTGCCATGCTTCTATTCCCAAGCTCCCTGAAATCTGGGTATTGGAGGGCTTCATGAGCCCTTTATACGATGAACCACAGTAGTCCATAATATTGCAAACAAGGGGCCATTATTCAAAGAGCCCAAGTGGGTGGCAGCAGGATTGGGGTTAGATTGGAGCTGTGGTTGGAGTCATTCATGGGGGCCCCCAATTGTAGACAATTAGATCTTCCTCATGAAATCACTTGCATGAAATACTCATTCCTAGGACAAGTTGTTAATACCATGCAGAAGCACTGCCTTCTCTTGTGGTTTCGGGTTAAGCATTTTTCCTACTTGGAATACTTTTTTCTTTTTCACTTCATACTTTGAATCTTATGTGCTTTAACGTTCCTGCCATACTGCCCATCTGACTTCAGGTCCCCTTAAAAGAATCTATGTTGTTTTTAGCTCACAACATAGGAGGGGACTGGGGCCATTTGGGTTGGAGAGGGCGTGTATGGTTTGTCTACTTTCTTTCCCACTGCTACTTGGACAGGGAAAGAGGCAAACCAAGGAGGTCTGCACAAACCAAACAACTCTTTTGTCTCTGCTGTATGTGACAGGTTGATCAGAGGCCCCGTAGACAAACTAGAAGTGAGTCTTTGCAAGGTCTCAGTGGGTAAACATCCTGTTCTTGGTAAAGCTCACTGACTATGGTGTGTGGCTACTATGGCCAAGTGGCAGCCAAGCCCCATCAGTAAATAAGGAAATGTTAGAAAGTGTGCTTATCTAGGTAAAAAGGTGAAGTCAGAGAGAGGTAAGATGAAAAACAAATCAGGTTCCACAGATTTGAGTACCAGGTAGCATGAGCTACTAGGAGATGTGTGGACAATAGACAGACCTGAATTTGAATTGCAGTTCTTCCACTTACTAAAAACTTCACCTTGCATTTCAGATCCATTTTTAGTGGCTACCTAGAGCACTATGTTGAAAAGACTCTAAGGCAGATCCCAGATTTAATAAGGAAAAAGGACCATAATTGTTTAATGATGTCTGCACCAGATTGAAGGAAGGGGAATTGACAGCATGGGTACCATATATCTTTTTTCTTTTAAAAAAAAAGATTTTATTTATTTATTTTGAGAGACAGAAAGCATGAACTGGGTGAGGCAAAGAGGGAGAAGGAGAGGGATAAGCAGACTTCCTGCTGAGTCCCAAGACTCAGTTCCAAGGGGCTCAATCCCAAAACCTTGAGATCATGATCTGAGCCAAAGTCAGACAGACACTTAACTGACTGAGCCACCCAGGTGCTCCTGGGTGCCGTATATCTTAATGTCATTGGTTCTGAGTTCTCTGAGATCCTGCTCAGTACTAATGTTCTGTAATACACCGTGTGTGTGTGTGTGTGTGTGTGTGTGTGTGTGTGTGTAGATACGGCCTAAGGGGAGGTTAGTGAAACCCCATTAAAATGTACTTGTAGGATGGTGTCTTGGCTTAAAATTTCAAAAACAAGAACAAAAACATCATTTGGGTATTACAGTCTATTACTGAAGAGTTTTAAAATTTTTAAATTTTGATAGTGCATTGATTTGTATGTTTGCTTTAATTTATGGTGGTTTTGAAAATTGCCTTTAAGTTTAGTTACCTCAATTAACTCTCATATTCAAGCAGTTAGCTTTCATTTGTCTTAACTATAAGTTTCAATGTAAGGAAATAGATTTCTCTATTAATAGAAACCCTATCAATTCACAAATACAATAAATAAAACAGTAGCAAGAACAATTTAGCTCTCATTTTTCATGGAAAGACTATTGAATATATTAGTCTAGGAGTAGTCCTCTCACAAGAAAAAGCAGAGTCTATGTTTGATAACGTCTGGTCATTTCTCTAGGTTTGTTTTTTTGTTAATGAAATATTTGTATTTTAACTTTCAAGCCCTTGTTTTAAAGAAAAACCCTTTCAATGTGGCCTACAGATTGTTCATCTGGATAGCCTCTGTAATGCAGGCGCCTCTGGCAAGCAGAGCAGCCATTCCGGCTTAATAAGCTATGGGATTGCAGTGGTCTCTCTGAAAAGGCAGGGCCTTTGGAAATCTCCTGTAATGCTTCTAACAGCCCATAAGTTACTTATATATTTAATATCACCCTTGTCTTTCTCCCCTTCCTTCTTTTTCTTTCCAGAAACAGAGTTGTCAGTCACTGCTGAGTTAGTGCCTACCTCATCGTGGAACATTTCAAGTGAACTCGACAAAGGTACAAAATGGGGATGCATAGGGGAGGTGGAGGCATGGGGGAGGGGGTGTGAGTGAAACTCCATTTTTAATCCTGGCATGGCCTTTTTTGAAATCAGCTGCTTTTTAGATCATTAGAAGGAGGCGGGGGCCAAAATAAATCCCTTGCTTACTTTGTGATTATTTAACATTTAATTACTTGGAATTCTATTATTTCTGGAGAACTCCCCCCCCCCTTCTTTCCTTTCCCTTCTTCCTCTAAAATGTTCCATATGGCAAAAATGCTTCAAGATGTGAAATAGGGTTGTTTCTGACCTTCCTGACACTGCATCTAGTGGATCTTATTTAGGGGATTTGATTCCGCCTGAGCCAGGATTGATCAGAGCTGTTTGCTGGGTGACCTTTTACAGTGACTATTTGATGTGCTTGCAGGGTTCAGGGCAGAGTATTTGGAATGTTTGTAATTGCCTGTGCGTACAGATGGCGGCTTCCTGTGCGCACGTGGGGAACAGGTTCCTGCTATGAAGTTGTTGTAGTATTAATTAAGCTCCACCATATGCTAAGCACTGGCCACTCGATTGGGATCCTCTGTCTGGGAATGGTAAATCAGAACACGTTCAAAGCCCCTACAGCCTGGCTCATCCTACCCTTCCAGGCTTATTTCTCTTTAGTCCCCTTAACGTCCCTTTATGCATCTCCAGTGAAATTTCTATTTCTTCTTCTATACCCCATGCTTTTCTTCCTCTCTGCTTTGGCCAAAGCTATTCTTTCCACCTGAATCACTCCTACCTCTCTTCTCTCCCTTCTGCATGCCACAAATTACTTATCCTTCCAGACCAAGAATGAATTCTATATTAGCCACAGTCTTATCTAATCCCTGAGCAGGAAGTGGCCTTTCCTTCTTTGGAACTCCCATAGCCCTTTTCCCTGTTCTCTTAGTATTTTCTGTGTTATATCATGGTGATTTATATACCTGTCTATCTCATTCTTAAGCCTGAAAGTTCCTTGTAAATGAAATTCTGTTTTATTCTTGTCCTCTTTCTTTTTCTTTGTCTCCATCACAAAATCTAGCACCAACTCCTGTTCTTAGGAAATCCTCAGTAAGTATGTGTGAAACAATGAGTCACAACTTATCTCAGGCCATACATTGGATGGGCACATCTGTCTATATATGTGCAAATTCATTAAAATTACTGAATTTCTGCTTTAGTTAGGCATGATTCTAGGTTCTGGGAGTATAGTGATAAAAGCTCAAAAATCATTGTCTTTTATATCAGATGCCTTTTATAATCAGCTCTCTTTGTTAGCTCATGTGTTCACTGGGAGTTGTATTTAATCTCTGAAGAGAGAAAACCTTACAGAACAGTAATTGGCAAGGTTATGTTGATGGTTGTAGACTTTATTATTTTTTTAAGATTTTATTTATTTATTCATGAGAGACACACAGAGAGAGGCAGAGACATAGGCAGAGGGAGAAGCAGGCTCCTTATGGGGAGCCCAACGTGGGACTCTGGGATCATGCCCTGAGTTGAAGGCAGATGCTCAACCACCAAGCCACCCAGGCATCCCGGTTGTAGACTTTATTAGGCATCTTAGAGTGGTGGGATGAAGTGAGCTATCTTTTCACCTTAAAAAAAAAAAAGGACATTTGGAATAATTTTCTCTTGTCAAATTTATTTTGGACGTTCTTTTTTCTAGTTTAGGATTTAAAAGAGACTGTAGGGGTATTTCTCTGTCCAGCACCAGTACAATGCCTAGGAGTCAGTAGATTTTCAACAAATACTTATGATTTTTTTTTAATGTGAAAGAAGACATAGAGCACACTAAATGTCAACTCGGTCCCCCCTCTATAACAAGCACTTTACTAGGTGCTTTCAAGAATGTGAACATAATTGGCAAGCTCCTGTGGCACCAACAGTAAAAATTATATCATTATTGTTTGATCAGGTTCCAGTTATGGCTATAAGAGGTCATCAGTTATGTACTAAAAAGTTAGCAGAACCACCAGTCAAGAACCTAGGCTGCCAGACTTTGAATTTCTACCAGACCAACACTGTAATTAGCAGTGAGTGTCCTTCAGGAAAGTAGTAGAGTCAATAGTTGTGAACCTCTTGCTAAAATGCTGGACTTAGGCAGGCCCCAAATTTTTGTTTGTTCAGCATGGCCTTCCAGAGGGCATGGGTGACTTTCCAGGGATTCTTGGTGTCATATTTCTCTAGAAGATATTTAGTATATGGTCTTTCATTCCCATCTAGAATCAGAAAGAAAGCTGATTAATTCTTTCATTCATTGATCAAATCTTTTTGGCTTCCTACTCTGGTCTGGGCACTGTCTGAAAAATTAGTATTGAAAGATGAATTAGACAAAGACCTCCATCTTCCATGAACACAGAGCCAGGTGGAAAAGACTGGTATCTAAATGTATAATCAAAGCCTTCTGGTCAATTTGATAGATTGGGCTGTCAAGGGACATTCCCCTCTAATTGCTGGTGGAAATACAGAATGAAAAGAAAAAATCATTGACAGGCTGGCACACAAAAAAGGAGAAATCTCCAGGTGCCAGAAGAGCAAGCTCAGTAGTAGAGCAATGATCAACAAAAAGGAATTAAACAAAAGGTTTTATAAAAAATATAGGAAATGTGTATGGTTCTCAGGGGCTAGAGTTTCAATATCCCATGGGGATGAGAACTGAGGCCATAGGAAACAAACTTGCTGCCTAAACTGTCAGTGAGGAAAGACTGAACCAAGTGTGAAAGAAGGACAGTTCTACTGAGGATGTGGTGTGGAGGTCTATGAACTACCCTGGGCTGTTGGGGCCACCAATGGGAAATGCAAGCCCGAACCTGTACTATATGGGGCTTAGGGGTTGGAGTTCTTCTCATGTAGTACACAAGCTACAAACCAAGAATATAATGTAAAAACTTGGTCTGGAATTGATTAAACTCTGAAACTCTGACAGGGGACAACCTAAAACCAGCTCACAAAATGTCTCAACATCCCAGTGCATGTGGCACCCTAACAAAAACAAAATTCTAAAAATCAAAACCACTAAATAACAACAGCAAATTCCTACTGATGTTGAGTTTACTTTTAAAAATTATAGTACAGGGCAGCCCTGGTGGCCTAGCAGTTTAGCGCTGCCTTCGGCCTGGGGTGTGATCCTGGAGACCCAGGATCGAGTCCCACGTCAGGCTCCCTGCATGCAGCCTGCTTCTCCCTCTGCCTGTGTCTCTGTCTCTGTCTCTGTCTCTCTCTGTGAGTCTGTCATTAATAAATAAATAAAAAATCTTTAAAAAATAAAATAAATAAAAATTATAGTACATGCAAGAGAGGAATAAAAGAGTGAGCAGACAAGACACACAGAAAAGGTCATACCTCAGAAACTAGACAATAGACCGATTTGAGAGAGAATATAGTGTGTGTGTGTGTGTGTGTGTGTGTGTGTGTGTGTGTTTCATGGGAAGAATAAATAAATAAAATGCCTCATGGTGAAGAGGAAATTAGAAACCATAGGGCAAGTATAGGATAATATGATAAAAAAGTAGGTTTTAAAAGAACTAAATAGAAATTCTAGAACTGAAAAGCAGTTATAGAAATTAGAAGCTCATCAAATGGGTCAAATAGTGGATGCATTCAGCTAAAGAGAAAAATGGTGAACTAGAAGATGGATTTGAGGGCATCCCAGGTGGCTCAGTGGTTTAGCACCGCCTTCGGCCCAGGGCCTGATCCTGGAGACCCAGGATCGAGTCCCATGTCAGGCTCCCTGCGTGGAGCCCGCTTCTCCCTCTGCCTTTGTCTCTGTGTCTCTCATGAATTTTTTAAAAAAAGAAGATGGATTTGAAATAACATAGTGGTTAAGAGAATGAACTCTGGGGCCAAGGTGACAAAGTTTGAACCCTGTATCTCTACCTACATTCTGTGTGGCTTTGGGCAAGGCACTCCACCTATCTGTGCTTTGGTCTTCTCACTTGTAAGATGAGATAACAAAAGTAATTACCTCATCTGGTTGTTGTGAAAATTGACCTGGCTAGCAAATCTGATAAACTAATTGGAGAGAAAGCAGTAACAGCTGTTGTGGGTTAATATGATTATTACTTTGGGCTTTATAGGAAAAAAAAGTCGTAGGCACTTTGGCAGGCTTGTAGGGAAAGCATATTTTAGAGATTTTAGATCTTGTTCAATCAGCCCATGTCCTCAGCTTTTCCATTCTGGCCTTCCACAAGTGCATGTTCACCCACACCAGTGCCACACTTTTTTTTTTTTTTTAAGTTTTTATTTATTTATTCATGAGAGACACAAAAAGAGAGAGAGAGAGAGGCAGAGACACAGGCAGAGGGAGAAGCAGGCTCCAGGCAGGAAGCCCGACATGGGACTCGATCTCCGGTCTCCAGAATCACGCCCTGGGCCGAAGGCGGCACCAAACCACCAAGCCACCCAGGAATCCCCCAGCACCACTTCTTAGCTTGATAAGCAAGCTTCTCCCTGGTCTTACCTCTGCTGACTCCTCTCACCTCATCCCTAACCCCTGTACTTTATGCTCCATTTGTTTCAACAACCTGCCTCTAATTCCCTAAATGTACCACTCTGTTTCTAGTCTCTGCACCTTTGTTTATGCAGTTTCTTCAGACTGGATTGCATTGAACTTCCTTCTCCTCCTGGCTAACCCCTTTACTTAATATTGTCTGAAGCATTCCCTTAGTGCTCCTAATGGGAATAGTGCTGAATAAGATAGGCAGCATCCCTGCTTTGCTGACCTTGCATGAAAGAGAGAGAGAGAGAGAGAAAGAGAGAGAGAGAATGTATGAATCCATTTATCAGTCCCATTGACCATGCCATCTACAGTACCCTGAAATACTTCATATGTGGCGTATCACATCACCCCACATCTATCTTGATCAGAGTCCTTACCATGCTGTATTGAAATTACCTAGTTTGTGCCTGCTTTTTGAAGTTAGGGGTTCCCTTATCTATTGGCATGCTCTAATTGCCCAACATAATATCTGCTGTGTATAGTAGGAAACATGGTGCTAAATTGCTTGGGTTCATATCCCAGCTATTTCAATTCATAGCTGCTGCAAGTGAATATACCTGCTGTGTGCAAGGCACTGGGTAAACATGTTGCATGCATCATTCGAATTCATACCACCCTTTATGGTAGAATAGATAAGCAACTGAGGCTCATCAGGCTTAAAGGAGTTGGCTGAAGGGCTCTGGTGGTGAGTGGCAGTGCCAGGATTCCCACCAAGGCCTCCAGGCCCAGTTTAGGGATCCACTTTCAACGTGGCAGCTGATTACACCCCCTCCTATGCATTCCCCTTCCCTCCTTCTTGGGCCAAGTTTGTCAAAGGTAGAAGCAGTAAAATAAGCCCCATCAGTTGGTGTTCTTTAATGCCTTTCTCTTCACCCAGCTACTCTGTTCCACCCATCAACCCCACCCTGGTTCCCCAGACTCACTCAGGTCCTGTTTTTCTGTTAAATGAGTCCAGTCAGTGGCATTAAACAGTTACCTGTTTATCCTTTCCAACAGGAAATGAAATCTAAAAGAGACAAGGCCACCCGGGAAGAGCCGTTGAAAGCTACTATTGATGAGGCATGGGGGTAATTTCTGAAACAAATGCTTCAGAACTGAGTACCTTCTAAAATAAATGGATCTACGGGGGCCCCACCTCAGCTTCCCCATGGGGATTTTGGGATGGGGTGTGATGAGGGCCTCTTTCCCCTTCTTGCATTTTCAGTCACATGAGGTCTCAGAGGTTCTCTGTAGAAAGCCAAATGTTTCTTTTGGAGAAAGGACTGGAAATTGCACCCGTAGGTAGCAGAAAGGGAGGGAGCCTCCTACTTAAAAAAAATACTGAGGCTTGCTTCCAACTTCAAATAGTTCTCTGTGCTGACAGACTAGATCTGGGGGTATTTTTGTCCTGTTTTACTTTTCAAATGGAGACCTGGCTTTCTCTATGAAGCTTAGAGCTTTACACACAGTAGGGAAGTGTACAGTGTGATTCTTATGAGCATGAGTTCTGGAGTTACTATGACTCTGAGCTTCCTTTTACTTACCTCTGGAGTGAGGGCCTTTGAATCTATCACCTAAGACTTTTGCTGGCCAACAAACACGTCTCTAGTACCACTTGTGTATTGTGCCAAGGACATCTGCTTGCGTGGTCATAACAAACAGATAGATACATGCTGGCCTCGGTCCCTTAGCCTACCTCTTCCCTGAGAGCTTGCCTGTCAAGAACCATGACCAGGTTCTCTGGTTCAGGAGTGGTTGCTTCCTCTTGTCCCTTTTTTTCTGTTACTTGATTTGGCACTTAAAGAATCTGTTTAAATGATATTGACTGGCCTGTACACTTAGCCCAAATAGGGTAGCTGGATCCTTTACTTGTGCTCCTGGTTGTATGGATTTGGAGCAGTGGCAGTGGGTGAAGGAACAACATAAAGAAGGACTGGATCAGGAGTCTTGGTACTTGGCAGGCTAACGAACAGTCTTCCTAGGACTGGGGTCTTTGAAGTCTTATCCATTTAGTGTCCCATCTTCAAAACTGGTAGTTGGTGGGAAGAATTTCTGGTGGAACTCCTGGGGTAGCCTGTGATGTTTAAGACAGCACCATTTCAGTAGGTGTTGGGAAGGGAAACCTTCCTCTGCCCTCTGAGGTCCTTCTAGCTGGATTTAGAATCAAATTGACATGAGACAGATTAACAGGAGAAAAATCAAATTTAATAGGCATATGTATGGGGAATCCAACACAGACATGAGATTCCAAGAACAAGGCAGTAGGAAGCTTATCTGAGCTAAGGAGAGAGGTAGGGCCTGAGGATACAAAGAGGAGGAAGGCCATTATGCAGGAAGGTGACAGATGCTGGGAAAAATAAGGTTGCCCTATTATGCGGGTAAGTTTCTCAGCCTACTGGGAGTTTCTATTCATAGCTCTCTTCCAGTTTCAGGCTCTCCTTTCCAATGTAAATCTAGACATTGGGAATCAGGAAAAGGTTGAACTGTTCCTATATCTACTGGGTTTTGGTCACCTTTAACTCAAAATAATGGTCATGCCAAAGTGACCCATCCTGGGGCAGCCAGCCCTTGGCACCTACAGCCTCAAGCAACATCTTCCTCATCTGGTAATCACATTTTCTTCAAAGGGCAGATATCATCTTGCCTCTTTCAACAACAGAAGCCCTTGGAGCCTCGGTAACTTCGTAGGAAGATGGGAGAAGGGATATCAGCTTGCAAGTGTCCCTAGAAGAGTTATGTAAAGTATGAAGCCCCATCCCAGTCTCCAGTACAAACGAGTACTAGCTTCTGGTAGCTCTTGTGCTTCCCACTCCTTCTTCTTCTTCTCAAGGGGAGGAAGTATGATCTGGTAAAGAGCACTTGAGAGGGAATGAAGATTCTAGTCCCAACTCAACCCCCCCCACTAAGCCAGTGATCTGTCAGTTAAGTTTTGGGCCTCAGTATTCTCATCTGTCAAGAGGGAGGTACCAATCCTTGTTCTGGCTGCCCTCCTCAGTATGAGGCTCCAGTGGTGTGTGGTCTAGTACAGTTGCCACTAGATGCTCATGGCTATTGAACACTTTGGCCAGTCCAAAGTGAGATGTAGTGTAACTATAAAACACACACTGGATTTCAAAGGCTTGACATGATAAAAGAACTTGAAATATCCCATTAATAATTTTCCTATCAACTACATGTTGAAATGATCATTTCTCATGTATTGAATTAAGGGGAAATATATTTTAAAATTAATTTTACCCAATCCTTTTTAATGCTGCTACTAGACAACATAAAATTACACATGATGCTTGCATGTGTGGCTTGTGTTATATTTCTAGTCAAAGGTGCTGCTGTAATGAAACAACAGCTGGAATCTTAGGTAAATCTCCTAACCTGTGTTTCCTCCTTAGAGTATGAGATATTCTTGTGCCCATTCCAGCTTTAAAACTCTAAGAACTACTTTTTATGAAAAGAAACTTTTCTAAAACAGATCCTGTGTCTGTATATAATACTTTAAAATATCTAGGCATAAGGGATTATTGTTACTGATTATAATCTGATCATTAACTCAAAAAAGGTAATATTTTGAGTAATGTACTTTTTGTGGAGAAAAACTCTGCAGGTTAGAAATCTGAAGCATCGAGGGATTCTAATTTGATAATGGTTACCTGAAGGACAACAGCAGAATCACAGAGCAATGCAGGAATTGCAGATTTGGGGCAGTAGTTGAACACTTTCAAACAGGGCCCTATTACATATCCTGCATTGCCTCTCTCTCTCTCAAACCCAGTCTTACACTGTTCTCCTATGCTGGCTATGCACCCGATGCACTCGCTCCCTTTTAGGTTCCTCCAGCAAGCTAAGCTCTTTTCTTGACCAGGGGCATTTGATATGCTGTTCCTTCTACCCAGAATCCTCTTTCCCTTTTCAGATATTGGCATAGTTGTAATCCACTCAGGTAAATTATTCCTAACCATCCAAAGTTAGTCTCCACCGTTTGTTTTCTTTTCCTTTATAGGAATTAATAATAATAAAAAAATCTAGTCTAGTTCTGGAAGCACTACTGATAGGAAAGTAGAGGAGCTTCTTGCCAGCTCTGCTGTGTCTGCTTTATCCCTTGCTAATTGACAAGTCCTTGGTCCCTCTGGCTAGAACCCAGGGTAGAGCACATGATATAGAAATCAGTTACCCTTCAACCAAGCTGTGCTCTCTATAGGACTCTTGTTAATCTTCTTTACTTGATAAGCCTATTCGTTTTAGGGAAGGAACCTCCAAGATGAGGCCTATGGAATTCTGTCCTAAATTACAGGGAAAATGCCCCTATATGGTCAATCTAGCTTCTTCAGAGCCTGCTCAGAGGGGAGGGGCCTACTAGTGGGGCCCACCACAGGAGCTGAGGATCAGCTTCCCCACTCAATGGTCTTTCCAGCTCCAATTCTTGGCACCAATCCCTCTCATCAGCCCTCTTGTCTCCTCCTTCATGTGCTGCTGTCAGTAGGGCATTCAGCTTAGAGGGATGAGGCCCTAGGGTATTCCACAAGAGGCCAATTTGGCTGTGTGAGGAGCACAGAGCTCCCTGCTCCCAGCAACCACCACCCAGTTGAGACAGAGGAGCAGTCAAACAAGCTTGGAAATGTTTATGCTCCTATCAGGATAGAGATTTATCTACTTCCCATCATGGGTCTCAGATTCCTTACTCCCTTGGTACCATTTTCAGTAGTTGCTGCCTAAGACCAGGCACAATCTTGGAGGCAGCAGAGAGTTTCTTGATTTGCTCAGGCCATCCTTTTCCTTTCCTGCACGTCTTTTAGTTTGGATTTAAACCTTCCTGCTGAACCTCCTGTTCACCCACTTTAGAAATGGCTTTGGAGTTTGGCCTCAAGAACTTTGTGGACTGAGGTCCTGCTCATAGAGATCATAGGCCTTTCTAGTCCTGGGCCTATGGCTTTGGTCAAGCTTTGCTCAAAGACTCACAAGGACATTTGGACTTAGAAGTCTTTTGGCTAAGGGCAGGAGAAGAGAGATCATACAAAGTATGATCTGGCTCTCCCTCTGTTGGGAGAGGATATGGGTTTGAATTCGTTATCTGGCTCTCCCTCTACAGTCTGTAATTGAAGGGTTTAAAAGTTTTCCGGTGATTCCAACTTGCAACAAAGTTTGAGAACCATCATTTTCAAGTTCTTCCAGGCTAATCTGTACTGCAGTTGGCAACTTCCATAATAGTCTCTAACACGTGATTTATCCAGGTACAGAAGCTTGGAACTTTCTCCATTTCTGTCCTCAATTTTCTGGGGTAGTATAAAGAAGGAGTGGGTTTGGAGGGAGAAGTCCTTGGTGTATATTTAAGCTTTGTGGCCAACTCAGGTTCTTGAAAATTGAGCTTTAGTTTAGTGGGTTTTTTCTTCTTTTCTTCATCTCTTAAGTAGGGAGAATACCAGTTTTCCACGATTGTTGTGAGTACTGAATGTGATGACATGTAAGAGGGTCAAGCTCAGGTTTCAGCCCTGATAAATAAATATAGTGATAGATACTGATATTAATATTGACAAAAAAAAAATTTATGTCTGAATAACTTGGCATAACTCCATTACCTCTATATGGCCACCAGGAGTAATACCTCCTTACTTCATGAACTATTAAGAGCTACCATCTATTAAGAGCGTTTCACATGTCATAAGTCGTGTGAAGTGATTTACGTGCATTGTCACACTTAATTGTCATAATAGTTCTAAGAGATAGTGTGTCCATTTTACAGGTGAGAAAAAATAAGCCTCTGAGAAATGTCATGGGCTGAATGGTGGCCCCCCTCAAAGATATGTCCATGTCCTGATCCCAAGAACCTATGAATTTTACCTTATTTGGAAAAAGGGTATTTGCAGATGTAAGTTAATTAGAATTTTGAGAAGGGATTATCTCACATTATCTGGGTGGGACCTACATGCCTACAGTTGTTCTCATAAGATAAAGGCTGAGGGAGATTTCATCCAAACCCACAGAGGAGAGGGTGTTGTGAAGACCAAGGTAAAGACTAGGGAGATATAGCCACAAGCCTGGGAATGTTGGGGCACCCACCAGAAACTGGAAGACCCAAGGATTGTACTCCCCCTAGAACTCCTAGAGGGATCATGGTTCTCCCTGATTTAGGACTTCTGGCCTCAGAATTTTAAGAATAAATTTTTGTTTACACCAAGTCTGTAGTAGTTTGTTATAGTAACATCAGGAAACTGATCAAAGCAATTTTAGCAGTTGGCCCAAAGTCCCATAGCAGGGAAGTCGAATTCAAACCCATATCCTTGACCAATATATTATATTGCTTCCAACTGAACTGATATTTGTGATAGGGAGTACCTGGGTGGCTCAATCAATTAAGCATCTGACTCTGGATTTCAGCCAAGGTCATGATCTCAGGATCATGACCTGGAGCCCTGCATTGGACGCTGCACTGAGTGTGGAACCTGCTTAAGATTCTCTCTCCTTGGGCAGCCTGGTGGCTCAGCAGTTTAGCGCTGCCTTCAGCCCAGGGCCTGATCCTGGAGACCCAGGATGGAGTTCCGCGTCGGGCTCCCTGCGTGGAGCCTGCTTCTCCCTCTGCTTGTGTCTCTGCCTCTCTCTCTCCTCTCTGTGTATTCTCATGAATAAATAAATCTTTAAAAAAAAAAAAAAAAAGATTCTCTCTCCTTCTGCCCTACCCCTCACATGCACGCATGCTCTCGCTCTCTCTCTAAAAAAAGAAAAGAAAAGAAATTTGTAATAAAATGCCTTAGACTCATTTACTCGACAAATGTTTATTGAGTGCCTAGAGTGGACGAAGCCTCTACTGGGGGGTGGAAGATGCAGTAATGAACAAGACAGAAATAGTCAATAGCTCAGTGAAAGAGAGAGACTTTTAAGAATGAAGGTCACATGCACACATATACTAAAAATCATTTCATTTTAGCAGTGATGGGGCTTTAGAGGAGAAGTATGAAAGCATACTTGTATGAAAAGAGCCTGTGACCCTGGAACAAAGGATTCTCACATTCTCCCTGGCTAGGCCTTCCTAATAGCTATCCGAGGTAGAGGTCAGCCCTTCATTTTCTTGGCCTGTCTCCTGGGAACCTCCAAGCCTACAAATCCATATCAGCCCTCCTGAAGTTAGTCTACCAACAGGGCAAGTCCCTTGCTAGGAGATGGACCCACAACAGGAGGAAGGCAGTGAGGCCTTCAGCAGGCAGTGAGCTCTGCAACCCATTACAGACATCATTATGAGGCAGTGGAGTGTGGGGAAACTGTTTTTAGACAAGGTTGGAAAATTTTGCATTCCTATGCCCGGCAAGATTTCCTGTAGGGCCATGAGAAGCTCACTAATCATCTCTTTAGTTCCAAGCGATATTACTTCAGGGCAGTTCCTGTCAAGGCCCCATGCTTAAATATCTCTTTGCCTGGGTTTATTCCATCAAATGCTTCATTTGTTTTGAAAAAAAAAAAGCACTGGGACTTAGCTGGTCCAGCAGCCTAGGAAGTTCAATTCACCACATGCCTCAGAGGGCTCCTAGCTCTGCGCCCAATTGCTACAACTAAGATGAACTTATTTTCTGACCGTTTTCTGCATATGATTCCATTTTATGTGGGCCCTAAGTCAGACTCGACCAAAGCCAGCCACTCTAATATGCTTGTGCAGAATTCAAAATGGCTTGCAAGAATTTTCTATTGGTCACCACTTGTCTTCTGAATTCAGGAAGCTGTGCTTTCCCAGGGAGCTTGCCCAGATTTCTGATTTCAGGGTTTTTTCTCCAACATTTATATCCATTTATTCACTCAACAGATATTTATTGAGTGCCAACCATGTGCCAGGTACTGCACTAAAGACACAGTGGTAAAAACACAAAATTCCTCTCTCACGAACCTTACATTAGGTAGATTTAGCAAATCTGTGTGTGGAAAGTATCATTACATCTAATACTTCCTGAATGTCTGTTCAATCCCGGGTGCTGTGCTAGACACTTTAATCACAATATCATCCCATTTAATGTGCCATAAAAACCCTGTGAGGTAGGTACTCTTGTGTCCATTTTATAGCTGATAAAACAAGCTTACAGAGGTGCAGTGACTTGGCTAGTATATGGCAGACCCAGGATTCAAATCCAGGTTTTTATGACTACAAAGTCCATACTTTCAATGATTACCTAGTTCTATAATAACAACCCATGTTTATAGGGAGGAAAGAAAGAATGGGTTTATAAGCTTTTTAGCGTATAGAATATCTTTTCTGTAAGAGGATATTCTTAATCATCGAGTGATTTTTTTTAAATTTGTGTTTTCCCTCTAATTTCTATATTTTCTTCAGTAAATATCCTATACTCTTATAGTCAGATAAAATATAAGTAAAATACATAAGAAAATAAGAAGACTCATATATACCCCCAAAGAATTGAAAACAGGTACTCAAATCCAGGGACATGAATGTTCATAGAATCACTGTGTATAATAGCTAGGAGGTAGAAACGGCCCAAATATCCTGTATGTATGTATCCATACATACAAAACGGCCCAAAAGTATGTATGTATGTATTCATACATACATACATACATACATACAATGGAATATTATTCAGCCATAAAAAGGCACAGTGTACTGATACATGCTACAATATTAATGGATGAACCTCAAAAATATTATACTGAGTAAAGGAAACAGATACAAAAAGTCCCCATGATCATTAAATGTACAGAGAGACAAAAAGTAGAGGTTGCCAGAGACTGGAGAGAGGAGAGATAGGGAGCAATTGCTTAATGGATATGGTGTTTCCTTTTGGGGTGACAGACATGTTTGTGGGCTAGAGAGAAGTGGTGGTTCCATGATACCCATAATGTCCTCAATGCCACTGAATGATTTATTTACTTTAAAATGGTTCATTTCATGTTATGTGAGTTTTGCCTAAATAAAACAAAAATAAGAAAACCCCAAATCAGTAAAATAGACACACAGATAAGCTTCTGTCATGCTCTTCTGTGGTACTGCTGGTCCTCTGAGGGCTACAGAGGTGGGTTTGACGTCTCAATCCTGAAAGTGTGTTTACTTACTGCTACTGCCCCTAACCTGAGTCTGAGCCCTGGCATGGCAACTAACTGATAAAGGAACCTTGCTTGGGCCAGTCACTTAACCTGAACTTCCGGGCCCTCTGTTGTCATGCAAGAGTAATAATGTCCACAGAGATCAATGTTACATCCCTTTTTTTTTTTTCAATGTTACATCCTAATATAAACCTTATCCCTAATATGATAAGGTTGTGCTCTGTAAGCTGAAGATTTGATCTGCATATGCTTTTCTAGTTTTTGTTTTTACATCAAGAACTGCTAGGTGATCTGAAATCCTCTCCAACTGCTTATCAAGCATGTGTGTTATAAGAACTAGGAAAATAGGCGGTGGAATCTTAGTAGTGTATGGTTTTAGAGACCTTAACTTTTTATTGCTGTTGATATTATTGTTTTCTATTTGTGGGTGTTTTGTTCTTGCCTATACTTTATAATAAAGTTTGTTTGGGTAAATAGGAATGTTTGGACTGAGCAACTGGGAGGGGGAATGGTGCAACCACATGGAAGACGGAATGGTGCAACCACACGGAAGACAAGAGCTCAGAGGAAGCCTTTCTGCTGATGATGGGCATCTCTCTGCTAACGATTCCCAAAGGGAATCAGGCCAGTCATGACAATCTCAAACTTTGGGCTGGGATCACAGATAAATCCTAGGCAGACCTTGAGATGCTGGCCTTCAAATGAGTGCCACTTAGGTGCTGATGATAGAGGGTCTTGCATCAAGTCAGTGTCACCTGCTGTAGCCCATCCCTCCCATGCTGCACAAACTTCCCAGGTGTGTCCTCTCAATTCTCCACAGTACTCCTCTTGCTAAGAGAAAGATTTGGGAAAGGCTTGAGGAACTCTTGAAAGACCACTGAAGAATCCAACTAAATAGCTTGGGTCCTTTCTCCAAGGTCAGTTAAACAGGCCTCATTAACCTCTGGTTTCAGGAAAACTAAGGTCTCCAGGAGACTTCTGTTAGGATGTTGGGATCAGCAGCTCAGATCTTAAGAGGTGAAGTAGGCCTGGAGGATCTTCTGTGACTTCTATTGGTATTTTCCTCAAAATGTTTTCTTCTTTAAAAAATCTAGATTTGGGGTGCCTGGGTGACTTGATTGGTTAAGTGACCAACTTTTGATTTTGGCTCAGGTCATGATCTCTGGGTTGTGAGATGGAGCCCCACTTTGGGCTCCATGCTGATCCTGGAGCCTTCTTGGGATTCTCTCTCTCTCTCTCTCTCTCTCTCTCTCTCTTTGCTCCTTCCCCAATTCACACTAAAAAATAAATTTTTTTTTTTAAAAATCTAGGTTTAAAAGTACTTATAGAAGCTCAATGTATTTGTTATAGAAAACCCAGAAAATGAAATTAAACCAAAATTATATAGTCACTGCTAACACGTATTCTTTTAGTCTTTTCTCATGCTTGTTTTTATATTGATATTTACCAAAATGGAGCCATATTGAGCATTCTGTGTTGCTGAACAGCATTTGTCTTTTCACAATATCACAATCCTCTTTCTGTATTATTAAATATTTTCAATGACAACATTTTTGTGGGTCTTATTAGACATGTTCTGTTGTTGGGGCATTTCTTAATTTATTTAACCTATCCTCCATAGTTGAAAAAATCATTCCAGTTTTTTGTTATAAATAACACTGTGATGAAAGTTGCTTTAAAGGGCCCAGGACAGACAGTACCTAGCCTCATGATTTTTTGCATGTTTTTTTTAAGATTTTATTTTATATATTTATTCATGAGAGACACACAGAGAGAGGCAGAGACACAAGCAGAGGAAGAAGCAGGCTCCTTGCAGGGAGCCCGACGCGGGACTTGATCCTGGGATCAGGATCACACCCTGAGCCAAGGGCAGAGGCCCAACTGCTGAGCCACCGAGGCCTTCCCCATGATGTTATCATAAACCTATCTGCATATTTACGGTCCCTAGCAATAGCGCAGGAGAATGCGCCATTCTGCTTTCCTTCACCAACACTAGGTTGTCAATTTCTTAGTCAATGTCCATTTTATTTATTTATTTTAAAAGATTTTATTTATTTACTTGAGAGAGACAGAGAGCCAGAGCACAAATGGGGGTAGGGGCAGAAATTGAGGGAGAAGGAGGCTCCTGCTGAGCAGGGAGTCCAATTCAGGTCTCTGTCCGAGGACCCTGGGATCATAACCTGAGCCAAAGGCAGATACTTAACTGACTGAGCCACCCAGGTGCTCCAATCATTGTCTGTTTTGAAAGCAACAATGACATGCTACTGGTGTTTTAACTTACATGTCTTTGATAACTAAGATTGAATTTTATTGGCATTTAGTAGCCATTATTTTTTCTCTAATGAATATTCATTCTTTTTTCCCTCTATTCTACTACTATTGGTGTATTTATCTTTTCTCAGTGATTTGAGATCTGCATTTAAAAAAATCAGTTTAACTTTGAAATTTGCTTATGATGTGTATTTTTATAGTATAGAGAACTTTAATTTTTATGAAATCAAATAAACCAATCTTTTATCATTTTTTTTACTTTGGTATCATGCTTAGAAAAGGGTTCCTTTCCCTAAGATGATGGAAGGTCTTTCAGTTTCTTGAAGATATTATAAGTAAACACTGTCTTTCCAAAGTCTGGGTCAAAGTGAGCAATATTTCCAGCTGTAGAGAGGACAGGAAATGAATCTAGTGCCAGAGTCAACTGTTTCTCCACAACCTAGACTCAGTTACTTCCAAGTTGAAGGACCTTAGAGGTTATGTAATCCAACCTTCCAGCTGATATGTGACTCTCTTCTTCCAAAAGCTTCATAAGTCCTTCTATATTAAGATTCTACATCAGTGCTTTCTTTCTAATTAGAAAGCTTCTACATCAACACTTTCTTTAGTGTAATCACACAAGGTTAACCTATTCTTCTCTTTGAGAAGTCCTCCTAAAGTTCAGATGGTCTTTCTTATACTGAGCCAATTGGTCTTCATTCTTCCTCTCCCTGCTATGTCTACTCCTTCTCAGAAAATGGATAAAGGCTGTTCTTTGAACTTTGCAGTCATATCGGCCTGGTTGTCTATTCTAGAACTAAGTTAGCTATATGGCCTTAAATAAATTACTTAACCTATTTGAGCTCTGGCTTTATCATGTATAAAATGGGGATTCAAAAATTCCTATTATGATCCATTCTAACTTTGAGATAGACCGAATTAAATGCTAGATTAAGACAATATGAGTTCTGCCTTGCTTAGCATTGTGTGTGGTCATTTCAGACTTGACTATGACTTAAGACTTTTTTGTTTTTTGTGTTTTAATTCAAAGCTTCTAAAGTGTGTATGCAGTATTTGAAATAATGTCTTATAGCCATTTTAGTGACTAACAAAGAAAGCCAAAATATATCTAGATTAATCTGTCAGTACATTGAAAAAAGAGGCAAAATCAGTGTCATGATGTATTGTTCCCAACAGTGTGTTATGAAAGTTGTTACATAGGTGTATTTTCATTTATTCCAGTGTTGCTTTGAACTTTAGGATAAAATGACAAATGACCCCTACATGTCTTTTCTCTTCGTAGTTGGAGGATCTGGTGTGTGGACACTTAGATTTCATGAGTTTACTGTGAGGATTAGGGGACATCCTGCATGACTGTGGTAGTGTGTCAGCATTATGATATCACTGCCCATGTAATCTCTTGCTCTGATTGAACAGTTGCCATTCTTTTTATTCTCCTCCTAACTTGTTGTCCATGTTCCTCCCCCATAAAAGGTAACCCACTAGAGTGAGCACACCACACTCCAGGAGTACCTGGACATAAAGGATACAGCAGGGCCATCTCTATCTTTGTTTTACACTTTTTTTTTCCACAACCAAAATTCTCAGCTTCTGAGTAGCATCATCTTATTGTTGACTTATGATGAACTTCTAGTTAACTAAATCTCTTGTGAGTTTCTCACAATTTTAATGATATACCTATATCTCTCTTTTCTCATATTTGTGTAATCAATATCTTATGTCCCACTACTCACTATGCATTATTCCTATATTTCAACATGTTCAATCTGTCATGTAAATCATATAATGATATCATTTAGCATACTCATGATCTTGCAACATTGTGTCCATATTAATTTGGTCTTCATCTAAGACACTGGTGTGACTGTTGGCTGGAAAGAGTCTAGATAGAACTCCTGTTATGATGACATCTTGGCTTGCTGCCTCTCATACAAATGTATATAGTTCAGATAATGCTTTGAGACCCCACAGATCTTTTTTAGCATATTTGTGTTTCTGTGACCTTTTTCAACTTAATATTTGTATTTTGTTCTCATTTTGTCATTTAACAAACATTTGTTGAGCTATGTAACAGACACTGCAGTGGGTCCTGGGTACAGAAACAAATAATATGGGTCTGTCTTTGAGATGCTCACAGTCGAGTGGGAAAACAGACTAAAAGAAGTGGGTGCACAGGGGCACCTGGGTGGCTCATTTGTAGCCTCTGTCTTTGGCTTAAGTCATGATCCTGGGGTCCTGGGATTGAGTCCCACATCGGGCTCCCTGCAGGGAGTCTACTTCTCCCCCACCTATGTCTCTGCCTCTCTCTGTGTGTCTCATGAATAAATAAAATCTTAAAAAAAAAAAAAAGAAATGAGTGCACAAAGAGAAGGAGTGGGGGAGTTTTGGATAAGGCTTTGTGGAGATGGTGATATTAGAGCTGGGTATTATTTTTTAAAAGATTTTTATTGCTTTATTCATGAGAGACAGAGAGAGAGAGAGGCAGAGACCCAGGCAGAGGGAGAAGCAGACCCCATGCAGGGAGCCTGACGTGGGACTCATTCCCGTGACTCCAGGATCAGGCCCTGGTCGTAAGGTGGCGCTAAACCGCTGAGCCACCCGGGCTGCCCAGAGCTGGGTATTACAGATGCAAAGGAATTTGCAAAGCAGGATCAAGGATACATCTGACCACGCTTCAAATTCCCTCCCCTTAGACTACATGAATGTCAAAATTACATGCCCATTTTCTCTCATAGTTCCTGCTGTTCTTCTGCAAACAATATCTCTTTGTTTAGAATTATATTTCTATTATTGGCACTCTAAGATAAGGGATTACCATCCAGGAATGTTAAGAATAGAGAATATGTACCATCTTTCAGCTAGTGGACACTTTTAAGAAATATTTAGAGCATGGAAAATCTATCCTATATCACTCTATGTCTTACCTCAGTACCAGTTTTGTGATCAACAATAATTATAATAATATAATAATAATTGCTAACATTTATAGAGTACCATGGATGGTGCCTTATGTATATTATTTCTTTCTACCATTAACAAAGAAGAAGTTTGAGCGCAGAGAGATTGAGTAACTAGCTTCACATCACCCAACTAATAAAGCAGCAAAACTGAGATTTTGAACATTGGTCTCTCTGTCTCCAAAGCCTGGCCATTGACATTTTGTTATTCTGTCCAGATGGTCAATATACCTACTCATTCTCTTCTTGGGTCTTTATTTTATACTCCTCAGTAGTTTACCTTTGTGTTAGTCTGCTAAAATAGCTATAACAAATACCACAGACTGCATGGCTGAAAGAACAAATTTATTTTCTCACAGTTCTGGGGGCTGGGAAGTTCAAGATCAACATCTGGCAGGAAATTGTTTCTGGTGAGGCTTCTCTTCCTGGCTTGCAGGCAGCTGCCTACTTACTGTGTCACTATATGGTGAGGAGGTGGGTGGAGACAGGGAAAAGGAGAGAGAGATCTTTCTCTTCTAATAAGGCCACCAATCCTATCAGATGAAGGCCTCACCCTTATGACTTCCTTTAACCTTACTTATGCTTTAAAAGCCCTATCTCCAAATACAACCACATTGGGAGTTAGGGCTCAACCAAATTTGGGGGAGACACAATTCAGTCCATAGCACCCTTCTCAAAACATTTCATACCTTTTTACTTTTCCATACTTTTGTTTAAGCTGTTCCCCTAGCATAAGTTTTCTGCCTTTCAAAATCTTTCTGGTTCTTAACTATCCAACTCAAATGTCACTTCCCCTGAAGCCTTCTCTGACGTGGGACTTGTTTTCTAGTCATTCCAGTTGCTCCTTCTCCTCTATAATCATAATATTTTATATTTTGATTTAGCTCATATTTTACCCAGACTGCATTATAGGCTCCTTGAAAGCAGACACCCTGCCTTGATGCGATCCCAACCGATCTGGCCCTAATTGTGTTGGTACTCTCTAAAGGTATGACTTGACTGATTCATTAGTTCTAAGGAATGGTGGAGGCAATTGGGTGGGTTTAGGCTGTAGAAGAGAAGAGACTACAGGAAGCTCTGTTGGAAGTGATGCCCTACAGAAGAGAGAAAAAATAGTTACATGTTCCCTGGGAGGTTCAAATCGAGACTACAAATAAAGTTTCAAAGAAGCAGATTTCGTTCCAATGTAGGGAAGATCTTTTAATTAAGAAGGAGGGTTGAATAACATTCATTGAAAACCAAGAGCTAAACTGTTACTCTACATACATTATTTCTACTCCCACATGATCTTATAAAATAGTCCCTCTGTTGCAGATGAGAAAATCAAAGTTCCAAAAGGCTAAAGACCTAGTGTGATTTCATGTAGTTAGTTAGTTGATCTCCTCTGCCCAGTCCTTCATGAAGAAGCACTCTTCCTTTCCCTGAAGGTTTTTTTTTTTTTTTTTTTTTTTTTCCCTGAAGGTATTGAAGCAGTCTGCCTGACCACTTTCCAGGAATTTGAGCTCCGGAAGATTTGGGGGGTGTTGGTATAGTTCATATTTCTGTTTTCTTTCATCTCTCAAATCCTGTGACTCAGAAATTCTCGGTCCCTGACATTTGTTTAATGGGAATAGACCTATAAAACCTATCTTCTGTCTTATTTTGGAAAGATATATTATAAAACTCTTCCTAAAATTATTGCAAATTATCATTACAGTATTAAATGTGCTGTTGGTCCCATTAGTTTATATTTATGAAGCTGTTTGGAGAACACAGCTTTGGAAATACTTATTATTAATAAAATTGACTTGATCCTAGTCAAGTGGGGCTACATTTTCAAACAAGAGCTTCTCTATCTGAGGAAAAAGGAATAGGCACAAGTTGTCACCTAACTCTAGAAGTCAGATGAATGAACTACTTAGCCTTGCTATCCTGATTGCATTCCATACTGAAGGTGGGTCCCTGTAGACTAAGCCCTCCCAGGATCAGCTTCTGGGGCAGGCAGCCAATGTTCTGAAGCAACTGCCATTTTTCTTGGGTGATTCATGTGTGAAAGTGTCTCCTCCATAAGAATCTGGGTCATCTTGTTCTTCTTTCCAGAGCCAGGCTCTTATCAGCCCAGAAGTGTCTCCTCATACAAATGCATCCAAGTTGGAACATTTATGAATGATAACGATAGTTGTTCACTCCAAATACATAACTCTTTTGGTCTATGACATCTCATGTTTGGCTATACTGCTAGTTGCATTCAACAGAATTGGGTCTTAGAATTCTGGAGCTGGTGTACATTTTGGTGTAACTTTAGAGACTCTTTAAGAATGATCACTATCTCTATCTTCTCAATTCAGATGGTTTATTTAACTCAGTATTTCTCTTTCCTATTGTGAAAGAGAATAGCCTTGAACTTGAGCAAAGCTTTTTCTCCTGTGTGTGCATGTGTTTTAAATAACATTTCAGCATATGTTATGAAACTCTACTCTGGTACCACCACCACCAGCCCCAACTCCTGGTCAGATGAGAGGTGACAACACAGAATAAGCTTCCATGAACATTTAAAACCAGCTCAATTTTGTTGTTCTTTTTGTTTAGAGTTTTTCTTTGCACCTGCTTTGTTTTCCTAGGAAAAACATCACAGGTATCCTCTTCTTCTTCCATTTTTACTAGACAAAAGACATTGTTCCTGGATGGAGGTGGAGAGAGGGAAAGGATGATACTTTTGGGAATCTTACAAGGTAGAAATGCCATCAAAACATTTGAATATGAAGTTGACACTACTTTGGGATCATTTAATCCCACAGCCTCCAGACATCCCGTCAGTTTAACAGACATGACTCAGAGAGGAGAATGAGTCACTTAATATCAAACAGTACTTTTGTGGTAGAGGTGAGACCAGACCCCGTTCCCCTGTTGTCATTGCATAACCTTAAAATATCACAGCTTCTAAGAAGTCTTCCAAAATTGCAATGGAGACCAAACTAAATAATCCACCCCATCAGGGCTTGAGGATGCTACCAGGGCAGTCAGTGTGCTTTTTCTTCCTTAATCATGGTCCTGTTGCAAACCTCAAGGATCTGGAACTCACAAAATGAAATACTCAACTAACTACTGTTGTTTTCTACATTCACCTTTCAAAGCAAAGATAGAAAAGGATAAGACAACAAATAAGGGATTTATTTGAAAAAGCAAATATCCTATAGGATTTCACTGTGTACCTTGAATAGTCAAATTGGTAGAGTCAGAAAGGAGAATGGCGGTTGTCAGGGGCTGAGGAGAAGAGAGGATGGGGAGTTATTGTTTAATGGATACTGAATCTTAGTTTGAGAATATGAAAAAGGTTCTGTGGGTGAATAGTGGTGATTGTACATAAGGTAAGTGTACTTAATGCCATTGAACCATACACCTAAAAATAGTTAAAGTGGTAAATTTTGTGTTGTATATATTTTACCACACACACACACACACACACACACACAGAAAGCAATGTTCTTGATACAGTCTTGAATCTCCATACCCTTGTGTGTATGCATTCTCAGAAACAGTCCATTATTATGTCCTAAAGAGTGCTAATAACAAATACATACTGTCTTCTATTTGCCTTGCATTTTTTGTTTTCAAAGTAAAGTCACGTCCGTGATTGCATTTAGTAGTCATTAACACTATCATGAGGAAGGCATGACAGGTATCTTTCCTTATTTTACAAATGAATAAACTGAGGCCCAGAGTTACACAGCTGACGGATAAAAGAATTGGTACTAGAACCCAAGGCTTCTGATTTGTGCTCCTTGAACCATGCCAGATCTGTGTTAAGAAGTTTTGAATTGATACTTAACATATTATATTTAGTTATCCTAGAAAGTAGACTCACCAGGACACCTGGGTGGCTCAGTCGGTTAAGCATCTGCCTTTGGCTCAGGTTATGATCCTGCGGTCCTGGGATCAAGTTCCAAGTCAGGTTTCCTGTTCAACGGGGTGGGGAATTTGCTTCTCTCTCTCTCCCTCTGCCCCTCCTCCTGCTTGTGTTCTTTCTCACTCTCTCTCAAATAAATAATAAATAAAATTTAAAAAAAGAAAGTAGACTCATATATTTTAGAAAGATTTTCAAAGACTTTGAACACTGAAGTAGTTTGGAGAGGTTTTAAAAATGAAAATAAACTCTAGACAACTCATTGTCTAAATATTCTGATTAACTGAGGTTTTACTATATAGTAATGAAATTGACATAGGACTTTACTATGTGCCAGAGGCTATTGTAAGTCATTTAACAGAGCGTGTTATTTATAATTTAGAACAAAATTTGTCAAGACTAGCATGTGCTAAACACCCTCTAAAGTGCTTTGTATACTTTACGTCATTTAATCCACATACCAGTCTGAGATAGCAGGTATAGCTGGAGCTTCGAGATGTTAAATAACTTGCCAGAGGTCACTTGATAGCCAGTGACAGAGTCAGTACTCAAACCCAGGTCTGCCTCCCTCTTTACCACTCAAACAGATGGGGCAGTGTAGGCCTTTCTAATCACTGCCATCTCTAAATATTAATTATGTCATTCAGGTGGCTGAGGCAATACCCAAGTATGGATGCTGGTTGGCTCATAGTTTGCTTCTTGAGGGACTTCTAAGTTTCACCCTGAAATTCTGGCTGGAAATTGGATTCAGTTGCTGAAAGCGGAAGAAATACAGCTTTCATGTTCATGCGCAATTTGCTTTTTCATTTTCTTTTATTATCCCGAGACTTACTGTAAATCACACTTTCCCATCAGTCCTGGGGGTTCTAATTATATTCATGGGGTCCAGTTAAGAGCAAGGGCAGTAAATTACTGCCACTTTGTTTGAAAATTTTTTTAGCCACAGTACATTAGCTGCTTTTGTTTGCTTTTCCACTGGTAGTGTGCAGTTTTATTTCAGAATTGGTGTTTCTTGAATGTCTCATTTGTGAATAATGTAACTTGCAAAATGGAATGATTGGAGAAAACATATGCCAGAGAGTATCCTTTGGCATCTGTAAGAATTTAAAGCTTTTATAGCTGAAATGAGTTATTGAATTCTTTCTCTGTTTCTCTCTTTTACACACACACACACACACACACACACACACACACACACACATTCTCTGCATTTTCCTGTTCTCTTCATTCTCTTCTTCTCTGCTTCCCAAAGATCAATTGCATATGGTAATGACCAATATAACAACTAATATCAGGTTACTACTAAGAAATGCCTTATTCCAGGGTTCTCTAAGTATTTTTGTTTATTTGAAAGATTGATAGATCAGAGGGTCAAGGGACATGTTTTATTATAAGTTTCTGTTCCAAATTTCCTGACATTTTTAGTAAAAAAAAAAAAAAAAAAAGAAGAAGAAGAAGTAAAAAAAAAAAAAAAAGAAAGGAATACATTTTAAAAGGCAAAAATAGGGCTAATAAGAACCAGACCCTAAAGTGATTATCAAAATGTCAAAAATAACTACTTTTTCTTTATTCAGTAGCATTAATCTTGAGGCACTTACCTTTCAGTAAAATCTCCCTAATGGCTTGACTTGATTCTCATGCTGGACCATCCACAAATAGAGTGGCTTCTAAAGTGATGCCCAAATCCTTAAATGCTTTCAGTAATTGGTCTGGGAGTTCAGTGAAGACATTTGTTTATGTTTTTAAAATCCTATCTTTTGATAAAGTAGCAAGAAAGGAGTCTTTTTGCCATGTGCTGGCAACCTAGAATAAGGTTTCCCAATGAGTCTTTATTGTCGTAATGTTCACAGGACCATTCTGAAGATGCTAGAAAGCTATAATAATTGTACAGGACCTGGTTGAGTGTGAAAATGAACTCTTTTTTCCTGAAATTTGTCAGAGTTTCTAGAATGGCTTTGGAAAGGATTGTAGTGCTGGTGAAGAAGGAGTTTAATCATTCTTATCACTAATCCATACAGTGGTCATTTCATTTTCTTGGACTTTATAAGTAAACACCTTTGAGGGTGGCTGCCTACTTTACAAAAACTCCATTGTCTGATAACTGCTCCCATGACCCATGGTGATGGGCCTTCAGCAGCTATGTTTATGTTGTGTAACTCTGTCCCTCCCTGGGGAGTTGACTGGACCAGGGAGGCGAAGGACACTAGACCCAGGTTGGGCCAATCAGCGTGATTTTCCGGGGAACTTGAAATTGAGACTCAGAGACAGCCAGTGTTTGAAGCTGCTGGTAATGCCATGAGATTAACTTGAGGTAGGTAACATGAAATGATCATCGTCTCCTCTGTGTCCAGAAAAGCCAAGAATGTTGGTTTACGAAGAGAAGAGACTGGGGATCCCTGGGTGGCTTAGCGGTTTAGAGCCTGCCTTCGGCCCAGGGCCTGATCCTGGAGTCCTGGGATCAAGTCCCACATCAGGCTCCCCACATGGAGCCTGCTTCTCCCTCTGCCTGTGTCTCTGCCTCTCTCTCTCTCTGTTTCTCTCATGAATAAATAAATAAAATCTTTAAACAAAAAAAAAAAAAAAAAAAAGAAAAACAAAGAGAAGAGACTTAAACAGATTCATAGAAAGAACCAAAGATAGAGGGCAGAGGGAGAGTCCTGACCTGTCTTGGTTCCTCTTCTTCTTGAGGCCTGGCTGGACACCTTACCAGAGTTCCACAAGAAACCTCTAGGTTAAATTCCTCATCCCTGTCATCTGCTCCTCCTCACCCTCTTCAGCCAGCTTGAGTTAGCTTCTGTTACATTCAATCAGAGTCTTAGCAAAGACAGGTTGACTCTCTCTTCTCTCTCTCTCTCTCTCTCTCTCTCTCTCTCTCTCTCTCTCCAGTATGTATTTGTTTGATTACAGAGATGGCCAAGTAAACAAACACATGAATGTTCATACTTACTCTTTGGTACCCTAGAAGGTCTGAGCTGGGAACAAACCTCAGAGATGTCTTAGTCCTATCTTCTCATCAGACAGATGAGGAAATCAAAGACTATAGATGAGAAGTCATTTACCCAGGTTCACACACAACCAGTACTTGATCCCTGGCCTTCTGGTTCTCAGGGCAGCCAATGCTCTTTCCAGGTTGGCTCCCTGGTGCCATCCATCTGTCTGCTTATCCATCTGTCTCTCCATCCAACCAGAAACCATAGAGTAAGCAAGCTCCTAGTACATGACAGGTCCTGGAATATATGCTTTCTGTGTGCAGTGAACTGACTATGTGGTAGGATTAAAGTTCTTTATGTATATTTTCACTTCATTCATTCACTTCCCATCTGAAAGGGCATTTTTCTACCTTTTCTAGCCCATCATCAGAGAAAATTAATTTAGAACTCTCCCGGAGTGTATTCCTATCACATATTCTCTGTTCCTCTCTTGTGGCAGTCTTTCCTAATATCTCTGATAATCTGTCTTCATATCCAATTTCCTTTGGCAGCCCTTTGAAAGCAGTATGAATCAGTACCTTCACTTCCTTGTACAGAACCTGTCACAAAGTACATCTTCAATAAATGTCTGCTATTCTGGAGAACTTATTTCATTCCTTAGAGTCTCAGATGCGGACTGTGTATCAATTATCTATTGCTAGATAACAAACCACTCCATACTTAATGGCTTCAAGCAACAATCATTTATTATTACTGCTCATGGTTCTGGGAATTGACTGGGCTCAGCCAGATGGTTCTTGTTCAGGGTATATCATATGGTTGCAGTCAGATGGTGGCTATGGCTGAGGTTATCTTGAAGGCTTTCTCATTCACATGTCTGTTAGACATCTGGGCTGAGAGTACAAAAACAGGGCTGGAACAGCTGGAGCTCTATGGGAATCTCTCTCTCTCTCCACATGGTGACCTCCGTATAATTGGACTCATTTCATGGTGGCTAGAGGACCCCAGAGAGACTGTCCCAAGAGAAACTACCAGAAGCTACAAAGACTTGCATAACCTGCCTCAGAACTCACCTCACATATGTTACTTCTGTAACATTCTGTTCCTCAAAAGATTCACAGAGGCCCTGCCAGGTATAAGGAGAGGGGGCACAGACTTCATCTTTTGATAAGAGGAGTGTTCAAGAATTTACAGACATGTTTCTGCATCTCTGCTTTATGCTTCTTCTGCACATGAAGGGGATATGAAAGGAAATGAATTCTTAATCTCTGGCCCCATGGAGCTTACGATTAAGTTGGGAGTCATGGTTCTCAGGCAACTGCTGGTTTCTGGCCCCGTGATAGCTAGATCTTTTCCAACTACTTTGCCACTCCTAACCACAATTAATCACAGTGTTTGATAACCAAGTACTTGTGGCCTAGGAGTTAGTATGGGCAGGCAGGTAGCATCAGGGTCTCTCATTTTACCATAAAATTCTTGCGTGCTGGGTTTTGTGGTAGACCCTCTAGAGGAATTAACAGAAGATTCACATTTGGGCCCTGCCAAGAAAGAGTGAGAGACATTTCTAAAAGTGTAACTTAAAGAAATAATACAAAAAGGAAAAAAATATTAAAGCATAAAGATATACACTGAAGCATTTTTTTTAAGAGTAAAGAAATACTCTTTGGGGAGCTAAATTTTCCCCAATTAGGGATATCCTTTCATTGTGATCTCTGATGGAAATCCATGATCAGAGATCTGTGACTGCTTTTCCTTGGATTCCTGAGATCATACTTCCCCTTACTTACTCCCCATACTTCCCCCCCGTTTTTTTTTTTTTGCGCATGCAAATTTATTGAACTAATCAGTCCTTTTTCACTTTAAATAAAATTTGTATATGGCCTTGGGGATTCTCAGAGCAGTTCTTTTACAGATACAAAAATATATACATACACATATAAGGCATTTACGCTTAATTCATGTATTAAAAATAAATTACCGGCTTAAGATTTTTAGTTTTGTTCTCTTTTTCTAAAGAATTCTCAGTAATTGCACAGGAGTATAATGGTAGTAAACTATCTCAGAGCATCCTACGTATGTAATTAAAACTTCACAGTTTAAAAAAAAAGAAAATAACTCGCAGATTCATTACTGGCTACCAATAGACATGGCAAGATTAGTTTTACAGAAACAAGGTAAATCTCAGCTGATTTTAAGTATAAACTTTTTCAAAACAGCTTAAAAATGAATTTAGACAAATTTGTCTCTTAACCTTTAAAGATTTCCTGCCTGTTTCTGTACGTCCTTTATTACATTAATTTTTTATTTAAATTACACCATTAACTGGATATGAATTTATCAAGAATACATGTATTGATTTATAAAACAGTACCATTAATTATTATAATAGCTAGATGTAGCTGATATTACAAAGCCATTTAAAGGTTTTTAATATAACTTGGACATACATAGATAGACATTATGGACAAGACTACAATTTAAACTGGCTACTAGCAGTTAATGAAATCCTTGATTTATATTCTAGTTTAGAGATTGATTATATTGTTGCTTTGCAAAACTATTTATATTATGCCATTTTTCAAAGGCTGCCCCCAAGGCAGTCTTGGATCCATGGGATACGGCACCACAGCCCTCCTGCACTGATGGACCAGGCCCCTGGAGCCAGGCGTGGGCTGTGTGGAGCTGGACAGGAGTGTCCCAGGGCCCAGGGTTTGGAGGGAGCCTCAAGAAGCATCCCATCCAGCCTTCCTTCTACAGAATCTTCTTGAACTCTCCCAGGCATGCCACCATTTAATAAGAAAGAAGTCCAGGCTACCTTGCTGAAGAGCCTGCATGGAGGAGAACTGAGGCACCGCAGCTGACAGCCAGCACCAAATGCCAGCCATGCCAAGAAGCCCTCTTGGAAGAGATCCTCCAGCCCCAGTCAAGACTTCAGAGGGTGTAGCCCAACCAATACAACTGCCATCCAAAAGAGATCCCCAGGCCAGAACCAGCTAAGCTGCTCCTGGATTCCTGCCCCTCATAAACTGTGATATAATATAGGTGTCCTTCGCTTTATTGAGCTTTGCTTTATTTCAGTTTGTCGATACTCTGTTCTTTTTATGAATTGAAGGATTGTGGCAACCCTGCATCAAGCAAGTCTATCAATGCCATTTTTTTTCAACAGCATTTGCTCACTTCATGTCTGTGGCACACTTTGGTAATTCTTACAAGATTCCAAATCTTTTTGTCATTATTATATTTCTTAGCGTGGTCTATGATCAGTGAGTGTGACCTGCTGAAAGCTCAGATGATCATTGGCATTTTTTAGCAATAAAGTATTTTTAATAAGGATAAAAAAAAAAAAAAGAGGCCAGGAACACCTGCATGTGGAAGAGTGCATATTTCATCGGCATACAAATCATGAAACTTCATCAGGAGAACGCACCCAGGTCAGCAGCATACAGATTAAGGAAAGGCCTTACCAGTGCCAAGCAAGTCCCCTTGCATCTCTGGACAGTTTCTACCCCCACCCAAGATTAACTGTCACCCTGACAGTTATTTGCATAATCGTGATACTAAAGCCTGAGAAAGAAATTACAAGAAAGAAAAAAAGCAACTAGAAGCCAGTCTCATGAAAATAGATGCAGACTCCTTAACAAATATTAGCAGATTGAATCCAGCCATGTAGCCTTTTTTTTTTTTTTTTATAGCCAATAATACATCTGGAAGCTTGGCATCTCTTGGAACTATTCTCCCATTATAAATAAAACTTGAACTTTTTTTTTTTTTTTAGCCAATCAACACTTTATTTTTCCAGTCAACACTTGCACAGATGTTACTGTCCACGTCCTGACCCTAGTAGCGGGGGTCCCACCACACTGGGAACATCCATGGCCCCTAGAGAGCAGTCTCTTTAAACCTTCCTAGGATAGTAAGAAAGCCCTTCATCCCAACAGGATGGAGCTGCTGCTCACTAATGCAGTGCTGGTGCACGTGCTGTGGGATTCCCACTCTCCTCCCTTCTCAGGGAAGGTTGGGATGAAGTAGGGCAAGGATGCAGTGGAGTTTTTGTGAGCTACAGTGCTATCCTCCTTGCCCTACTAGGTCAGCTCACACTTCCTGAAGCTCAGGTCCAGCCACATGTTTCCTGGCTTAGTATTGTGTAAAAACTGCCCATTGTTGGCCAGATGAGGCAGATGAGGTACAAAATCCTTCATTACTATTTGAGGTCTTTCCTCATTCTTGGCCCAGCCTTTCTTTCTGGCCTCCTTGCCTACCATTTGTTTATCCATAAGCTTCTCAGAAAGTAAATAAGGATGATTTATTCTCTGTTGCTCCCAACACCTGTGCCTTTGAACTTTTCCTCAAGCCATTCCTTTACCCACAGAATGCCATTTCCTCCACATCCACTTCCCAAAAGCAGACCTTCCCTGACTCCTGCCACCATAAGCCAAGCTGGGGAGGTACAAGGGGAGGGGCTGGGAGCTTCCCAAGAGCACATTCTCCTGAAGTGATGTCTTTTAAACAAATTTTAATGGTATTATGTTATATGATGGTTATTAAGACCGTGATGAAAGATGCTTTGGGTGGGGCACCTGGGTGGCTCAGTCAGTTGGGCGTCTGCCTTTGGCTCCGGTCAGGATCCTGGAGTCCCAGGATTGAGCCCCATGTTGCTCCTCGCTTAGTGGGGTGGGGAAGAGGTCTCTTTCTCCCTTTCCCTCTGCCCCTCCCTACTTGTGTTCTCTCTCTCTCTCTCTCTCTCTCTCTCTTTCAAATAATAAATAAAGTCTTTAAAAAAGAGAGAGAGAGGAAAAAAAATAGAGAGAAGATGCTTCAGGTCTCCTTAAGGTGGCTGAATATGTGTGCTGTGGTTTTTCATTATCACAATGATTAGGGGGATGCCATGGACATTTATTTGCTAGAGACCTGGGATGTTAAATGCCTTGCCATGTGCAGGGCAGTCGGGCAGGATAAAGAACCCTCCTGCCTCCCATCAGCCATGCCTCACTGCAGAGCACAGTGAAGTGAGGAAGTTGTGGAGGCCACCCTGTGTCAGCAGAGGTACATGGGTCACTTTGGGACGGTCCTCAAGGATGGCACCTTGCTTGTCCCCACTCTCCACAACAACTTCCTGGCTCCTGCTCTCTGCCCTCATTCCCTCTGCTCTCCCAGCCTCACTCTCTCTGATCTGAGAACCCAGTTGTCAACCTCTGCTCTCCAGCAAGGCCCAGCTCAAGACTGGCCTTGATTTCAGTCAAGCCTTCCCTGATTTCTACAGCTGGACATGCTTACCCCTTCCTAAGTAGAAAATAGCATTCCCCTCCTCGCATCTTCCCTTTTTCTGATTATTTTTATTGGTTTATTTTCCATCAATATTTCATGAGGAGAGATGGGACAGGTATGTCCTCAGCACCTACACAGGTATACAGGTATTTAATGAGTATTTGCTTATTTTCTGTCTGTCTCCCCCTTATTTCTTCCTCTTCTCCAAATGCTTGTGGATTCCAGCAAGAGGACAGGAAGTCTGCAGTTTCTCTGCCCCTTGACTCTGCTCTGGGTCTTGGCCACTAGGCCTGATAAAAGGACAGGGGACAGTCTGGCTCCTCTGCCACTGTGGCATGGCCACCTTGGCCTCACTACCTTCCCCCTCCCTCTCCTTCAACCCTCAATGTCATGACCACACACTTAGCTTTACTCTCACTCTGACTTATACTTTCAAATTAGACCCTGAGATAACTCCTCTTCCTCCCTTCAAGATCTTAAGCAGCTACTGATGGACAGTGGTCATATCGCCTCCTCTTTTTTTAAAAAAGATTTTACTCATTTATTCATGAGAGACAGAGAGAGAGAGAGAGAGAGAGAGAGAGAGAAAGAGAGAGAGACAGGCAGGGGGAGAAGCAGGCTCCATGCAAGGAGCCCGACACGGGACTCGATCCCGGGACTCCAGGATCACGCCCCAAGCCGAAGGCAGGCGCCAAACCACTGAGCCACCCAGGGATCCCCTGATATCTCCTCCTCTTTAAACATCTTACCGATTGCTACGTGACACCTCTGGCCCAGAAATCAGATTAAGCTCCCCTTTTCTAGGGTCTTCGATCACCCCGAACACATTCAGATCACACTGTAGTATGACTGTCCCTTTACTTGTCTGATTCTGCAGCCAGGATGAGAGATCTTTGAGCACGTCCATCCACTTGTTCATTTCTTCATCAAACGTTTTCCACATCTATTCATAGCAAACCCACACAGAGTGTAAGGTGCCATACCCGTGGAAAGGGCATGCACAGAGCCCCAGTGTTCGCTGACTTGTCTGCTTCACTGACTCTTGCCTCTTGCTATTGAGAAAATAGCACCCACTTCAGTTCTCACCTCCATATTGCTTAGTACTTCTCTGTTTTGTTGAAAAGGCAGTAGAGCAGAGATTGTCTAGTTTTTGAGGAATTTGGTTCAAAATTGGAAAGCAAAATCACTCCATTTATAACAGAACATTCAGGTGACAGGGTCCTCTCCAGTGCACTGCCCTCCTAGCAGCAGATCTGAGATGTGGCCAAGTCAGCAGATTCTTTCAAAATTTGAAATACAAACCTTGCACAATGAATGGAGAAGAGGGGAAAGAATGGTTTTTGTGCCCTTTCGTGTCCCCTGATGTTTATATTCTGGGAAAACCTGAAACTGGAATGTGGGCCTCAGTGGAATCACGTTGGAATGCTGATTGGCACTCAAAGGGATTCGGGATCTGTTCAATCAAGATGTGATTAGAAAAATGAGCTGGGATAGCTGTGTGGTCCCTATAGGAATAGAAACTCCTTGGCTAGAATGGCAAACTTTTATTTTGAAAGCCACCTGGGCATCCCTTAGAGCCATCAAATGCTTAAGAATTTATTATGACTGGACAAGCTGCTGCCTCGCAGAGTCAGGCCATAGCAGTAAAAATACACAATGACTTCGTCTTTGAAGGCCCTAAATGTGGCTTGGTTCTTCCTCAGAAAGAGCTCCCTAAAGGGCTGAAAGCAAACTGTGACCTTTGCATGACGCAGAAGCATCTCTAGACTCTCTAGACTTCCGTAGCGAGGATCACACATCGTCCTGATGCTGAGGCATCTCTCCTATTCACGGTATTGAAATTGTAGAGATGACTTATAATGTGCTCTGTTTGTGTTGGCCCAAAGCCCAAACCGGAGACTTATCTCAGGCTTGGCCTTCTAGATACTATCTCTGGTAATTTAAAAGTTCATTATGCAAGCCCACTCATCCTGTCCTGCTACAGTTAAGGTCTGTCAGCATTTTTACAAAGGCTTATAACCCACCCATAAAGGGGCAAGAATGCAGTTTTCGGGTTGCAGTATGGCATGCAGGGCCTAACCTTGAGAGTCGAAAGCTTTACGTCTTTTGTTATGTTCAAGTTAGAACTTCTCTACGTTCTAGAGAAGCAAGGTTTTGCTGGTATTACTTAGTTTGGTTTTGCGGGGTCAGGAAAAGCTGCTAGGGATGGATAGCAATGTAGATGCACCTTATATCTGAAGAATTCTTAGGCCTGTGAATTTACTTATCATCCTAGCATTCAGCTGAAGGTGGGAATTGAGTTAAAATAATTACTACTTTATATAGTAGTATATAGTTAGGGTCGATGAAGACCAGGAGAGTCAGAAACAAGATTGGGAATATTTCTCTAAGAGGCAGGGGCCAGTTCTCAAACCAGATACCTGTATCCTTGTGAATGTCAGCTGGATGGGGTTGATCCAAGCTGATCCAAGTCAAGTTATTGTTCTGATGGTTAAGTGTGCTTCTGCTCAACATTTTAAAGTATTTTTGTTATTTCTAAACTTAAATGAAACATACACATGACAAATATGAATAAAATGATAACCCCCATAGATAATCACAATATAAACAATAATAATCATAACCCCCTACATAATAAAAATGGTTGCAAATTGTAGTAGAATAAATTGTATCCTTAATAAGTCATAGAAGTCCAAAAAAGTTTAAAACTAGAAGAAAAGTCACTAGAGTAACCTTGTTGGCAGTTGCCAGTGATCCCATTAGATAGTCTGCTCCTGGATAAAAAATAAGGGTACATAGAGATCATGGCATCTTTGGCATGAAAAGGAGGTCTCATACGGATGCATTCAGGTGAGCTAATAGTCTGTTTTTTTAAGATTTTATTTATTTATTTGGCAGAGAGAGAAAGAGAGAGAGAGAGTACAAAAAGGGGGAGGGGCAGAGGGAGAAGCAGGCTCCCTGCTGAGGAGAGAGACCTACTTGGGGCTCCATACCAGGACACCAGGATGACCACCTGAGCCAAAGGCAGATGCTTTACTGACTGAGGCACCCAGACACCCATAGTGGAAGAGGTTCTTAATGACAGTGGGGCAGAAAAGAGCAGGTTGAGAAGGGACAAGTTAAGAGTGGGGACAGGGAAGGTGTCAGCTAGAATTGGATTCCAGTCCTGGCCTTGCTGGGCCTAGCTACACTGAAACCTCTATTGGTATCTTCCTTAAAATTGAGTAACAACAACCTATGTATATCATGGGGTTCTGGAAAGGATGAAATGCAGTAATATATGTAAAGTGCCTGATAGAATCAGTGTTCCTTTCTCCTTCCACCTTTATTAATTATAGCTGGACAGAAAGTGATCTAAATGCTGGAGGCCAGCCATTCTCATTCTGTGTAGATCTTAGCTACTTAAGAGGAAAAAGCAGTTTTCCTGAGCTTTTAAGAGATCATTTACATACAATTGCCCTACTTGTAAAAAATGACCTACTCCTTAAATCAAGCCTCTAGGTAGCAAAGTTTTCTTGAACTCCTTTGAGTTGCTGTGTATTTATTTATTGTGCTTCCTAAAGAAAGACCTATAAAGGCAGCTGCTTTTCCCCATTAGTCCAGATTTACAAGAGTTTTCACTCTAAGTGCACATTTGCAGAACCATTTCTTTTTTTTTTTTATTTTAAGATTTTATTTATTTATGAGAGACAGAGAGAGAGAGAGAGAGGCAGAGACACAGGCAGAGGGACAAGCAGGCTGCATGCAGGGAGCCCGATGTGGGACTTGATCCGGAGACTCCAGGATCACACCCTGGGCTGAAGGCAGATGCTCAACCACTGAGCCACCCAGGTGTCCCAATCCTGGGGATTTTTGAGCAGTGAAAAGTGGGCTTAGCAGGAAGCCAGGCAAAACTTAGCGGCCAGAAAGTGGGGGTTATAATTATGTAGCCATGTGTTTTCCTGTTGACTGCTCTGGAGAATCTTTAAAGGAGCACCTAAAAAAATCCTTATACTCAGCCTCCACCCAGGATCAGTTATATTCGAATCTCTAGGGGTGAGAGCTAGGTATCAGTGTTAGTTTTGTTTGTTATTCCGCAAGTGAGTGATGTTCATGAGGGTTGAGAATCTCTGGAGGTAGGTAAGTATACATCTTCCCTGTAGTGAGCACTTTTGATTTTATGAAATTGATTATTTCATGCGACACTCTCCCAACATTAGTGGCTAAGTACAATTTTTGGTCCCACTTTACAGTTGATGAAGCTGAGGCTTGGAGATGCTAAATACCAGCAGGTGAGAGGTGGAACTCGGATATTTAGCCAAGCATCCAGAGCCGCGTTCTTAATTACCACGCTGCAGCCCATGATTATAAATAGTGCTTCTAGTGGGAACTGAGTTCCAGCAAGTGGGGTCATCCAGTGGTCTTGAGCCCTCTCCCTACCTTCAACTTACCGACCTCCTGCTCCCCGTGTGTCCGAGACTTCCCAGCAGCCCCATGTCAGATAACGAACTGTGGTTATTCAGAAGTCCCCTGCTATTTCCACTGATTTTTATTAAATGCAGCTTGTGGCTCTGACTCAAGAATGTGCAAGCCGATGTAGATTATGTTTTGCATTGAGTTTATTAAGATAAAAAATATTTCCCGAGATAGTGAGTCAGAAATATTTATGGTGAAGTGTGCTGAAAGTGAATGCAGGTTGATAGCGTGAACAGAATGTTCTCTCAAAGTCAAATGCGATGACCTAACTGTGTTTGGCAGCCTTCCTTTATGTTTAGCTAAGCATTTTATTTCATGTCGGGAGCCTCCTCCCTCTTCTGAGAAGGATCGGTCCCGTAGGGACCAGGATTTTGGCGTATGCCTCTTTGATACCAGGACCCAGGCCCTGGGCCTAATTGTGACTGGCTCCCCGGCTGACTGGCTGGGTTGCCATGGCAAAGGACTATTAAACTCTTTATATCTCAGTTTCCCTCACCTGTCAAAATGAGAATATAACTCTTGGCCCCACCTCCCTCCCTGAGGAGAGTGAGAGGGCACTTTGAAAATTAAGCAATAAATGTTGGGAAGGATTTGTGGATGTGACGTCTTGTCAAATGGGTAAGTAATAAATGGGGTGTCTCCAAAGCTCATTTGCCCAAAATACACTTGAGCCTTCCATTTACTTAATCAACTAGCCTTTATTAAATGCCTACGAAGTTCACAATAACACCTGGAGTGCTAAGGGGAATACAAAAAGGAAAAAAAAGGAGGAAATAGGGTCTCAATTCCCAGAAAGCTCATAAACTAACTTCTTTTTTCTCACAGTTCACTTTTTAGGTTGATTAAGCGTCAGTATGAACGATGCCTGTACTGGATTTAAAAAGCTCATTCTCAATGGTGACTTCCAGTTACGTCATATGTAACTAGTAGTGATTTAGTTGTTCTCAGTACCCAGGGCATTGTCACGTGCTGGATAGACTCATAAAAAGAGCAAGAATATTCTGTAGTACTGGTTAGGGAGACTGGGGGACAATGAAGGACCACCGTCTGGATTTATTGGGAATGGTGTGTATTGGCTAATATATGGTCTCCTGGTCCAAAAGGTCTGCATCTGGGTCCTGGCTCTTCCACTTTCTAGCTGTGTAACTTTGGGCAAATGCTTAACCTCTCTGTGTCTTGTTTCCTTATCTCTAAAACGAGGGTAATAAAAGGTCTAACCCATGGGATTGTTTTCAAGATTAATAAGTTAAAGTGTACAAGGTACTGAGAGTGGTGTCTGGCACCTTATAAATGCTCAAAAAAGTGTTAGCTCTGAGCGCCATTTCTATGGGTAATGGAGGAAATGCTAGCACTAAAAGAATACTAGTATTTAATTTCCCTATATTATAAAAAATATCAAATCCTTTTTTATTCAGAGTCCCCAAATTTGCCCAGATCTGCCACAGTCACTTAGAGTTGCCCCCAAATTCCAGACTGCTTCTTCAGAAATGGGAAACGGGCCATACAGGCCTTTCTTTCTCTCGCATATGGTACACAGGGCCCAAGCTAAACTATTTTGTTCTGAGAGCTTTACACCAGTCCAGGGCCCAGGGAGGTGGTAAAGGGCCGCTGCGGGGTGTGACAGGAAGAGCACAGGGCATGAAATCCAAATCCTGGCTTTGCTTTGGTTGGCTGGGATAGTCTTTAATTCCTCTAAACTGCAGTTTACCCATCCTGATGATCCAAAAGCAGTGGTTAGGTAACACTGCTGGGACCCTAGCCTAATCAAGACAGTGGTAGCAAACTATACCAAACTGTGCTAGAAGTCCTTGTAATCTTCACCAGCATGCACTTGTAGGTTTATTTGTTTTTTTAAGACAACTGTACTTAAGAATGTCTTTGATGAAGCAGTAAAAATTATTAACTTAATTATTATTTATTAACTTAAATCTTGACCCATGAGTACATGTCTTTAATATTCCATATGGCAAAATGGGAAATACACAGGAGTGCTGACTGCTGGCTGAAGTACTATAGCTGTCACAAAAGCATATGAACTGAACTAGCCACTTTTTTACTTAACAAAATGACAGACTGAGAAAGACAAATGCCATGTGATTTCACTCATAGGTGGAATCTCATAAAACAAATGAATAAACAAAGAAAGAAAAAGCAGAATCAGACCTATGAATACAGAGAACAAACTGATGGTTGCCAGGGGGTGGGATGCACATGGGTGAAGGGGAGAGGGAGATAGATACAGGCTTCCAGTTCTGGAATGAGTAAGTCACAGGAATAAAAGGCGCAATATAGGGAATATAGTCAGTTGTGTTATAATATTGTCATACGGTGACAGACGGTAGCTGTACTTGTGAAAATAGCATAACATATAGAGAAGTCGAACCGCAATGTTGTACACCTGAAACTAATATAATATTGTGTGTCAACTATACTAAAAAAAAAAGTCAAACAATGTTAGTTATTTTTGAATGAACAAAATAAGTCTGCACTTCAAATAAATGGGAGATTGTATTAGCCAATAATAAAATTTGAGCTTCTAAGCAAAAAATTAAAATTTCAGGAAACTTTTAGCCACTACCATGAGCTTGACAGATTTCCAGTCCTTTTTTTAAAAATATTTTATTTATTTATTTGAGAGGAGAGAGAGAGAGAGAGAGAGAGAGAGAACAAGAGCAGGGGTGGGGAGAGGGCCAGAGGGAGGGGAAAAGCCAGACTCCCCCACTGAGCTGGGGCCCACAAGGAGCTCCATCCCAGGACCCTGAGATCATGACCTCAGCTGAAGGCAGACACTTAACTGACTGAGCTACCTAGGTGCCCCAACAGCTTTCTGGTCTTTACTGATGATGATATTAATATCTGGTGGTGATATTAACAAAATGATTTTTTTCTCAAAATCAAAAATCAAAAATGATTTTTTTCTCTTATATAATTAAATGTGTTCACATTTGGAAGATCTACATAAATCATTGGAATAATGTTTTCTAAATGGACAATGCGTAATGTTGCAAAATCGTATGTGGGTAAAAAATCTTTAAAGTCCAAGATGAAACAACCCATTATAATGTAACAGATTATGACAAGTTCACTGATAAGGCTTCAGACTCACATCACAACTAACCTCTAAGAAACTAAGACTTATCAAATTTTAGTGTAGTATCACAGCAGGATATTCTAAATTATCTGAAAAGGCTATTAAAATATCCTTCCCTTTTACAGCTGTGTAAAGCTACATTTTCTTCATATGCTTTAACCAAAACAACATATCTCAACAGACTGAATATAGAAAGAGGAGAAAACAGCTGTCTGTTCTTAAGCCAAATAAGCTGACAATATAAAACAGTGCCACCCTTCTTACTATTTATGCGTGTAGATAAAAGATAATTATTTTTTGTAAAATATATTAGCAGGTAATGAGATTACTTTTTTATTTTTTAATAAATTAGTAAACAAATGGGGGTTTTATTATTTATTTATTTTTAGAGAGAGAGCACAAGAGGGAGGGGAAGAGGGAGAAAGGACAGAGAATCTCAAGCAAACTCCAGACTCTGTGCTTAGCATGGAGCCTGACCTGGGGCTCAATCCCACAACCCTGAGATCACGACCTAAGCCAAAACCAAGAGCCAGATGCTTAACCAACTATGCCACCAAGGTGCCCCAAAATTTTTTTTGAATGTTTTCATATATTGTAGAGTCTTTAGGGGTCTTAAAACCAGAACGTTTGAGAACTTCTGTAACAGAATAAAAACTGAGAACATTTAATTATTTTAAAGACTTTTTTTAGAGCAATTTTTGGTTCACAGCAAAATTAAGATACAGAGATTTTTCTGTATACTCTCTGCTGGCACACATGCACAGCCTCCCCCATGTTCAACATCACACATGAGAGTGGTACATCTTACAATTGATGAACACATCATAATCACCCAAAGCCCATAGCTTATATTTTAGACCACTCTTGCTGTTGTGCATTCTATTGGTTTAGACAACTGTGTAATGACATATATCCACCATTATAAAATTCCCTGCCAATCTTCTATGTTTCACCTATTCACTCATCCCCTTCCTGTCTCTCCAACCTGTGGTAGCCACTGATCTTTTTACTGTCTCCATAGTTTTACCTTTTCCAGAGTGTCATGCAGTTGAAATTCTACAGTATGTAGCTTTTTCAGATTGGCTTTTTTCACTTAATATGAATTTAAGTTTCCTTCATGTCTTTTCATGGCTTGATAAGCTCATCTTCTTTTAGTGCTGAATAATATTCCCTTGTCTAGATGCACTACAGTTTATCCATTCACCTACTGAAGAACATCTTGGTTTCTTCAAGGTTTTGTCAGTTATGAATAAATCTACAAACATCTGTATGCAGAGTTTTGTGTGAACATCAGAGATTATTGGATCATATGGTAAAAATATGTTTAGTTTTGTAAGAAGCTGCCAAACTGTCTTCCAAAGTGGCTGTACCATTTTGCATTCCCACCAGCAATGGATGAAATTTCCGGTTGTTCCATAGCATCACCAGCATTTGGTGTTGTCAGTGTTCTGGATTTTGGTCATTCTCATAAGGATATAGTATTATCTTGTTTTAATTTGTATTTATCTGATGACATCTGATGTGGAGTATTTTTTTCATATGCTTATTGCCATTTTTGTATCTTTGATGAGTTATCTGTTAAGGTCTTAGACTGTTTTTTAATCAGCTTTTGTTTTCTCATTGAGTTTTAAGAGTTCTTTATATATTTTGGACAGCATTCCTTTATCAGATGCTTCTTTTGTGAATATTTTCTCCTACTTTGTGGCTTGTCTTCTCATTTTCTTGATGTTGTCTTCTGTAGAGCATACTTTTTTTTTTTAACTTCAATGAAGTCCAGCATATCAGTTACTTCTTTCATGGATAATATCTCCCAGGTAGTATCTAAAAAGTCATTACTGTGGGGTACCTGGGTGGCTCAGTTGGTTAAGCATCTGACTTTGGCTCAGGTCATGATTATAGGGGTCCTGGAACCTTGCGCTGGGATCCCCGTTCAGTGGGGAGTCGGCTTGTCCCTCTGCCCCTCCTCCCACTCATACATGCATGCACTCTCTCTCTCAAATTAATGAATAAATGAAATATTTAAAAAATAAATTTAAAAATCATTATCATATTCAAGATCATCTAGATTTTCTCCTAAGTTTTCTTCCAGGAGTTTTATAATTTTGCATTTTACATTTAGGTCTGTGATCCATTTTGAGTTAATTTTTGTGAAAGGTATAAGATCTGTGTCTAGATTCTTTTTTTTTTTTTTTTTGCATGTGGATATACAGTTGTTCTAGTTCTATATGTTGAAAAGATACTCTTTCTTCCTTTGTATTGCCTTTGCTTTTTTGTCAAAGATCAGTTGACTATATTTATGTGGGTCTATTTCTGGGCTCTCAGTTCTGTTTCACTGCTCTGTTTGTTCATTCTTTCACCAATACCACACTGTTTTGATTATGTTAGCTTTGTATCAAGAATTGGGTAACATCAATCATCCAACTTTGATCTCCTTCAATATTATTATGGCCATTCTGGATCTTTTGCCTTTCCATTTAAACTTTAGAATGAGCTTGTTGATATCCACAAAATAACTTTCTGGGATTTTGATTGTAATTACATTGAATCAATAATTTTATTCACTTCCACTCATTGTGTGTGGGATCTCAGACAGCTTCCTTACCTTCTCTATGCATTAGGTATCTGATGTGTAAGATGAGGATAATAATAGTTTGTAACAACATCTACCATAATAGTAAGTACCCTTTAGGTGTTAACTGTTATCACTATCATTGTATTATCATCATTGATGTTTTTATCATTATTGTCATTATTACCAGTACCACCACTGGGAGACACAGCAACACAGAGCTAGAGGGTGGAGTCAGCAGAATTGGAAAATTTTTCTCTCTGAAGCCAGATTAAATCCCACCTGCTACTGCTACTGGCCAGTCTGCCAGCATTTGTGGCCTAAGAAGGGAAAGAAGGATGAGAAAGCTTCCACAGCTCAAGCACACCAGTGTCAGATATACTGAATCAAGTCACTGAAAGAAAATATGGATAGCCAGGTATAAATGTTGACGCCCCATTGCTTTGTCTGGCATCAGGCCCAGTTGGTACCTGCTGTCTGCCATCCAGTGCTTCTGTGTCTACTCCTTATGGAAAAGTAAACTACTCAAGAGGAGCAGCCTGCACAGGCCCATATAATAGATCATGAAGCCAGAGTCTAGGGAAGTGAAATGACTGTCTGACATAGGCAGCTAGCTTGTGGCACAACTGGTATCAGGTTCACTTTGCAGGTTTCCTCTGCCCTGGGCTTCTTCACAGAGACACCCAGGTGTTTGGGTCAGAACCTGCAGTGGCCACACCAAGCTTTAGGTGTAGAGAAGGGAATGGATCCCCCAATGCGACCCATGAGGCTGCTGCAGAAGGATCCAGCTGGTTCTGGGAAGAGAATGGATTGTAGCCAGGGGCTTGTTAACAACAAGACTGATAGTAATGATACAGACATGCGTTTTTATTTTATTTTATTCCATCACAAAATGCTTTCATGTTGTTTAGGCCAAATGTTGTTCTGATGCTTCTAGTCTTTGCCAAACTGAGGACCAGACCATTTGTGTGTTCTAAGTGAGCAGCTACAGATGGCAAACAAATTTGAACATTATTCTTTATCAGTAAAAAAGCTAAAACCAAATTCCCTGTATTTATGGCAGGGCTCCTTTGTTCAGTAAATACAAAGATTTATTTACAGTTCCTTTTTGATCTCTGGACATATACTGTGTGGGCCAGCTACTACACTGATTTCAAAGTACCCTGTAATCTTCATTTTTGTTTTTAGGTGGGTATTCATGGACAAATTAACCACTCTTCCCTGCAGTGTGTTAGTTATGTGATCTCAGACAGGTGACTTCACCCCTCAGGTGTACTTTTCTAAAAAATCAAGACTAGACTTGGTCAGGAAACAAATCAGTTGAATGAATAATCATTTCCCTACTTTTAAGAATAAGATATTTGTAAGAAAAAGAAAAGAAAAATATAGCTAATAAAATAACAGGAACTCATAATGCTACTTGCTCTGTGCCAGAGCCTATTAAAAACATTTGGCAAGTATTAGTTCATATAATCCTTGAAATAGCCCTGCAAGGAAGATACAACTAGTATACTAATGTCACAGATAACAAAACTGAGGCACAGAGAAGTTAAATAACTTGCCCAAGGTAACACAGCTGATATAGAGCAGAACCAAGACATGAATTCAGGCATTCTGGCACCAGAGTCTGTGAGGGTTGATTCTTGTACATTAGATCAGCCCTTATTAATTTGTTTGCAATAAATTTGAATACACTTCCAGAGGGTAATTGAAAAACTACCTCCTGTTATAGAACTCTCTGGTTCTTGGCAAATTTATGTTCCTAGAAGAAAAAAACTTGAAGCTCTGTATCTCTGTGATTATGATATGCAAAATAACTAGAGTTTGGAGTCAAAGAAATAGTTTAAAGAGCCAGCTCACCCTTTTATGTGATATGTTATGTGGGCTTGGCCACAAAGCTTGCTCGGCTTTGGCTGCCACCGCCTGTTGCCTATCAGAAAAAACCCAAGAGAAGTAGAACTGCCTTTCGTTTTTGACTAAAACTCAGCAGGTAATGTTAACCCCTGAGGTATGCACCCCAGTAACTGTTATCCTGGCCTCTGGGAGTGTGGCTTGGGTTGGTTTGCTTCCATATTGAAAGAAGGTAGGGGGCTCCCAGGTAGGTCAGTGGGTTGAGCGTCTAACTCTTGTTTTCAACTCAGGTCATGATCTCAGGGCCATGGAATCAAGCCCCATTTTGGGCTCTGCGCTCAGTGTGGAGTCTGCTTGAGATTCTCTCCCTCTACCTCTGTCCCTCTCTCCACTCTCTCTTTTTAAAGTAAGTAAGTAAGTAAGTAAATAAATAAATAAATAAATAAATAAATAAATAAAACAAGCAAGCTATGGGGGGGGAGAGAAGATAGAAATCAGGGAGGTGAGAATAAATAAGTTAAATAAATAAAGCTATAAGAAAGAAAGAAAGAAAGAAAGAAAGAAAGAAAGAAAGAAAGAAAGAAAGAAAGAAAGAGAGAGAAAGGGAAGGAAGGAAGGAATGAAGGAAGGAAGGAAGGAAGGAAGGAATCTCAGAGGGGAAAGCCAGGTTGTGGGAGTACCCAGGTGATGACACCTCTTATCACTATGGAGACTCCTCCAACTCAAGGCTCGACTCACTCTATTGGAAGGTCAAGAAACAAAAAGATGTGCCAGAAGATGGGCAGGGGGACTGGGATCCTCATATATCAGGTCAGGTGAGTTACCTGGCTTCTGGAGGGAAACAAGAACATCAGCAAAAGCTTAGACCCATGAGCTAGACAATCCTGACTGGAGTTAGGGGCAGATCTCAGCCCTGTGGGTATGAGTGTGTGTCCCCAGCTTGCTCTTTTTTAGGGAAGAAACTCAAATTCTGTCTCCACCCCTAGTGGGGCTTGAGTTGCCCAAGCAGTCTGATGGGATGGAAAGAGCTAGGTTTTGGAGTCAGGTCTAGATTAGACCTTCAGATCACCCATGCTACCTTGGGCAAGTCACCTAACCTCTCTGATCCTACATCTCCTCATTATAAAGCAATGATAATGATTCTTGCTTTGTGGGGTTACTGAGCTGGTGGGTACTGAAGCCTCCGGTGTATTGTAGGATTCTAAATAGTCTATCTGTGCTCACTACTGTATTGGCCTATTGGCTCACTTGGACTTTGTGCTCAGCTGAGCCTGAGAATTGGCTGCTAGTGCCAGAGACTTTGGGCACAATGTACAGCCAGCTCACTGAGAGATCATGGGGCCAGTCGGTGCCTCTCTCAGTTGTAATTTCCTCATTGTGGTAATTAATGCTCCTTTCCTACTTGCCACATTGTTAGAGAACGCGTGACTGAGTGACCTGAAAAGCATTATACAAAAATTGTTACTATTATAAAAAGAATTGTAATAACATTGATGAACATTTTTAGTGCTTCCCTTTTTGCCCAGCACTAGCTTAAGTGCTTCCCATGCGTCACCCGATTTAATTTTAATCCTCTAACAGTTTTGCCTGTTAGAGTCCTACTTATTATTCCTATTTCTCAGTTAAACTGAGGTACCCAGAAGTTGAGTAACTTGCCTAAGTTCTCTCAGATGATTGGGGGCAGACCCAGGATTCAAACCCAGTCAGTCAAGTTCCAGAACCTGCCTCATAGAATATTAATCACTATGCTTATGTTGGCATTGCTATTTCTGTGTTTCTTTCCTACAGAGAGGGTATATAGTTAGCCATTCTCTGGGTAGGAGATGGAGCTGGGAAGCCATGATGACAGCTCCATAAAGCCACCTGCTAATTGGTCTCTCTACTCTGTGGGCATACCTCAAACGTCTTAGGAACACATGTGCTTGTATCTATGAACAAAAAACATTCACAGATAGAGTATATAGGGATAGAGCTTACAGAAACAAGTTCAGAGATAAAGATCAGAATATCAATGGAAAGAAGCAAGACTTTAGCAAAATAATTTATGGGCTCATGATTGTGTTGTGAAGGATAATTATTCATTGGTTTAAGTGGGATGAAAAGTGTCATTATAATAGCACAGTGAGTGATAGTAATACTTAATCTGTTTTCTAACACTCACATAAGATGAATGTCATTCACATGTGTGACATACTCCTGTGGGGCTGCCTAGACTTTCACATCTCTCCCTAATCATTTTGTGGAAACTTAAGGTAAATAGTGAAACATTTATTTTTGGCATTTATGAGAGCATTGTATAGGAATTTGAGTGCTTAAATTAGGCATGCAGGTCTCTTCAAAAAAAGTTCATTTCTTTTTAAATTTTAAATTTCCATTGAAGTCAACAAATTTACTGTGTCCGCTGGTGTTGTACAATATAGTATCTACTAGCTACATATGGCTGTTTAAATTTGAATTTAAAAATTCAAAAAAAAAATAATAAAATAAAATAAAAATAAAAATTCAGGGACGCCTGGGTGGCTCAGTGGTTGAACATCTGCATTCAGCCCAGGGTGTGATCCCAGAGTCCCAGGATCGAGTCCTACATGGGGCTTCTCACGGGGAGCCTGCTTCTCTCTCTGCCTATGTCTCTGCCTCTCTCTCTGTGGCTCTCATGAATAAATAAATACAATCTTTTTTTAAAAAATCTAAAAATTCAGTTCTTCAGTTGCTCTAGTTACATATCATGTGCTCGGAAGCTCACCTGTTTCTAGTGGCTACCATTTAGACAATGCAGATTATAGAACATTTCCATCGTTACAGAAATTTCTGTTGCACAACGCTGCTAGACAGTAGGATACACTAAAGATATAGTGATGACCAAAACATTCCAGATGCCTGCACTTATGGGCTAATAGTCCTGCAGAGAGGACAGCAGCTTAACAAGCCATCCCAGATGGAGGGAAGGACGGAAGGCACTGGGAAGGTATGGCAGGGGAGATGAAAGGTGTGGTCAAGGAAAATGAAGTCAAAGAAACCTCCTTATCTGTAAACAAAAGACCGATTTAAAAAAAAATGGCGAACCTAATTTTTTAAATAGGAAATTATTTTCTCTGTAACTGGATTCTGCAACTAATATTAATATGAGGTTTAATACATATTATTGAAGAATAAGCTTAAATAAAATGTATTTCATTAGTAAAATGTTTAAGAAATTTCTAAAAAAGCAAAATGTACATACAGTATGATTACATTTATATGCAATTCTAGAACAGACAAAATTAGTCTATGATGATAGAAATCAGAACTGCAGTTGCCTAGAATGGAGATGGGGGTGGAGGTGGAAGCAATGTTCGACTACAGAGGATCTTAGGGGTACTTTCTAGGATGTTCAGGATGTTCTCTATCTAATAAGGGCATTGGTTGTATAGATATATGCATTTGTTGGTACTTAGAGAACTATATAACTTAAGATTGGTACATTTCCTAAAATATGAATTATATCTCAATTAAAAGTAGAATTATATATTGTAACATATTAATGATTGATGTGAGTAACATTATAAATATATTCATTGCCTCATTACTTTGTCTGCCAGAGACCTCCATCCATATCCTTTATATCATCACTGGTGGGAAAATTTTCAGCATCCTTCCTGATCTTGTGCCATGTGGATATAAATATGTTGCTCCTACTTTTCCAGTCATGCTTTCTTTCGTATCAAAAGTGGACAAACTGGAAGGATCTTTGCCAGAATGTTAAGGATGTGTCATTTTGGGGTGAAAAGATTTGAGGTGAATTTTGCTGCTTTTTCTTCACAGTATCGTTTGAGTCTGTAACAAGGACTGTGTGTCTTTCTTATGCTTTGAAACACAAAATCTCATTCTGTCTTGCCATATAGGGTACATTTACTCATCTATAGGTTGCCATATAGTCACTTGAAAACTTTGAGTTGGGGCAGCTGGGTTGGGGCTCAGTAGTTGAGTGTCTGCCTTTGGCTCAGGTTGTGATCCCCGGGCGGGGTCTTGGGATCAAGCGCCACATTGGGCCTTCTGCAGGACGCCTGCTTCTCCTTCTGCCTGTGTCTCTGCCTCTCTCTGTGTGTCTCATGAATAAATAAATAAAGTTTTAAACGATGGCTAGTAACAAGTATCCTCATAAGTAGCAGGATCTGTGGGTGATTGCTCAGTAGTCATGGGTTCTCAGTAAATGTATAATTTCATACCTTGTCTGTCTCCACTATGTCTCTCCCATACAGTCACTCTGTGGTCCTGGGGCACATTGGAGTGGATTTGGGTTGCTTGGAGGTACTCACTAGCAGTCTGCCCCTCTCACATGCCTCCTTCACCCTGTGCTCACAGATTCTTACCTGACCCTCGATGAACCGATGAATAACATCACCACATCCCTGGGGCAGACAGCTGAACTGCACTGCAAAGTCTCTGGGAACCCACCTCCCACCATCCGCTGGTTCAAAAATGATGCACCTGTGGTCCAGGAGCCCCGGAGGATCTCCTTTCGGGCAACCAACTATGGCTCTAGGCTACGGATCAGAAACCTGGACACCACAGACACAGGCTACTTCCAGTGTGTGGCAACAAATGGCAAGAAGGTGGTTTCCACCACTGGGGTCTTGTTCGTCAAGTTTGGTAAGCCACCCTCTGTGGGGGATGGCCTTTGGCCCCCAGCATCCCTGGGGGGTGAGGAGGGAGGGAATGGGCACATACTGAGAATGTACTATGTGCCCAGAAACTGGTACAGTTTCCAAAGCTGGTACACTTGCATCCATTTTACAAGTAAAGAAACCAAAGCCAGTAGTTAATACCATGTGCAGGATTGCCCAGCTAGTAAATAGCAGAGCAGAAGTGGGGTCCAGATTTGTCAGACTCCACAGCCCTACTCTAAACCAAAACCACCATGCAAGGGAGAGAGAAGATGAGGTCTCCAGCATGTATGCCTCTTTTCCATCCAGCTGCCAACCAAGACCCCTGCTTTTCAACCAGTGTGCTTCTGTAACCACTCAGCCTCCTGCTGCAAACTCCGCACAGCAGGAGGATCCCTACTCTAGTGACTCATTTGTCAGCACTTGTCCTAGCATTTCCCAGGCCCTGAGCTATGGGGTGGTATAGGCAGGTTCTCGCTGGTATGTTTTCTTGTAGAGGTGTTTTTGGGGAACTGAAACAAAATAATAAATCTCAGAAAAATAAATATCACCTGAAGTGGTTGAGAACTTCCATCTGTAATGGTTTGTACCCACGCTCACCCTCCAATAACCCAACCTGACTGTTGCTTTTCCTTTCACTTCTCCAGGCCCGCCTCCCACCGCAAGTCCAGGATCCTCGTAAGTATTTTTATCTCCCTACTTGTCACTTCTAAGTGTTTCTCCAGAGGTTTTTAGGGCAAAGGCAATGGTGTCCTCTGCATGGGCCAAAGACTATTAACAGATTTCAGTCCATTTTACCCTACCGTCATTCCATTTGGCCTTTTCTCTGATATGAAGATTCACAAGAGACCAGCACTGACAGTAATCTCAAGTGTGGTCTTGTTGACTCTGAACACGTTGATGAAAGCAAAAGTCTACTTACGTTTTCTATTTTAAAATCAATCTAACATTTACAACAATGGATTTGGTCAAATCAAACAAAAAAAGGATATAGTGCTAGGTTAGGCCTGTAGCCTAAAAGGATCTCTTTTGTGTTTCTGCAAGCATTGCATTCCTGATGCTCTAGTTATTGAACAGGCCAACAGCTAGGCAATCACTTTATTTTTATTCCCTTTAAAAAACTCAGAGATAGAAGTTCCGACTCACATAGGGCAGGGAAGAAAGTCCTGTGCCAGAACTGAGAGTTACATGGCTTTGATTCATTTTGGGTCCTTTGTTATTGGAGTCTAAAGATCTCATTTCTTAAACTAATGCTCTTTGTGATGCATTTGTCTTTTACTCTGGCTAAGGAGTTCTCTTCCTTCACTGTAGGAGCATCCACTTGGGGCATTTTTTTAATATATGTTTTTATTTGGGGGATAAGAGCCATTTATTAAAACCCTTGCTCTGCAATAAAATATATTCCATATTTTGTAGACTTCTGAAGTAGAATTCACTGGGCTCGACCACGAGAGCATCAGAATGTCTGACCTAGACTATACCCATGGCAAATATAACAGCCACTGAATTTGCTCTAATCCCCTCTGTGCCACTTAATTACAGTGTGGGATATTGTAATATATTTGTGTGTGCCTGGAGGGCCCAGTGGCCCACAGTCCCATTAATAAAACAGGTAATGGGTAAAAATAAACATTGGCCTTCAGCCACCCTGTTCTGCTATTTTGTCAGCTGATTAAAGGCAACTATAAAAGAGCCTTTAAAATCACCCAAGTGCTAATTGTGTTCTACTTATCTAGGTAGAAAATGTTGATTGATCTTAAAACAGGTCAGAAATTTGGTCATTCCGCTTTGCATTCTTGAAGTTAATTTTTCTTTCTTTTTTTTAATGATCTTACTATTGGTCGATATGTGGAATCCTTTTGAAGTCTTCTTTAAACAAAGATGAAAATGAAAACTTTCGTTACTTGCTATAAAACTGCTTCCCACCCTGGTGCCTTATTTGTTCCTGTTAATCTGTGTTTCAAATGTGGTAGATAATCTGCATCCAAGTTGGATGAATGCAGTTTGCTAATCTGCCTTGACTATGAAGCACTGGGCTGTTGAAGTTTGACTGTTGTATTTGCATCAGAGAATTCCTTTTTTATTATCAAAATCATTTTTAAATACTTCTATGTCCTTCCTGCTTGAAATTTTCATTCTTCCTTAGCTACCATCTCTCTGCTGAGCCCACTCTGAGTCTCTCATGGTTTGTAATTTTATACGAAGATACTATATGGCTTTTGTGAGTTGAAGTCTACAGAGAGGATGTGGATATCCTTAAAGATGCTCAGTCACAGCTAAAAGTATCCTTTGATGTCAGACTCCTCTGTTTCATGTTAGCTCTCTGATTATCCATCAGATTAGTCAGCAAGAGCACAAAATGTACAGAGAGTTGCCAGGTTTGCTTGGAGAGAGCTACAGTAAGATACAATTTAATTTAGAGGGGCACCTGGGTGGCCCAGTGGTTGAGCATCTGCCTTTGGCTCAGAGCGTGATTCCAGGGTCCTGGGATTGAGTCCCGCATCAGGCTCCCCATAGGGAACCTGCTTCTCCTTCTCCTTTTGCCTATGTCTCTGCCTCTCTTTCTGAGTCCCTTATGAATAAATAAATACAATCTTAAAAAAAAAAAAAGAAGTTGGAAATCCAGTGGGGCTTTTTGCAGCTCAGTCTTCACCCTCCTTGTTTAGGCATTGATGGTGGTGCTTTCCTTTTCTTTTTTTAAAGATTTATTTATTTACTTTAGAGAGAGAGCACGCACACACACACATGTGCAGTATGGGGCGGGGGGCAGAGGGAGAGGGAGGGAGAGAATCTCAAGGAGACTCCCTGCTGAGCACAGAACCCCAGGCAGAGCTCAATTTCAGGAACCTGCAATCATGACCTGAACTGAAATCAAGAGTTGGCAGTTTAAACAACTGAGCCACCCAGGCGCCCCACCAGTTGGTGTTTTGATGCACTTTTTTCTCTTTCCCTTAGAAACTGGTGACCTGTCCTACTTTTTCCCTTTTCTTTACTGCTACCACTTAAGCCTGTTCCTAAGAGTTCTTCTCTAACCAAGACTAATTCCCAGATAGAATGCTAAATCCTTTCCCTATCCTCATAGCCCCCAACAAGCAGGCAAACCTGCCACAAGAGGAGACGTAGAGGGGCACCGGGGTGGCTCAGTTGGTTTAAGCCACCAGGGTGGCTCAGTTGTCTGCCTTCGACTCAGGTCATGATCCGGGGTTCTGGAATCGAGCCCTGTGTCAGGCTTCCTGCTCAGCAGCAAGTCTGCTTCTACCTCTCCTTCTGCCCCCTGGCTCCTGCTCTCTCTCTCACTCAAATAAATAAATAAAATCTTAAAAAAAAAAAAGAGAGAGAGAGAGAACCAGTGGAATCTAGCAAAATGATAGCCACTGTGAATTCCACAGCTTTGAGGATTGCTCTGCAAGCATTTTCTCAGGTTGCGCATTATTTTTTCCAAGGTCAGAGTGTAACATTCCTCTGCTTACTTGAGGGTGGCAGAGCAGAATTAATGCAAAAGAAAAAGAATACAGTGCAAGTCCACGGCACAGCCCTAACGTCTAAAACAGTGAAATGTATTAAATTTAGGAAACCTGGTGAGAGACAAGTGCCATTTAAGACCACAGAGCTACATAATCCCTGATTGAGAAGGACTTGTAAGGGTCCTTGAGACAATGACCCAGGAAGGCAAAGGTGATGAGACACTTGTCACTGCCTCTAGGGACTATATCAGGTTTCCACATGAAGCTCACAGAATGGCATTTTAGGATGTAGTAGGAGCAAGTCTGAGATGTTAGTTTGGCTTCTGTTCATAGCTTCAGGCTTTATTGCTTCTATCATTGCAGGGTCCTGGCCCACCCCTAACAATTATAGGGCCTGGGGCATGAGTACAAGTGGAGACCCACATACCGAGCGTCTAAATATTTAGAAGTTATAAATCAAGCTAACAAACTGTTAAATGAAATAGGATCTGTCCTCCACATTGACAAGTAAACCTTCATAATGACAAAATCAAAAAATACTTATAAAGTTATGGTTTGTATGTGACTAAAAGCCAAGAATTATCAAAAATGACTACTTTAATCATTATTATGCTTGTCTGGGTGTTCTGTTCATGGCCAGAGATACTATATACATATATATATGTATGTATACATACATATACATATGTATATATGATTCATAGATTGCTATATATTAGTTCCATTAAATTTTTTTATTGCAAATAAAATAAAATAAAATAAAATAAATTTTTTTATTGCCTTCAGTTCAGCAAAATGACGACCTCTGTTGTTTTACACAGATTTTTTACACAAGATTTTTAGCATGTATTCTTTTGACAACAGTGCCAAATTAGACAAACTTTCTTGAGTTATTATAATTTTTACTTTTTAAAACTAATTTTAATTTGAAGAAACTGTACTACCTTGAGCCAGTAACAGCTATAATGATCAATGAAATTCCTAAAGCAATAGTTTGATTTGCTAACAATTATAGCAGATAAACTAAGAACTTTATTTTTCATATTCAAACATAATAATGAGGTCATGTGATAAATAATCACATAATATTGCAATATTATGAAATATAATAATATAATAATTAACCTGCATTAGTATATATTATAATATAATAAATAATATATAATAATATAATATATATTTATATATTATATAATATATTATATATATTATATATAATATATATAATATATTATATATACTTATATATTATATAATAATATAATATATAATAATATAATAAATAACCTGCATTAGTATATATTATATATGTTATTATATGTTATTATACAACATATTATATATGGGGTCATAATCACATAGTATTATACAATACATTACAAAATATTATAGTATTATGTATATTGTTATAAAATGTATAATATGATTTTGTATAAATCAGCATCCTGCTTCACATTATCCTATACATGCACAAATTTAAGAACAATATGAATTGCTTAATGTATTAGTTTTCTACAGCTGCTATAACAAAGAATATTGAATTGATTTAACCAACAGAAAGTTATTATCTCACAGTTCTAGAAGCTAGAAGTCCTAGATCAAGATGTTGGCAGGGTTGGTTCTTTCTGAAAGCTGTGAGGAGGGTTTCTTTCTTCTTCTGGTGACTTGCCATAATTCTTTGTTTTGTTGATACATCATCTTGATTTCTGCCATGTTAGTTACATGGCATTCTCCCTCCATTGTGCACATTTCCAAATTTCCCCTTTTTCTAATGACATCAGTCATATTTTATTAGGACCCATCCCAATGACCTCATTTTAATTTAATTACCTCTGTAAAGGTCCTATTTCCAAATAAGGTCACATTTTGAGGTCCTGGGGATTAGGACTTCAACATACGAATTTTGAGGGAACACAGTTCAACTCATAACACTGAATATTGCAGAATATCTCAGCCATAAGAATATAATCTTACAAATATTATTATTTTTGACAAATATTATTTTATAAAGATTTATTTATTTATTAGAGAGAGGGAGAATGGAGGAGGGGTAGAGGGAAAGGGAGAGAGAGAATCCAAAGCAGACTTCCCTCTGAGTGCAAAGCCTGACACAGGGCTTGATCCCGTGATCTATGAGATCATGACCTGAGCTGAAACCAAGAGTTGGATGGATGCTTAACCAGGTGAGCCACCCAGGCACCCCAATCTTGCAAACATTATTTTAATTTGTAAGAACTTTCAGAATATAGAGAAATGCAAAGAAACAAGAAAATGGATGCTTGGCAATATTGGGAATGATACTTTGTTGTGCAAGAATACACTGAGGAAGAATTTGACAAGTTGATTATCTTTTCTTTTACTGAAGTGCCTTTGCTGCTGCAGTCTTTCCTGGGTTCTAAGCAGTGTCCATCTCCTCCACTGGCAGTTATATAACACGCAGATCTTCATAGTATAGAATCACACTTGCCTTCTATTCTAAGAACATAGGGCAAGAGATGTAGGGAAGTGATCCCTGGGGCCAGATTAGTGTTTGTCACAAGAGTGGGTGTTCAAAGTTTTGGTTACACTATGCCAGCACCAAGTGCCAGTCTCAAGAGGCAAAGGACTCCATGGGTATACTAAACTGATTTTTGGTGTATTTTTTGTAAGTAGGTCCAGCGCAGGGGCCCTTCTTTTTTTTTTTTTAAATAACTGTTTTACTGGTATATAGTTCACATACCATAAAATTGACCATTTTAAGGTATAAAACCTAGTGTTTTTAGTATATTCACAGTTGTATAACCCTAACTGCTATCTTATTTTAGAACATTCTCACCATCTCATAAAGAAACTCCTCTCATCCCCTGATAACCTTTAATCTACTTTATGTCTATGAATTTGCCTATTCTAGATATTTCATATAAATAGAGTCATATACTATTTGTCCTTTTGTGTCTGGCCTCTCTCACTTAGCATTATGGTTTTGGGATTTATTCATCTTACAGCATGTATCAACCACTTCATCCTTTTTTATGCCAAGTGAAGACATAAACTGACCATCACATTCTTTTTTTTTAAATCTACTAAATCTTTTAAGATTTTATTTATTTATTCATGAGAGACACACACAGAGAAAGAGAGAGAGGCAGAGACACAGGCAGAGGGAAAAGCAGGTTCCCTACCAGGGGCCTGATGTGGGACTCCATCCTGGAACTCCAGGATCATGCCCTGAGCCAAAGGCAGACACTCAACTGCTGAGCCACCCAGGCATCCGTGATCATCACATTCTGTGACGTTATCCTTGACCTTCTTTTTCACGATGCAGGGGGTGAGGGGTGAGGGGTTGCTGTTCTGGGGCCCATTGCATTTTCATATGAACTTTAGGGTCAGTTTGTTAATTTCTGCCTAAAAGCCAGCTAGGGCTTTGATAAGGATTGCAATGAATCTGTAGATTAATTTGGGGGATATTGCCATCTAAACATTAAATCTTCCATTCCATGAATTCAGGTTATCTTTCCATTTATTAAATTTCTTTCAATGATGTTTTATAGATTTCAATATTCAAGACTTTCTTCTCTTTTCTTCAATTTCTTTCCTTTCTTTCTTTCTTTCTTTCTTTCTTTCTTTCTTTCTTTCTTTCTTTCTTTCTTTCTTTCTTTCTTTCTTTCTTTCTTTCTTTCTTTCTTCTCTCTCTGTCTCTCTCTCTCTCTCTCTCTTACTTTTTTAAGAGGGAGAGAGCTGAGGGAGGGGCAAAGGGAGAGAGAGAGAGAGAGAGAGAGAGAGAGAGAGAATCTTAAGCAGGCTTCATGCCCAGCACAGAGTCCAATACAGGGCTCAATCTCACAATGCTGAGATATGACCTGAACCAAAATCAGGAGTCAGATGCTTACCCAACTTAGCCACCTAGGTGTCCCATCTGTTAAATTTATTTCTAATATTTTATTAGAATATTTATTTTATTAGAATTTATTTTATTTTTATTTATTTTTTATTTTATTAGAATATTTATTTTGTGCTATTGAAAATTGAACTGGTTTTTTAAATTTCATTTTTAGATTGTTCATTGATACTCTATAGAGCTAAACTTGATTTTTGTGTATTGATCTTGTATTCTATGATGTAGCTGAGCTCATTTATTTGCTCTAATAGTTTTTTTGTAGATTTCTTATAATTTTCTCTCGATAAGATCATGTCACCTGCAAATAGAAATTATTTTACTTTTTCCTTTTCAATGTGTATGATTTTTTTTTCCTTCCTAATTACTGTGACTAGAAACTTTAGTACAATGTTAAATAGAAGCAGCAAGAATGGACATTCTGGACTTTTTCCTTATTCTAAAAGGAAAACTTTTATGATGCTAGCTGTGGGTTTTTTTTTTTTTTTAATGTCTTTAGCAGATTGAGGAAGTTTTATTCTTATTGTGTGATTTTTTTAATTTTGAGTTTCAAAAGAGTGTTGGATTTTGTCAAATGCTGTTTCTCTATTGAGATGATCACATTTTAAAGACTTTTATTATATTAATGTAATCTACTACATTGATTTTAAACCAAGCTCACATGCCTAGAATAATTTCCATTTGGTCATAGTCTAATAATTGTTTTTTATGTGATACTAGATTCAGTTTGCTAGTATTTTGTTGAAGAATTTTGTGTCTGTGTTTATAAAAGATTTTGGTTTGTACTTGTGAGTCTTGGTCTAGTTCTGATATCAGGATAATTCAGGTCTCTTAGAATGAGTTGGAAAGTATTCTCTTGTCTTCTATTTTGTTAAGAGTTTGTGAAGGATTTGTGTAGAATTCTCCAAAAGTTTGTGGTAGAACTTCCCAGTAAAGCCACTGGTCATGAACTTTTTTTGTGGGAAGTTTCAAAATTACTAATTTGACTTCTTTACTTGTAGGTCTATTCAGATTTTCTTTTTCTTCTTGAGTCAATTCTGGTAATTTGTGTCTTTCTAAGAATTTATCTATTTCATCTGGATTATCTAAGTCATTGGCATATAATTGTTCATAATTTCCCTTATTATTTCTTCAACTTCATATAAAATCAGTAGTGATATCCCTTTTTTCATTTCTGATTTCAGTGATTTATGTCTCTTTCTTTTCTTTCTTCTTCTTCTTCTTCTTCTTCTTCTTCTTCTTCTTCTTCTTCTTCTTCTTCTTCTTTTTCTCCTTCCTTCCTTCCTTCCTTTCTTTCTTTTTTCTTTTTTTCTTTTTTCTTTATTTTCTTTCTTTCTTTCTTTCTTTCTTTCTTTCTTTCCTTCTTTCTTTCTTTTTCTGGTCAGATTACCTAGTGTAGCTAAAGGTTATTCAATTTTGTTGATCTTTTCAATAACTACCTTTTATTGAAAACTAGACGTGTGTGTGTGTGTGTATAGTTGACACACCATTACATTAGTTTCAGGTGTACAACGTAGTGATTCAAGAAGTTTATAGATTTTGCTATGCCCCAAGTGTAGCTACCATACTGTCACCTATATATAATGCTATTGTAATATCATTAACTATATTCCTTATGCTGTGCCTTTTATTCCCATTATGTATTCATTCCATAACTGGAAGATGGTAGCTTCCACTTACCTTCACCCATTTTACCTCTGTCCCCACCCTCTTCCCCCTGGCAGCAATCAACAGTTTGTTCTCTGCATTTATAGGTCTGATTCTGCTTTTTGTTTGTTGTTGTTGTTTTTAGATTCCATATATGAGTGATATCATATGGTATTTGCCTTTCTCAGTCTGACTTATCCTATTTAATATTATACTCTCTAGGTCCATCCATATTGTTACAAGATCTTAACCTTTTTATGGCTGTGTGATATTTCATATATGTATACCACTTCTTCCTTATCCATTTGTCTTTCAGTGGATGCTTAGATTGCTTCCACATCATGGCTATTGTAAATAATGCTGCAGTAAGCATAAGGGTGCATATATGTTTTAAAATTAGCGTTTTAATCTTCTTTGGGTAAATACCCAGTAGTGGAAGTACTATATCATATGGTAATTATATTTTTAAGTTTTTGAAGAGCCTCCACACTGTTTTCCACAGTGGCTGCACCAATTTGCATTCCCACCAACAGTGTATAAGGGTTCCTTTCCCTCCACATCCTTGCGAACATTTGTTATTTCTTGTCCTTTTGATGTTAACCATTTTAACAGGTGTGAGGTAATATCTCATTGTGATTTTGATTTGCATTTCTCTGATAATTAATGATATTAAGCATCTTTTCATGTGTCTATTGGTCATCTATATGTCTTCTTTGGAAAAATATCTTCTGCCCATTTTTTTAATTGGACTATTTTAATTGGTATTTTGGTGTTGAGTTGTATAAGTTTTTTATATATTTTGGATATTTACGCCTTATCAGATTTTTTGCACATAGATTCTCCCACTCAGTAGGCTGTCTTTTTGTTCTGTTAACCATTCCTTCACTGTGCAAGAGCTTTTTGTTTTGATATAGTCCCAACAGTTTACCTTTGCATTTGTTTCTCTTGTCTGAAGAGGCATGTCTAGAAAAACGTTACTATAGCGAATGTCAGAGAAATTACTTCCTATATTCTCTTCTAGAATTTTCATGGTTTCAGGTCTCATATTGGGGTCTTTAATCCATTCTGAGTTATTTATTTATGTGTATGGTGTTAAAAAAGTGATCCACTTTCATTCTATTACATATAGCTGTCCAGTTTTTCCAGCACCATTTATTGAAGAGACTGTCTTCCCCCATTGCATATTCTTGCCTCCTTTGTCATAGATGGATTGACGATATAAACATAAGTTTATTTTGGGGTTCTCTATTCTCTTCTCTTGATCTGTGTCTGTTTTTGTGCCATGCCGCACTGTTTTGATTACTACAACTTTGTGGCATATTTTGAAATCTGGAATTGTGATACCTCTAGCTTTGTTTTCCTTTACTAAGATTACTTTAACTCTTGGTGGTCTTTTGTGTGAAAATTGGACATTTAAATAATGTAATGTGGCAACACAAATTAGATTACCTCTCCTCTGATGCTGTGTGTTGTTGTTTGTTTAGTGACTATCCTAGAATAATTCTGTATATCTATTTTCCCTATCATATAGGACTACTGAAGTCATTGCTTAGTTAGCTTACTGATCAGCTAAGATAAGACAAAAATTTCCTTAAACTACTGAGTCTCCTACTCTTTTCTGGGGGGGGGGGGGTAGGGGAGGGGCTCTGGATGTGTTTCAGGGGATTCCTTCAGCATTCCCATAATTTTTAACACTGCCTTTGCTTCCATTTCATGCTCATGCAGAGTATTACCTAGCCAGAGGTGAGGATTAGGACTTTCTCAGGTCTTTCCTGGGCATGCACGTAGTCCCTCACATGAACACATCCTTCTATCTCTCCAGAAATATGTCAGAGATTTTCAAAGCCCCCGGTGAACATCTTGTTCCTTAAATCTTCCCTTTGAGCTTTTGAGCTTTCTGGCCAGGCTCTTGTTTTTCCCAGCTCGTATTGCTACCCCAGGCAACTATGAGTTTTTTTCAACAAATATCCTGAGGCTAGGGCTTTTCCCACTGAGAAGTTCTGAATCTAGTCAAATAAAGACAAGAGTTGTAAATAGGACTTTCCAGAATGCTGCTAGACAGGTCAAATGGAGCCAATTCTCTAGAGATGGGGATTTTGAGGCATTCCAATCCCCTCTGCCTCCTCCAGTGACTGCTAGGGCTGTTGGTTTTCACAGCTGCTGTGGTGGTAGAGCTGCTGGTTTTCAAGGTTACCACAGAACTCAGAAGGGGGAAATGAGAATAGAGCATGTTAAAAATCCACAGAACTCTGTTTTAACCAAATTTTCGCTTTTTTTCTTGAATAAATTGCTCCTCAGAGTGTTGCAAGCCTTTGGCTAATTTCCAGAGCTCTGCAAATGTTAATTTTCACGATATTTTTCTGGTGTTCTCATTGCATTAGTGGAAGAACAGATTTTTAGTAGTCCTTACTGTCCTTCCATATTTCTGGCCTCTCTCTCCTCTATGTCTAAGGACAATACTAAGGGTGGGTGCTGTCTTAGAAGTTTTTTGAGGCCCAAGGACATTGTTCCATTTGACAGCCTCCCTTTGTTGAATTCCTTCCTCAAAACAAGGCAGTGTGCTGGGAATCTTTACAAACATCACCTCCTTGTTCCAAAACAGCTCTCCAGGGAAGGTGTTTTGATCCCCATATTATCAAAGATGCTCCACAAACACTAAATGGCTTGGACTTAGTTCATATTTTAAGTTCTTCAGTTTTAGTATTGTGGGGTCATTAAATTGAGTGAAGGGAGCACCATATTCTATGACTCATGATTGCTTTAGGTCTTCTCCTGGTGAATATCCAGATCTAATCCCACAAACACTAAGCATCAATTCAGTTCAACAAACATTTATTAATTACCTATAAAATGCCAGGCTCTCGTCCAACCTCTGTGGAAACTCCAAAAACTAAATTTTACCCTCAAACTACTTACCCAGTATCTTGGGGCTACAGAAATGGGCCTTCCATAGCCTCAGTAAGTGCTTTTAACCAGCCACCCACTCTTCTCCATCTTCCTACCACATCCTCCTCTAAGCCACCATCATATCTCATTTAAAATCGTGTAACAAACTAAATTTGTAGCACAAATTTATGTCCTTCCACCCTTGCTTCCTATAGGGTATTTCTTATCACAGAAACCAGAGTGAGCTTTGAAAAATACCTTCTGCCCTCCTAAGCCCTCTTCCCTGCTCTGGACTTTTCATTTGGTATAGATTCCCAATTCCTTGCCCTGGCCTGAAGGCTCCCTGCCTATCCCTGTGACTGTCCCTTGTTCTACTCCCACCTTGATCGTTCAACTTCAGTGCTCCTTGAATACTCCAGGCTTGTTCTTCAGGCCAGAGGATTTTTGTGCTAAGGGTCCTTCCTGCCTGGAGGGCTTTGTTCTAAGATCTTTGCATGACTCAATCTCTCTTGCTATTCACTTCTTACCTGAAATGTCACTTCCTGAGAAATGACCCTGAATCTACCTTAGCTCCCAGTCACTTTTATCATATAACCCTGTTTCATTTATATCATGGTAGTTATCACTATGATAGAGGCTGCTTTTAGGCATCAGGCTTGAACCATGGAAACTGAGTAAAGTAGAAGGGCCCACAGTGACCACCGGGCTGAATACAAACAGGCTGGCCCACCTCAAAATAGCCATAGGCCCTTAGCTGACTGATGGGCTACTCACACTGGGCACAGGTACCAAAAAAAAGGGAAAATTCAATACATTCTCATACCTACCCACTTCCTTCCCTTAACTACAGCTCTCTAGCCCTGCCTCTGACAGGCAGTCTCTCCTTCATTGTCCTGCCTGCTGCTCCCTTGCAGTGTATTCAATAAACTTCTATCTCCTTTGTTGTGCCTTGTGTGAATTCTTTTACCACTCATATGGTGCTCCTCTTCCCCCCCCCTTCTTTTCCCCCTTCCTTCTCCTCAGATTGAGGTTGCACCACAACTACCTAACATTGTCCTTTTTTTCTTATTCATTTGTTTATGTTTTTGCAAAATAAGCTTCACAAGCTCAGGACCTCCTTTGCTTCATATCCGATTCTATCCCTAGAACATAGCTACTAGCATTTAGTAAATTTTTACTAGGAAGAAATAATGAAAAAAAAAAAGAGAGAAGGAAAGGGGGGAAGGAAGGAAAGAAAGGAATAAAAGGAAAGAGAAGGGGAGGGAAGGAGGGAAAGAAGGAAGGAAGGAAGGAAAGGCAAACATCTAATTGTCCTCTTCTATGAGATGGTGATGACAGGATCTATCTCATAGTATTGTCATTAGCAGTAATGAGACAATGACTAGAGAGTATATGACACTTAGAATTCAGTTAAGTATTCCTCAAGTGAATGATATTTATTGACTGACTGACTCCACTATCTCATATAGCTGTGACATATGAAAAATCCAAGCATGGGGCCTAGTATATAAAGTTTAATACATTTAAGTTGTGTTTCTTTCTTTTTCTTTCATCATTTGTGAGATCCTGCAAAATCAGTCTGTAAAAGCATGGTAAAAAAAGGTATCCATCTCATAGAGTTGTTGTGAAGATTAAATAAAATAATGAGATGATACATGTAAAGTAGTAGCAAGCACTGTTCCTGGCAAATATTAGGAGCTTAATAATCTTGACTGGCATCATCATCCTCATTGTTGATAGTTTTTTTTTTTAATTGAAGTGTAATTGACTCATCATGACTATTTGAACTAAGAGGCTATATATACCTTCTTTCTAGCCAAAGTCCTTCTAGACAACATTCCCTGCTGTGAACCCCAACAAGAGACCTTGAAGACTTTATTTCCTTTTCTCTTGTTGATCTTTGGCTAAGGTCCCTTTCTGCAGACAGACAAAGTGACCTACTTTTGATGAATTCTTTCCTTCTTTCATCTACTTCCAAGTCTCAGCCACAGTGAAGAAATGTAGCTGGGTGCTGGCTCAGCCCAGGAAGTGATAATGTAATTTTCAGCTCAAGATAAACTCAAGGATAACTTTCAACACAGCGACTCAGGCAGTCCAGGGGTGGAGGTGCCTTGTGGAGGGGAAACCAGGAAGGCATTCAGCAGTTGGCCCAGGACACAGGGGGCCATTGCTCCAGTGAAGTAGCTGACCTCTGTCTCTTCGTCAAACTGCCTGAGACTCCGTGCTCTGCAGAGAAGGGCAGATGGAGGGAATGTGGAAAGATTAGATAAGAAGGATTTCCCAATCCCAGTAGGGAATAGATCGAAAAGCACAGGAGGTTGAGAAGCCAAACTCTCATATCCCAATCCACCTCCATCACTCAACAATTCCCACTGTATGAATGGGGTGTGGAAAGCTTCCAATTAAAACGATACTTGTGAATATTGGCAAAGCTTATCTTTGTATGCAGGGCACATTTAAAAAGAAAAGAGGGAAGATAAGGTCTTGCTTTCTAGGAACATGCATTCTGAAAGCTTGTCCACCAGGCCATGAGCTGCTCAGTCTACACGATAGATATGAAGGTATCTCCATACCTCATACAGCACCTAGCATGCAAGATATGCTCTATAAATGTGTGTTAAATTGTGCATTGAGTCTGTGTCCTGAAATCCTTTCTCCACATATGACAAGGTTTTATTCATTTACTCAACACATTTTTATCAAGTGCCTTCTGTGTTCCAGGCCTCTGATTCTTAAAAGCTTTTTTTTCAAGTCATACAAATGAGTGCCAAGCAGCAAAACCAATCTAAAAGTCCTCATTCTACATCATTTACACTTTCCCTTCCTGTGTTTATGAGTTTTAATATCAGCTCCTGCTGTAAGTTACAGAGCAAGTACTTTTCAAGAAATGGAGAAAACCCCCACCTCAACTCTGGCTGTGGGTGAACAGAAAGCCCCAAAGGAATCAAAGTCTGGTTCATTTCTCTTAGAAAGCTTGGAGTGTACTAATGAGTAATAAACCTATTTTCACAAATCACACGCGTAAACCAGTTGTTCTTATTTTTCATCAGCCTCCAGGGCCTGCCAGTCAGAATCAAATTATAATGTATATGTAGGTAACCTGGGGATATTGTTAAAATGCAGATTCTAAAGGTATAAGTCTGGGGTGAGGCCTGACATTCTGCATCTCTAAAACTTTCCCAGCAGGTGCTGGTGCTGTTGGTCCACATAGGGTAAGAAATAAGGGTCCAGAGAAAAAGTACCTATCTGAGTTCTAGTCCTTTCTGTGTCATTCACTAGCTAGTAACCCTGGACATAACTGCTTACCTTTTGGGGGCCTCAGTTTTTTTCTTTGCAAACTGCAGAGCTTGCATTCAATGTCATCTAAGAGTGTTTCTAACTTTAAACTTTATGACTCATTGACATTCAATTTGCTAGTGCCTTCTTTATAGTAAGACCTCTTCGAGTTCTGAGTTTCATACAATTTACCCTTGGGTTCTCTTTCTCTGCCCTGAGGTGTCAATAGTTCTCTTTTTTCTGGCTGTGCTTGCATGCTACCCATTCTAAGCATGACATTGTATAGTTAGATCCATCAGTGAGAATGATTTTATAGAAAATTCCCATGCAAGAACTCCCCTCACCACCACCAAATTATGAACTGGTGTGACATCGGGCCCTCCTGGGTAAAAGTAGCTCTCTGTGGGCTAGGTACCTCTGTTTGGAGTTAAGCAGTGGGATCACAGCAGGAGGCATTGTGATGTGATGGTGGAGACAGCCCTCTGATGTCTTCACATGGGTGTTTTGAAAGCACTCATCAGATAATCCTGATGCCTGACTGACAGACCCTGAAGGCTGATGGGAAAATAAGGACACTGGTGTGCATGTATGACTTGAATACAGGTTCATTACTGATTTGTATACCCATAAAGCTTTCTAAGAGAAACAAACAGATCTTATAACAAACACAGTGAAATGTTATGAATCTTCTTGACTGTGCTCAAAGGTTGGTGATTCTACTCAAAAGATCAGCAACAAATAGAAGGCACAGCTATGCCTAGATTGGAAGGATAAAAAGAACAGGTGGTTTGACCAGAGCCCAAGGGTAGGGGTCATCTTTGGAGGTTGGGATGATAGCAAACCCATTCTGTGGGCACTGGAGCATGAGAAGCCATTCCTACTGATCACCCTAGGCAGAAAGAAGGTGAGGGGAAACAACTTGGTTTTTCCCTTCCCCTCCACTTCCAAAATACTGCCAGTGCCTTCCAATAGGGGAACTCTACAAGAAGCTACTTGATGCCGGAAGTCTGAGAATTGAGCTTGTACAAGTCACCTGCCTTGTGGCTCCTGAGCATGGAGAGGGCAAGGAATGAATCTGAGTGCAAACGGGCCTAGCAACAGTGTCAATACCCCACACTGATTCCCATGCCATTGGAAAGTATGCAGGCTAGGAGGAAACCATAAGTTAAAAATAGTATATTCAGTGTTGCTGTTCCTGCCTAGTCTCAGGTAGAACCATCCAGTGGACAATTTGGGTTTTAGAACTGGGACCTAGGACAGAAGTCAGGACTAAAGGGGTGGACATGATGGTCATCTTGCCTAAGTGAATGGGCACAGCTTTGAAGAGGGTGAAATTCCCAAGAGAAGTTATAAAAAGGGTGAAATTCCCAAGAGAAGTTACAAAAAGGTACAAGAATATGATCTCTTACATTCATATAACTATTTATAGTTTTCAGAACTTTTTTTTAATGTTTTTTGATCTTATAGCATACAATAGTTTTGGTAAGGTAGCCTGGTGTTTTAGTTTCCTGTCTAGAAAAATGGAAAAGTTGATAAATTATCATCCCTGTGCTCTTTCTTATCACAAGTTCTTTTTAATTGTGTAGAGGGGTGCTCTGAGTCTAGACCTCAATATTAATGAACTCCTGGGGCTTAAAAACAAGGACAGAAAACTTGCAGAAATTTGCTTCTTGAGACTTTAAAGATAGAATTTGTTAAGTGTTTAACACTAAATGCTGTTCTGTGCCAGATATCTTTGTAAAACCTTGAATAGGATGAGCTCATTGAATCCTTCGAGGTAGATACTATTAATTTCCCATTGTACAGATTAAGTAAGTCACTTAGTTTGGGCTGCAGTAACAAAGTACCGTAGAGTGCATGGCTACTGTATTCTTTATTTCTTATTGTTCTGGAGGCTGGAAGTTTGGGATCTGGGTGCATTCCTGTGAGAGCCTTTTTCCAGGTTGTAAACCATCTTCTTGCTCTATGCTTACATGGTCAAGTAAGGAAGCTCTCTGGCTCCCTTTTATAAGGGCATTAATCCCATTTCTGAAGGCTCCACCCTCATGACCTAATTACCTCTCAAAGGCCCCACCTCCTAATACTATCATGTTGGGGGTTAGTTCTCAACATAAATGCGGGGGGGGGGGGGGGGGGGGGGGGGGGGGGGAGTTGTGTGTGCCGTCAATGCACTCACTTAAGGACACTCAGCTAGCAAAGGATGAAGCCTCAATCTCAGCCCAGGCAGGTAGACTCCAGGGCTCAAGCTTTAGCCAGTCTGATTTGTTGCCTCCTCTCTTGAGAAGGCAATCAATTGATGAACTCTTACATGAGTTACACATGAGTGATACTTTGTGTTTGATTGCTAAAAGGACTCACAGCATTCAAACAGTTTATCCTTATGGGGCAGTTTTATTACTGGTAAGGGATACAGCACAGCAACAGCAAGAGGCAAGTATGCCAATACAAAGAATCCAGAGACCTCAGATGCAAGCATTTTCCCCCTGATAAGTGGGTCGCACTGGACACCCTTTGTCTGCAGGTCTTGAACCTCTACTGGCATGCATGTGAAGCATCTGGGTACCAAGAAGTCTAGTCAGGTCCTAGTGGAGGTCTCATAATGAGCTGGTCAGTCACATAGGCACATTCCACCTAATGTGACATGACTCCACTGAAACCAGGTGTAAATTATAGATCCAATTAGGGCTACCAAATAATGCTTCAAGCTGATACATTCAGACTTAACCAACTCATGCAACATCATTTATCTTTAGTAAATACATTCCATAGTGATTGCCAATAGCTGGTGGCTCTGCAGATTAGTCTGGGGTCAATGTAGGTCAGCTGAGATTAACCCATGCTATTCAACCCTCTTGCCCTTGCTTAATGTGTAAGTCAGGAACCTACTCCTAGAACTTGGACAGTGAAGTAACCCAAATGCAAATACTTGCCATTGGGATGGGAAGTATTCTATAAATAATGGAAAAGGTATCATGGCTCTGTCATTAAAAACATCTCTTACTTTAGCAGATGGTCTAGTATTTTTGTGGCTGACATCCAATGTCCGTGCCCTCTGCTAATTATTCTAAGACTAGGCTGGGTAGATGTTCTATGTGCTTCCATGGAACCCTAACTTTTTCTAAAGGCCATTAGAATATAATATGGTGGGTGCTGTGATATTTATCGGGGTCTCCAGAACAGCGTTGCCTATTAGAAACAATGCAAGTCATATAAGTAATTTTAAACTTAGTAGTAGTCAACAGCCATTGCAGTACATTGAGCTACATAGAGGCAGTGCCGGGGCAAGTAAGAACCAGACAGGCTCTGGGCGACTCTTTGCCTCGCTGAGGAAAATAATTAAACATGGGCAAAAGAGATCCTAAGAAGCCAAGAGGCAAAATGTCATCATATGCATTCTTTGTGCAAACTTGCCAAGAGGAGCACAAGAAGAAGCACCCAGATGCTTCAGTTAACTTCTCAGAGTTTTCTAAGAAGTCCTCAGAAAGGTGAAAGACCATGTCTACTAAAGAGAAAGGAAAATTTGAAGACGTGGCTAAGGCGGACAAGGCCCGTTATGAAAGAGAAATGAAAACTTACATCCCCCCTAAAGGGGAAACAAAAAAGAAGGTCAGGATCCCAATGCACCCAAGAGGCCTCCCTCAGTCTTTTCCTTGTTTGGTTCTGAGTATCGCCCAAAAATCAAAGGAGAATATCCCAGCCTATCCATTGGTGATGTTGCAAAGAAATTGGGAGAGATGTGGAATAACACTGCTACAGATGACAAGCAGCCTTATGAAAAGAAGGCTTTTAAGCTGAAGGAAAAATATGAAAAGGATATTGCTGCATACCGAGTGAAAGGAAAGCCTGATGTGGCAAAAAGGGGAGTTATTAAGGCTGAAAAGAGCAAGAAAAAGAAGGAAGAGGTGGAAGATGAAGAAGATGAGGAGGATGAGGAGAAGGAAGAAGATGAAGAAGGTGAAGAAGAAGATGATGATGATGAATAAGTTGGTTCTAGCGTAGTTTTTTTTCTTGTCTGTAAAGCATTTAACCCCCCTTTATCCAACTCACTCCTTTTAAAGAAAAGAATTGAAATGTAAGGCTGTGTAAGATTTGTTTTTAAACTGTACAGTGTCTTTTTTTGTATAGTTACTACACTATCTACACTACTAGATAGCCCTGTCCTGGTGGTATTTTCAATAGTCACTAACCTTGCCTGGTACAGTATGGGGGGTGTAAATTGGCATGGAAATTTAAAGCAGGTTCTTGTTGGTGCACAGCACAAATTAGTTATATATGAGGATGGTAGTTTTTCATCTTCAGTTGTCTCTGATGCAGCTTCTACAAAATAATTGTTGTTCTGTTAACTGAATACCACTCTGTAATTGCAAAAAAAAAAAAAAGGTGCAGCTGTTTTGTTGACATTCTGAATACTTCTAAGTAAATACAATTTTTTTTTATTAAAAAAAGACTTATTAGTAGTCACATTAAAAAAAGAAACAAGTTAAAAGAAACAAGTGAAATTAATTTTATTTTTTTTAAAGATTTTATTTATTTATTCACGAGAGACACAGGGAGAGAGAGAGAGAGAGAGAGAGAGGCAGAGACACAGGCAGAGGGAGAAGCAGGCTCCATGCAGGGAGCCCCACATGGGACTCCATCCCGGGTCTCCAGGATCAGGCCCTGGGCTGAAGGTGGCGCTATACCGCTGAGCCACCGGGGCTTCCCTGAAATTAATTTTAATACCTATTTTTTTACTTGACTACATCCAAAATATTATAATTTCAACATGAAGTCAGTATAAAGTATAAAAGATATTGAGATAGATTCTTTTTATTGAAGTCTTCAAAATTTAGTATGTCTGTTGTATTTACAGCACATCCTAATTTGGATAATAAATTTTCATTTGAAATACTTGATCTATACTTATGCTTTATAAAATGAACAATTAAAAACAAATTTCCATTCCCAAATTGTTCCAAATTACTCAGTTTTCCAATAACCGAATTGACCAAGAAATTATTTTTCTTTGATATTATTCACATCCACATTCCAAAACCAGTTCATCTTTCTCAGAAGAATGGATTTGACTTTGCAAAAAACATATCAGTTTTTAAACTATGTTTACCCACATTATGTAAATTTACTAAATCTTTTATCAACTCAATATTCACATTAACTCAGCTGTATATTGCATAAATTCAAAAACAGCACTAAATTTATCAATACCAACAAAGCCTTCTTCAAATTTTTTTCTGCAGGTTTTGCAATTTACAACACTCTGCCAGTTACAATTAAAATCTCTTGCATACTTATTCATGCTAAGTGTGTAAAAGCTATGATTCTTGGTTTGTATTATGAAAAGCTCAGTTACAACTTAAATTCTCATACCTTTCTAGTTAGGTTACAATAAGCTTTTCCTTTTCTTGGAGCTGCAAGTTTAGCTTATTTATATCCAGTGTGGTATTGGTGAGAAAATGTAAATCATATTGCCATTTTTTGTCTTTGATTATTGAGAATTTGGCAAGCATCCTTTCAGTTTCAAAGAAAATCTTGAATTGGAGTTAACAGCAAAGTAAATCATTGCAAAACTCTTCCACAATTCAATCAACAAGTACTGGCAAAGAACACAAGATCATTAAATTCATTGCCTTTGATTCCTTTCAACATTTCTATAAACTGGCAATGATTCCATTTGCATGCATATATGAAAGTTTTAACAACTGTATCCAAGATGCTCTTCAGAGTCTACTTCAGAAAACTGAGCATAAGATATTTTCAGTATATGTCATACAGTAGAAAAAAGCAATGAAGAAACCAGCAATCTCATTTTAAGATTCCACTAAATCTAGATTTTTGACCTAACAGCTATAGTACCATCATGACAGAAACTAATTTTTTTTATATCTGACTGAAATTCTTTGACAGCTATAAGAGTTTTTTTTTAAGATTTTTTATTTATTTATTAGAGACAGAGAGAGAGAGAGAGAGGCAGAGACACAGGCAAGAGGGAGAAGCAGGCTCCATGCAGGGAGCACAACGCGGGACTCGATCCCAGGCCTCCAGGATCAAGGCCTGGGCTGAAGGCGGCACTAAACCGCTAAGCCACCAGGGCTGCCCCGTAAGAGATTTTTTAAAAACTACTTTAGGAGTTCAGGTTTTTTTTTAAAGATTTTATTTATTTATTTGAGAAGGACAGAGAGAAAAGTAGGAAGGAGGGGCAGAGAGAGAGAGAGAGAGAGAGAGAGAGAGAGAGAACCAGACTCCCTGCCAAACAGGGAGCCCGATGCAGGGCTCAATCCCAGGACCCCAGGATCATGACCTCATCTGAAAGCAGACTCTTAACTGACTGAGCCACCCAGGTGCCCTTTGGAGTTCAATTTCATAGGCTGCAAATTGGCTTTTTTGTGTGTCAGTTTGGAAGTCATTTAAGGTAAAATGTACCTAAAATATTAATTGGCCAGTTTCTCTTTTATCTCTTGGCTCATCTAACTCAAAAGGAAAGTACCTGCAAGTTTTTAAATTATGAGTCAATTGATCTTTGATTTTATTAGAAAGGTTTTACATTCTATAGGCTATCCATAGGTAAAATAATTTTTTTTTTGCCATCTCTCCTTCTAAAAGTGGCTTTATACATGCCAAAGTTACAAGCTCAGATTCTGTTAAATTTGTGTAAAAGAAAGGTTTGTTAGGACATTTAATTCTGATTTTAGATAGCTAATTTCATTGATTCTTTTGCCTGTTAAAAGGGACCTTTTTTAAAATCAAAATCACTATATAGTATTTACTGAAAATGCCTCCTTATGTTATCTATCTAATTTTTTTTTGTTATCTATCTTATTATCTTTATTCTTTTTTAACACACACAAACAACTTCTTTGGCTCTGCCCAATTGACATTCATTGTGAATTTTGTGGCCTATCTTATTCCAGATTCTTCTTCCCATTACTGTTCTGGGCATAGTGCTGTCCTCCAAATCTCCACTCAGTTCTGCATCAATAGTATGCTTTCATTTTATTTATTTTTTTTAAATTTATTTATTTATTCATGAGAGACACAGAGAGAGACAGAGGCAGAGACACAGGCAGAGGGAGAAGCAGGCTCCATGCAAGGAAGCTGACGTGGGACTCAATCCCAGGACTCCAGGTTCACGCCCTGGGCCGAAGCAGGCGCTCAACCGCTGAGCCACCCAGGCATCCCAGTATGCTTTCATTATAAACCTAAAATTTTTTCATACTGATACATAGAAAAATGAATTAACTGCATTATGATGAAAATTATAGTATTTCAATTTAATTACACACTATGATTTATGTCAGTTTTACCATAATGTATGCTGTCTGCATAAGACATTCAAATGAGCACATTCTAATATTCTAATATGCTGTATAGAAAAAAAATCATTTGAACTGAATCAGTCTGTAAACACCTTCTAGGTTCCTGATATAGTAATATGTAATTTTGAAACAAGGCACTCGCTTAATACATGGAGAATTGTAAAAGAATAAAAATTTTTTTAAAAGATTTTATTTATTTATTCATGAGAGACACAGAGAGAGAGGCAGAGACACAGGCAGAGGGAGAAGCAGGCTCCATGCAGGAAGCCTGACACGGGACTCGATCCCCAGACTCTAAGATCACACCCTGGGCTGAAGGTGGGCACTAAACCACTGAGCCATCCAGGCATCCCTAAAAGACTAAAATCTTATGTGATGCAGCAGTGAAATTAAAATGAAGTTCTACCAAAACAAGAAAGTTGTGTGTAACAAACTTATTCCACATTGCTTCAGTTTTTAACTTAAATTAATTAAAACTAAATAAAATTCATATTTCATTTTCTCAATAACACTAGCCCCATTTCAGCTGTTCACTAGTCATACCTGTTTTGTGGCTCCCATAGAGGACAGTACAACTCCAGAATCTGGAGGGATCACCAAGTGGCAGCGGCAATCTTGTGCATCTTGTTCACTCTTTGTCCCCAGTGCATTAGCACAGTAGGAGCTGAAATTCAGTTTGTTCGATTAAAATGAAAATTAAAATCATGGGCTTAGAACAGTAACTGGCACTTAGTAGGCCTTTGTTGAAGTACCGATTGAATGAATGATGTGCCATTTGCTCATTCATTTATCAGTGACCTAGTCTTCAGGCAGCCATGGCCTCTTGGTGAGCCCACTCCACCCTGGTGACCACTTTCCCTGGCAAAAGGCAGTGTGTATCCAACTATGGCTTTATTCTAAGCCGTCCTGAAAAGCTCAATACCCCTAGGGTTGCTCAGGCGATTTAATTGAATTCAGCAAAAAAAAATCAAGAAGTTGGGATTTCTAACCCTAGAAAAGCACTCTGTGGTGAGAGCACAGGGAGACTTGATGTTTGGAGGCAAAAGGAGAAGCTTTCTGTTAAACTGGGGAAATGGGGGTGATCCCTGGATGGCTCAGTGGTTTAGTGCCACCTTCAGCCCAGGGTGTGATCCTGGAGTCCTGGGATCAAGTCCCACATCAGGCTCCCTGCATGGAGACTGCTTCTCCCTCTGCCTGTGTCTCTGCCTCTCTCTCTCTCTCTCTCTCTCTCGAATAAATAAATAAAATATTAAAGAAAAAATGAATAAACAAACAAACTGGGGAAATGGGTGAGGTCCTGGATTTGGGACTGGAAGGAGCTGTTAGGCATCTTCCAGCCAACAGCTCCACCCCGATCCCCACCATCTCCTTCCTCACTTCTGTTCCAGAGAGACTCTCCATGGCAAAAACACTACAGAACTCAATCTTCTCCAGAATAGTATTTGTTTGAATCATTTTTCTGTTTAGAGCTAAAAATAGAAATTCAAAAAAACAGGAGCAGCTGGATGGGATTTCAAAGCTGCATTCGGCAGGCTACGTTTCCTCTTGTTAAAAATATATATATGCATGAGTGTTTGGGGGAATTGCCCTGATTAAAGAGAAAGGGTAAATTGCAAAGAGAAACACCACCACATTGCAAAGTGAAATGTTATTCTTTTAGATTAGGGTTAATTTTGCAACAGTCCACCATGCCAGCAGATCCTGCAGGCAGATCCTGCAGAGGGTCAGGGTGCTGAGAGGAGGCAGCACTGTTCCCATGTCTGCAGCCAGCACAGCAGAGGGGCCAGGGCACCAGGGCTTTGAGAGGTTGCCTGTCTTGGCCTCCAAATGGCTATGGATACCTGCCTGTCCTGGGGATCTCTGCCTTTTCTTGTCACTGCTATTACCGTGGTAAAATATACATACATGTGAAATGTACCATTTAACCTGTTTTAAAGTATACATTTCAGTGGCATGTGGTCATTCACAATGTTGTGGGACTGGCACCACAATCTAGATGCCAAATACTTTCGTCATTCCAAAAGGAAACCCTGGACCCAGGAAGGAGTCACTCCTTATCTCTGCCTGCCCCCTGCCCCTGGCAACCACTAATCTGTTCTCTCTCTCAATGGATTTGCCTATTCTGGACATTTCATAGAAATGGAATCATGTACAAAGGAGTCTTTAGTGTTTGGTCTCTCTCACTTAGCGTAATGCTTTCAAGGTTCATCCATGTTGTAGTATGCATCTTTCTTGTGTTTTGATGACCTTGAGTTACTTTCTGGAATAGTAACAAGAGGCCTGGCATAGGAGCTGTGCAAACCTGGGTTTGAATCCTGGCCCTGCCTTTGAGCTTCAGTTTCTTGAGCTACACAATGAGAATAACCTAAAATGTCCACTTCAGAAGTCCTTGGGAAGGTTCATTTGCTTATATTGAACTATTTATTTTCTAATTCAATAAATATGAATTGAACAACCATTAAGTACCAGGCCAAGGCTTCAAAAATATATCGGTGAATGATACCAGGCATGTTCTTTGTCCTCGTGGAACCTGGTTCTAGTAATAGAAGTAGGCAATAAACAAAGAAACAGATAAATAGGAAGAAGATTGGGTGAGGTGTAATTGTCTGGGTGTAGGAAAGGAGTTGCTTTAACAGCTTGGTGAGCAAAGATCTCCCCCCCCAAGAAGCTGACATTTGAGCCAACATCTGTGGAATGGAATAAGACAGTCTTGTTAAGAGCTGGGTGAAGACTGTTTTAGGTAAGAGAACAGCAAGAGTAAAAAACCTGAAGTCCAAAAGACTTTGACACAATTGTGGAATGGAAAGGAGGCCAATGTGGCTGAAGATGGGTGAGTGAGAGCTGGGAGGTATGACATGAGTTTGGAGAGGTAAGCAAAAGCCAAATGCTGCAGTGCCTTGTGGACTCATTCTAAGAGCAATGGAAGCCATGGGAGCGTTTTAGCTGAAGGAGTGCGATGTTCTAACTTACAATCAGAAGAGCACTCTGGCAGCTGTGTGGAGGATGGAGCAGGTATGGAGGCTGCCAGACTAGTAGAAGGATGCTGTTGTAAAGTCCAGACACAGAAAATGGGTGGTTTGGTGACTTGGGCTAGAGTGGGTTAGGAGAGTTATAAGGAAGTAAGAAGTGGATGCCTAGGTGGCTCAGTGCTTAAGCATCTGCCTCTGGTTCAGGTCGTGATCACAGGGTCCTGGGATCAAGTCCCACATCGGGCTCCCCACAGGGAGCCTTCTTCTCCCTCTGCCTATGTCTGTCTCTGCTTCTATCTCTCATGAATGAATAAATAAAAATCTTTAAAAAAAAAAAAAAGATGTGAGAAGTTCTAAAATGGACGGGAGAGGAGGCTGGTATGAAGAATATCTTAAATAGGGGATCCCTGGATGGCTCAGTGGTTTGGCACCTGCCTTTGACCCAGGGCATGATCCTGGAGTCCCAGGATCAAGTCCCACATCGGGCTTCCTGCATGGAGCCTGCTTCTCCTCTGTTTGTGTCTCTGCCTCTCTCTATCTGTGTCTCTCATGAGTAAATAAATAAAATCTTTTAAAAAATGAATATCTTAAATAAAAGTAAACAATAATTGAAATCAAATGAGAAAATGACTCAGAGAGCCTAGGACAGAGCTACACACCCCCATGCACACACTCACAAACCTCTGAGGCTTTTTGAGAAAGCATATTATGGGTTCCATCTTCATCTGGACTTCTCTGTCATCAGGGATGAGTGGGAACTACACAGAGAGAGACATGGATATGTCTCTGATTCTCATGGGATAAAGAGAGAATAAATCTACCACTTTCTAGTCAACTAGAATGCTTGGCCTTGGCCTTCAGCAGGCAATGGAGAAGTAGAGTTGTGTGGGATGAGGTAATTGGCCATATTCTAAGAGAAGAGGGGATAGCCAATAAAGAAGGTGTTTTCCCCCCTTTTTATTATTTTTAAAATGTTTTATTTATTTATTTTAGGGAGGAGTCAGGGAGAGGGAGAGAGTCTGAAGCAGACTCCACACTGAGCATGGAGCCTGAGGGCTGGTGACTCGATACCATGAACCAAGATATGACTTGAGCCAAAACCAAGAGTCAGGTGCTCAACTAACCGAGCCACCCAGGCACCCCTGTTCTTTCCCTTTTTTAGCTAGCAGAGCCTACCTGAAAGGAATTTCCTTCTTCTAATCTCTTGACACATTTGTACTTCATGTCCTCCACCCCTGGTGCAAAGAGGGCACTTGATTACTATCCAAACCTTCAATAAGTGAGTACCAGAATATACTATTGCTGCCTGGTTTAGAGCAGAGAAACTTCTGGGGCTGTAGAAGAACCAGTGAGGTTTTCTCTTCTGTAAAAATGTGGGTAATCATAGCATCTACTCAAAGGATTGTGAAGATTAAGTGTGATAATGTGTGTAATTCACTTAGCACACGGTGCCTGGCACATAACAAGCCCTCAATGGAAGTTTGCTATTATTCCTCTTATTAGGGGTCTGCTTTCTGTGGCTTCTTCTTCCAGAGTGATTGTACATAAATGGCCTGTAGAGACTCCTTTGGGAACCCTAGATTAAGAGGAGAATATGGGCCAATGTCCAAGAAAGCAGGGCCCTGGTGCAGGAGCCTGAATAAGCCCTCCCAGTTCTCACTGTCATGAGGGACTTGAAAGTGGAATTAATAAAGTGCCTTAGGTTTACCGCCAGTTCCTTTATGGCCTGACTTCCTGCGTACTGGGGACTAGATGAGACATAAGGGATTGCAAATGCAATTGGAAAGTGGGATATTGTTAGCTGAGGCCAATATAAATATGTTTGTGGGGGAGGACAGAACAAAGGCCTAAAGGCCTGATGTTGACAGAAACCATGTTATTGTTCAATAAATGACTTCATCCTAGTAAAAAATGATAGTTCCCCCCAGGCCTGCCAGGGAATGGGAGAGATGTGTTATCTGTACCTACACAGGCCAGCAACCTGGGGAGGGGGACAGCCTGCACGTGACCCTGACTCGGCCGCCGGTACCCTCCTGGTGTGTCTGAGGGAGGGGCTCAGCAAATGGTGTCCACCCTGGAGTCAGAAGTCTGGATCCCAGCTCTTCCAGGCACCAGCTGCTGCAGACACCTCAGCTGGGAGCCTCGGCTCTCCCTCACGCACGCTCAGAAAACAACTGGACCCCTCTGCACCCTGCCAGAGTAGTTGTGAGGAATAAACACCATAAATAATATAACAAGGTTTGAAGGAAACACTCCGTTAAAGAGACTTTTTTTTTTTTGCATTCACATGACCTGCTTGTGTGTGCCCTCTCCCACCAACATGGGAAGCAGTGTGGTTCCTGGAGCTCCCCCTCGCCCCCCTAATCCTCCCCTCTCTGACCCACCCTTACTTCCATTAGCTTACCTCCTTGATGTAAATGTTTTATTTCATTAGGCCCTTTGCAAGGTGTTAGTTGGCTAAGAGAGTGGAAAGACCAGGGAAACCTCTTAGAAAATATTGCCCACTTGGGGTCCTTATTCTCACCCAGCTCATCAGAAGCACCCAGCAACTTGTCTGCCTGCCCCTTCCCCTCCACGTGACCCTTCATTTTACCCATCACCTCCATCATGGATGGAAATGTGAATCTTTGGTGGCACAAACAGAGCCTCCACGAACACCCAGTGGAAATCCCTAAGTAGTAGGTTGAGGCGCTTCTTTAATTTTAAGAGCACTGGATCCAATGAGGCTTCCCAGTCTGCCACTAGCCACCTTCCATTTCCTTCCCCCGAAAGTTTCCACTGGAAATTCCCCAGCTTTGGTCTGAGTGCTTGGCTCTGTAATCTTGGAGACATTCAGCATACACCCCACAATTAAGACTTTGCAACTCCACGCAGTGTTTCTTAAGAGAAAGTTAGATGCAATTAGATCATTTGAAGATGGATTAGCCTGCCGCCTGCACAATATTAAGAAAAATCACATTGGCAATTGACAGGACCTCTTTGAAGAGCTCTGAAGGAAAGCCACTAATGAGCTCTATGCTGGGTTGCCCCCCTGTTCCCAAAGGGTTAACACAATTTGTGGGAAAGGAAAAAAATCCCCTGTGGTATTAAAATGCTGTGTCAGAGATTTGTAAGCTCTCCTTTGTAGCTCTGCCCCCAGGCCTGGCTCACTTCAGTTGAGATCAGGTTAATAAAAGCTCTGTTGCTGCCTGGCAGTTCCTAATGGGGTTACAGTCTGGTGCCTGACCAGTGAAGAACACTTAGTAGTAGTGGTATTAAATAAATGCCAAGGAATCTGATTCAATAAAGTCAGGGACATCTGTTGTTCTTGCCTGTCCAGGATCTATTCATCCTTCTTTTGACAAGAGCAGCTTGCTTTTCCTCTGGGGGAGAACTGCCTTTTCTCCCCTCTTGGTCTGGGTAAGGCTGGCCCAACACACTTTGGGATGACCCTATGACCAACCCAGCTCCACTAGTGTATTTGAGAATCCAATCATGGCCCAAGCCACAGGACCTGTCAATTACATGAGCCTATAAACACCGATTCCCCCTACCCCCCACCCCTGCTTAGTTGTTGTTTTTAGCTTCTCCCAGGTAAAGTTAGGTTTCCTGTCATTTGCAACTAAGAATCCTGATTATTTCAAATATGAGAGGAACTTGTGCTATACTAGGCACTCTGAAGAGGTAGAAAAGAAACATATATTAAATTGCCTTTGCTCTTAGAAACCAATAACCTTAGAGTATCGAGTCTTAGAGACGTTAACTAAAGGATTAAATAAATGATACAGTGTATAATTAAATGACATAGAGAATATGTTCTGTGGGAAGCCAGGAGAGGGAGAAATTGATGTGAGTGGGTAGGCTTCCTGGCAGAGGTTGGACTTAAACTGGGTGGTAAAGGATGGAGAGGCGTAGTGATACTGAGGGAATGCAGTGCTCTGCAGGAGGCACGGGGGACCTCAGTAACAAGGAGGATCCTGTGTGCATAAAAAATGGAAAGTGGATTTTTGACATATATGTAATCAGGGCAGATACCAAAGGACTTGGAATCCCAGAATGAAAAGTTTGAGCTTAAAAAAAAAAGAAAGAAAGAAAAGAAAAGAAACAAAGAAAAGTTTGAGCTTACCTGGATAGTTCACTAGTGTGAGCTGATGTACAGGTGGGGGAAATCCACCCCAGATGGTGCTACAAGTTTAGGAAAGTATATGCCACCATGTGTGTTTCACCTGTGCTGGAGTGAAAATGGTTCGATGAAGGGGAAAAGGCCACTGAACTTGGCTGTACCATTTTACAACTGAGTTACAATGGATGAGTTACTTAATCTCTCTGAATCTCAATCTTCTTATCTGCAAAATACAGATAACAATAGCTAAAGATTTGGGGTGTTTGTGAGGAGCACTCAGGCAATACCTGGCACTTGGCACTAAGAGTAGATAATATCTGTTGAGTCCTTACTAGGGTCCCCCAGGCACTGTGCTGAGCACCTGACATGCCTTATCTCATTAATCCTCCCAATAACCAGAGCTCAAAACAGTTTACTGCATCTGATTTGGGGTAACATTTTCATTCCTGTGCTTAATGGAACAATAAGCCTTATCAGCTCAAATTCACTGTCCAATGAGATCTGAGTATATTATCTGAACATTCTTAAAGGTTACAAATTCTAATTTTTTAATATGCATCTTAAAATGTTTTGAATTTAATATATAATCACACTGCAGAACATGTGGAGAAGAGATTTTTAAAAAGAATGTAAACGTAACTCTATTACCTACAACACAACCGTGATTTCCTTTAAAAAAAAAAGATTTTATGTATTTATTCATGAGGGACACAGAGAGAGAGGCAGAGACATAGAGGGAGAAGCAGACTCCCTATGGGGAGCCTGATACGGGACTTGATCCCAGGACCCCAGGATCATGACCTGAGTCAAAGGCAGATGGTCAACTACTGAGCCACCCTCAGCTTCGGTTTTCTTATTTATCTTTATGGAATAGAAGCTTCCTTATCAGAATTTTTTGGTAGGGCTTAAATGAAATAATTCATACTTTATAGAGCACCTGGCACATAATACACTCACAATAAATGTTGTCAATGCCCTTCGACCCTTTCCCCCATGCACTTTCTATATGATTGCAGTGCTTCATCTGTACAATAGCTTCCATCTTCCATTTCCACTTAATATTGTATCTTAGATATTTTCTATATAGTAACAGAATCTCTGCCTCTTGTTACCAATGTCTGTGTTCTCCTGACTGAAACTATCATTTAGCAACTCGTCTTCCCCCCACCCCCCAATTTCTCAACATTTATAAATAATGCTGCAGTTCACACCTCTATAGCAAGGCTCTTGGTAAGGGCTTGGGTCTCGAAACACTGTTTCTTTGAGCTCAGCTTGTGATTCTGCCCACAGCTTTCCAGAAAGTGACACCCAAGTTAGTGAAGACCTTTGCCAAATAGTGGATTTTGCCAATTCGACGGACAGCCATCGGAAGATAGGATTGTCATGATCTTTGATCATTCACTGATCATGATCAGTGACTTCCCTCTGGTGTGATATTCTGTGCTTCCTCCTTCGAGTGGTTTTATCGTGGGTCTGTCAGCTCAGTCTCCCTGCTGTTCTTGCTGACGAAGCGAAAGGAATCCCAGTACCTTTTCGCTGGAACTCATTCCCTGTTCTTTCTGAATCTTCTTTCTTGGAGTAGGAAGGATTTTGCAGACAATTTTGGGCTGTCTTTCTTATTACAAATGAAAGCCTCAAGCCCTTGTTTAGGTCCTAGAGTACTTTGAAATTGGACCCTCCTGCGTACACCTGGAGTCACCAGTAAGCTGGGGGTTGGGGGTGAGGGCACATCTCTTGGCTGAGGGACACACAAAACTAAGGGCAAAGGTGAGATTTTCCTTTCTTCTCTAGGTCCTAAGGATCCTTTGAAATCTTTATGATCTGTACCTTTAGGGATCAGAGCGACAGCTTGAGGAAATCCTAAAATTGTGTTTTCTCTAGATAAGCATTCAGGTCAAAGGGAAGACCTTGCATGCCTTCCTGATGAACAGAATCTCGCCTAAGTTTAGAAAAAAATCACCAAGAACAAAAATGGCATTCAGCATTTATTCAGTACATTGAGAAGTAGTTTTCAAAGGATAAACAGCAAAGCCCAGTACCTTAGACAGTGGTCTTTCCTGGAAGTCTCAGCCTCCCTGGACACTTGGAGTGAGTAATAGAATAGAAGCCCGTGAACTGTTTATAAAATTTCAACAGTCCTATTGGTAACTGTATATTACTATTAGTTTTTAAAAACACCACAACTAGAGCAACAAACTTGAATTAGATTAAGTGAAAAAAAACATTTGCGATCTCATGCTAATTGAAGGCTTTAATTGGCAATTTTTAAAATAAATTTTATATTTTACAAAATAGTTATTGTTTTAATAACAATAATGGGGGGCACCCTGGGTGGCTCAGTTAGTTAAGCCTCTGCCTTTGGCTCAGGTCATGATCCTGGGGTCCTGGGATTGAATCCCGTATCAGACTCCCTGGAGGGAGCCTGCTTCTCCCTCTGCCTATGTCTCTGCCTCTCTTTCTCTGTGTTTTTCATGAATAAATAAATAAAATCTTTTTTTAAAAAGTAACAGTAAGGAGAACAATTACTCTTTTACTTAATTAGCTTACTTAGTTGAAATCATTTGAAAAGCCATATGACTTTGGACAAGCTGGTTGACTACTAACAAGGTCATTTATAAGATGTGTGATCCCGAACAAGTTAGCCTCACTCATTTTCCTCATTTATTAAATAGAATTAATATACTCTCCTCATTTAAATAACAATTTTTTAAAAGATTTTGTTCACGCAAGGAGCCCAACATGGGACTCGATCCTAGGTCTCCAGGATCACGCCTTGGGCCAAAGGTGGGCGCCAAACTGCTGAGCCACCCAGGAATCCCCTACACAAAAAAATTTTAAAAAGAAATAATATACTCTCCTCACAGGGTTATTATAAGGAATAAAAGATACAATATACAAAGCACATAGTACAGAAGCAAAGTACCTGTCATACAGTAAGGGTTCAGTGTGTAAATGTTTTCTCATAAAAACTGCAAATTTGGGAAAAAAAAAAAACTGCAAATTTGGGATCCCTGGGTGGCGCAGCGGTTTAGCGCCTGTCTTTGGCCCAGGGCGCGATCCTGGAGACCCGGGATCAAGTCCCACGTCGCGCTCCCGGTGCATGGAGCCTGCTTCTCCCTCTGCCTGTGTTTCTGCCTCTCTCTCTCTCTCTCTCTGTGACTATCATAAATTAAAAAAATATATATATTTAAAAAATTAAAAAGATTTTAAAAAAACCTGCAAATTTATATATTAGACAAAAGTATTTAAAGCATGGGTCCTTGGGGGCAAGGAGATATAAAATTTAAAAATGCTTCCCTGGTGGTGAAAATGTTGGAGGACAGCTCCTTGGCCCTGACTCGTGTTGGTTACTTAAATGAAATAATTATCAACACTCATCAGAATGAAACATCCACTAAATTCATCTCCATTTTGTAGCTACCAGACAACATTCTTCTGAGTGCTTTCACACCCGGCATACCATACCTTTTCTTCCTGTACCTGGATAGCTGACACTAGCCCAGTTCCCGAGGGCAGAGAAGAGCAGAGCTCTATGTCTGGGAAGGGAGAAACTGACAGGCAAGTCCTCTGATCGTTGCCCAAGGGCCTGCTTTGTGAATAGTGGCATCAATGCCGCTTTGTTCCACCTTCAGTGGCTGGCCCATAGTTGAACCCAGAGAGGCTGGCTGTTTAGGGCAACTTTGGCCTACCAAGGACAGAGAGCGCCAACCAGAGCTAAGGGTTCACTCAGCGCCCAAGATCTGGCACAGGAATTCTCCCCACTGGGGAACCAGTCTCAGGGAACATTGCCTTCCCCCCCTTTGGCATTCTAATTCATCCCAGATTTCATAGAGGTAAATTGGAGGTTTGAAATGTGATATCATTGCTGAAAAGGGCAGAACCATCAGCATGGAACCAGTATATCCTTATTAAGTACAAGACCTAATAATTGCCTTGCTCATGCAAATGAATTGTCCTTCACTCATTCATCAGTTATTGAGTTCCTATTAAGTATGATGCTTAATTTGGGGGACATATGGATGAAAAAATGGCATCCCTGTCCTTAGAATCTTGTGGACTGGTGAAGAAGTTGTCACCTGCTTTGACAAGCACCGTATAATATCCTGGAGACAGTGAGAGACACCTAGAGAAAAGGAAATAGAGCCTGCTGAAGGAGCTAATAATCATAATAGCCATAATTTGTCAGGCACTTATTCTGTGCTATTCACTGTGCTAAGCACTTGGCATAGATCACCTCATTTAATTCTTGAAACACAACTAAAAAACTGATCATTCTGATGATTTGATTGGCTTCCTACCTCTCTAGGGAAGGCCATGCAAAGGACATGGCATCTCAGGGTCTTAAAAAAAGAATAGGGGTTTGCAAACTGCACACAGTGGGTGGATCATTCCATTCTATGCCATTCCAGGCATAGAAAACAAAATGGTCTCTTTGGAGACTTGCAGATTCCCTGGTATTTGTGGTGCAAAGGGAGCATATAGAGAGTATGCTGGGTGAGGATGCTGATTGCAGTGAAGTGAGAATAAATGAGATAAGCTTTCAAATACAGATGACTCTTAGCAGAGCTGAGATGTAGAGGAAGCAGATTCAGTACTGTAGAACTTTAGGCAGAAGGACGGATGACCATGAAAATTCTGGCTTTTGAGATGGAAAGCCAACACATATAGGTAAAGGTAAGCTTGAGAAAGGGCAATGAGAGGGGAAAACTAAAAATGCAGAACAGAAAGAATGATTGGTGGAGACAGGTCTTCAGCTTCTCCAGATTGGAGGAAAGATAAAGATAAAGAGACCTAAAGACATAAGTAAGTTCATAAGAAAAGAGGTTGTAAGGGGGACCTACACAGGAAGAGGCAGAAGGAAAAGATATGATCTTGAGAGTTGTATCGCCTGTTGCCCCCTGTCTGTGAGATCAAAGACAAGTCTTCCAAGGAAAGTGAGAGATGATGGAGCATTTTAGGGCCTTGAAAGTTTGGAATCAGTGTTGAGGGCAATTGTGAGGTGCTCATGACACCCCTTTGGGTCCTGAGGAAAGAATGTTCAAAGAGGGGAGAAGAGAGTGAAGGTGATGGCATGTGAGAAACAGTTCAATGTACTGGGAACGGTTGATATGAGTGGAGAAAAGATGATGAAGATAAGACTTTATTAGGTGACTTCAGGATCTACCTTCAGACTTCTCAACAAGGGAGTGGACTTAGTCCATGATGCTTCAATGTGCTGCACCAGGTCCACCAAGTGGTCATTACTAGGAGGCTGGTTCTAGTCCCCAACATAAAAACATATAAGTAGTGCTACCCAACATGGGATAATCTGCCTTGCAAAGGGTTTCAATCATCTGTCAAGGACGCTATGCCGGCAACTTGATAAGCCGAATCAGATGGTTTATTAGAGCCTTTTAATACTAAGATCTTATGGTTGCATAACATAGGGAGCAGCAAAGTAGGGGGAGACTGGTCTCAGCATTCTTGTAGGTATCCCTGCTTTTTGATTATTTGATATCAAATCAAGGTAGTCCTTGATTTTGATTATAATGTTCAGTCAGGTTTATGCAGTTCAATAACTGTAGGAACGACTTTGGAATTTTTATTAATTGCAGGAGGAGTTTTGTGAAGAAGCCATGCTCTAGTCTATGGACTATACACATGATGTTATCTAATTAGCACACAGGATGTGTCTATAAAACCTATATTCACTATAGAAAGGGCTTCTTTCTCTTTTTATGCCTATCCCATTTCATTACAGACCTGAAGAAGACCCTTAGCTGGGTGGCTAAAGAAGACCTTTGATTCTTCTCTACTTTGGAGTCCTCCTTTTATAAGACATTTTGTTCGTATTCCATTCAAGTCACCTTCTTTTCATTTGCCTCCTGCATTGGGATGGACTGCTTTCTTTTTTGGAATCTATTAGTCTGACTCAGTGGTTTTCAGAAGGGATGATTCTGACCCTCAGAGGACATTTGACAATGTCTAGAGACAGTTTTGATTGTCATGACTAGAGCAGGGGGCTACTGGCATCTGGTGAGTAGAGGGCAGGGATGCTGCTCAACCACTACAGTGCTCAGGACAGCCTCCATAACAAAGAATTATCCAGCTCCAAATGTCAATAATGATAAGGTTGAGAAATCCTTTTTTTTTTTCTTTTAAGATTTTACTTACTTATTCATGAGAGACACAGAGAGAGAGGCAGAGATATAGGCAGAGGGAGAAGTAGGCTCCCCACAGGGACTCGATCCCAGGACTCCAAGATCATGACCTGAGCCGAAGGCAGATGCTCAACCACTGAGCCACCCAGACATCCCTCTTGTTCTATTTTTAAGTCTTTCTTCTAAATCAGCTACTATCAACACATTCTGTAAAACCCTAGATGGCTACTTTGATTGTCTAATTTGAGAGTTATTGCATGCCTGAGTGTTCTACACTTTTTGCCCATCCCTTGGTTCATGCTGTAGCAATAAGCAGGACATTTTTGACTCCCTTTGGCAGGAAGAGTCACTTCTTGGTTGGGGTCTAAATAGAACCAGATCTCTCCCAAGATAAAGGCAGGGATGCCATGGCTTTCAGAGTCACAGCATCAGATATCTCCTATCTGCAGCAGCTCTAGGCCAAGGGTGTGGATGAAGGACAAGATACAAATACAACTATGTGATGCCATTTGTTTGATTTTGAGTAAGCTCATACAGTATTTAAAGACTGGGTATTAGAGCTCCACCATGAAGGTCCCCTGCAGCCTTTTCAAGCAAGGACAAAACCAAGACAGTGGTACTAATGCAAATGTGATTTCAGCACAAATGAACACTGAGAAAATAGTGCCTGACTAGGTTATACCTACCTAATCTTCTGACCCTCTGAAAGATCCCATGGAACTCATGGGATCCTTGTACCTCTGATCCCAAATCAGGCTGAAGTTTTCAGGGAATTAGATCATAAATTAGCCCTTGCTAGTTTCCAGATCTTCTACCCCCTAAAGAATCCTAAGACAGCATCCCTTCATGACCCATTATGAGTAGCCTGTCCCAATAGAAATAGCCCAGGGATGAGATTTCCCTTTTCATCTCACCGTTTATAGGCTAAGTGGCCTCAGGAAAATCATTCAAACTCCTAGAACCTAGGTTTTCTCATCTCTGAAATGAAAACATCTACCTTTCCATTTCTAGAAATCTATGCAGAGAAAGTACTCTTTTTTTTTTTCTTAAGATTTTATTTATTCATGAGAGACACAGAGAGAGAGGCAGACACAGGCAGAGGGGTAAGCAGGCTCCCCGTGGGGAGCCCAATGTGGGACTTGATTCTGGGATCAAGACAGGATCACACCCTGAGCCAAAGGCAGGTAGATGCTCAACTACTGAGCCACTCAGGCGTCCCTGAAGAAAATACTGTAAAAAAATTCAAACAAAACTTTATGTACAAAGTTATTTACTGCTTTATTATTTAACATTAGACATCATTATAAAACACTAATTATGACATCCACAGAATGAAATATGTGCCCATCAAAAAATATTGTTCATGAAGAGTTTTATTGACTAAGAAAATGATTGTGTTCTAACATCAAAAATAAGAAGCAAGACACAACAGACACACACACACACCCCTATATCCATATAATATTATCTCAACTATGTGAAATAACTGTAGGAAAAAGTCTGAAAGGAAACCAAACTATTACCAAAAGTTTATGCTTAGTTTTGAGTTGATACATAAAATAATTTAACACTGAGATATACAATACATTTTTTCTCTTTAAAAGTGTATAACACTGGAGTTTGAGAAACACTGATTTAGAGCTCTAGACAGAAATGGGGCTGGAGATGAAAATTTTGGAGTCATAGGTATTTCAGTAGAGGTCAATTACTGGATAAGATCATCTAGGACAAGCCTGTAGCATGAGAGGAGACAAGAGTCCAGGACTGAATCCTAGGGAACCACAACACATATAGAATAGGTGAGGAAGCTGAGCCAGGGAAGGATCTAAGTGTTTGGCAGCAATCAGTATGAGACAGTTATCTAGATGGATTAGAACAGTGATATTGAGAAGAGAGAGGGGTTGAGAAAACTGAAAAGAATCTAAGAGCCACAAGTTGGATATAAGAGATAAGGGTGTTGGAAAAAGCAAAGATTACTTGGAGATATCTTAGCTTGGAAGATGGAAGGATGCTGATATCAAAGGCAGAGATGAGATAATTTGAGAGGAAAGCATAGATGGTGGGAGAGGAGAAAAGAAAAGTTAAACTTAGTTTCGTATGGATTGTGTTTGAGATTTCCTTTGAAGAGAGAGCTTCTAGCTGCAGGAGCTTGGGCATCTGCCAGAGCACACAAGCCAGGATCACACTTCCTGGGCAGCTCTCAATCAACCAGTAACTAAGCTCAGAAGGAGTAATAGAGCTGAGCTTCTCTGTCCCATGTTGCCTCCTCTGATAGGCAGTCATTGACCTGAGGCTCCCCTCTGGGCTGGCCCAGACTTTCAGAGCAGCACTTGGGTCTGATGCTTCTCCTTCCCAATCCTTCTTCCTTCCCCTTCTCTGATCTCAGATGGCAGTCTGAAACCTCTCCTTGCCTGCTTCAGTCTTGCCCCTCTTTTCATCCATAAAAGCTACCCACAATAAACCTCTTGTCCTTTTAACTCCCATCTTAGCATCTGCTTCCCGAGGGCTGGAACTAATACAGGTGATGGTTGCATATCTAAATGGAATTATGTGGGAATTATGTATGGGTCTTGAAGACAGTCAGGATTGAGAGAGAACTGAATCACAAGGGCCTCCCTAACAGCATAATCATAGGGGAAAAGGGAGGAACAAGGTTTGAGCCTTAAGTGACACGCATAACTGTGAGGGGTACAGGTGAAAGAGAGGAAAAATATCATGGACAGATAGGAAAACCAGGAAAGCACAAGATCAAAGAAACCATGGAGGAGGAGGAAGAGAATTTCTTAGGAGCAGGTAAGATGTCTGAGGAAAATCTGAGTGGAGCCTAAGATCTTGCATTTAAAGAGTGAAATGGTGGCTGGGCATCAGGAGATCATTTCAGAGAAAGTATGGCAAAAGGTGCCAAATTTCCAGTAATCAAGAAGCAACACAGTGGGAAATTGCTGGAGGGAATGATGTAGATCATGTTTAAAATGTTTTACCAGGATTAGAAAGGGAAATTGGGATAATGAGAAGTAAGACTGTGTGTGTGTGTGTGTGTGTGTGTGTGTGTGAGAGAGAGAGAGAGAGAGAGAGAGAGAGAGAGAGAATATCTGGAAGCGGTCTTTGAAGATGTTAAAGAGAAAAAAAATGTGGGATTAAAATCCTGGAGGCAGTGGGAAGAAAAAAGCTGCAGAGGCCAGGTAGAGGGGTTAGATTTCAATAGTAAGGGGAAAAATCTCTTCTCTGGAACTTGGAGGGAAGAAAGAGAACATGGCTGGAATGACAGAGATGGATGAGAATAATGGGTGAGGATGAGGAATTGCATACACAGTATATCTTACAATTATAACAATGACAAAGACAACCTCTGAGATTAATGGAATGAGTTGGGAAAAATGTTTAAAGAGAGAAGAAGGCCAGAAATCTCTGGTGTGCACGCTATGTTGTCCCTTAAGAAATGTAATGGGGTGAAGGAAATTCTTGCCTTAAATGCATGAAGTTGGATCTCCCTAAAGGCACTAGTCCAGAGGACTGTGACTAACTGGCAAGAAAGGACAGGTCAGTACTGATAGTACTCTTACAGAGTTTCCCAGCTCAGATACAATCTGAGTGTTCAGAGATATGGACTGGCATTATGCAGTCTACTATTATAATGATCAAGAAAAGGAAAATTATATTTATCATATAATCATAACATAACATATTATATGATATGATATATCATATAATAACAATGAATGATAAAGATGATAATAACCAAGAATCACCATGCTCTATGGCAGAGCTGATATGATCAGAAAAGAAATGTTGGTGCTCTTGAGCAAAAGCTCCATATAACCAGAGTCTTTGCACAGGATTTGCACAGTGTTTAGGCTTAATAGCTCCATCCTGGCCTCTCAGGTCTTACAGCTATAAGGGAAAACTTTATTTTTTAAAATTATTTATTTATTTATGAGAGACAGAGAGAGAGAGGCAGAGACAGAGACAGAGGGAGAAGCAGGTTCCATGAAGGGTGCCCGATGTGGGTCTCAATCTTGGGATTGTGGGATCATGCCCTGAGCCAAAGGCAGATGCTCAACCGCTGAGCCACCCAGGCGTCCCAAGGAAAACTGTAGAATTGACATTCCTACAGGAAAAAAAAAAAAATCCCTATTACTGAGCAGGAAAGTGCCTAGCTCCCAAGTATTTTTCCTATTGGAATAACTGTTTCAATAACTGAGAATTATTTTTTAATAACTAAGAATAATATCAGAATATATTCAATAATAATATCTACAAACTGGTGATATCTTAGGTATATGACTTAGGAACATGACTGTACATTCTTTTAATAACTGAGAATAATATCAGAATATATTCAGTAATAATATCTGCGATATTATCGGTGATATCTTAGGTACATGACTTAGGAACATGACTGTACATTTAGAGCAAAGCAGAGCCCAGAACAGTAGCCTGAAATCACCAGAAAGGCAGGATCCATGGCAACTCTCATTGGTATTGGCCAGATGTGGCTCTAGGAGTCATTTCACGGAAGGGCTCTTCCATTGATCTTGTGACGAGAAAACCACTGGGAAGCAAAGAAATGAGCCAGGCATGTCAGTTTCTCCAATGCGACTAGTGATATGTCTGCAAGTGTGACATGCTTGCTAATTACCCCCAGAGTCCTCAACAAGACAAAGTGCTTTATTCTCCTGACTTTGAAGCACCACTTGGAAACCTCTTGATAAGGTCTAATGATAGGCCAGCTTTTGCCTCATAGTGGGTTATACAGGTGCTGCCTGTTGGCTTCCAAGCCCGTTTTATTCCAGGGCTGGCAAAGCTTGCAGGAATGTCTTGTGAAGAGATTTATAATAATTTCTGATTCTACCCAGCTCCAAATCACTATATGAATAATCTTTCTCATAGCATACTGGTAATTCTATGAGCAGTCTTAGCCAAGAACAACGGAATGAGCAAGCTCGAGGAAATATTTTTTTTTCCTTTTTAAGAAATCATTATGCTGATGTTTTACAAACCTCATAAAAATTAAGGGTTCGTTTGAATTTGGGAGAAAGACTCATTTTATCAAAACTCATTTGCCAAAAATATTTAAATGAGCACATGCTGGAGGTAAGAGCACCAAAAACAGTGTCAGTTATACATTCTCAACCTTCCAGACTCTCCAGAGCCCTTAAAATGCAGCATTTTTCTACAGGTGTTAATGGGATCCTGCAAAGAGGTAGGCGATTTCAGGTAGGGTTGTGACAGAGTGGCTTGTGGGGTGGGTGCTGTGGAACCCTCTGAGGGCTCCTGACCACAGTCCCATTCAGAGACAACAATGGCACTCGTTGTTATAAGCAAGCGTCAGTCACGAAAGAGCTGCCATTACGGAGTAGAGCCCGGGTTTCCATATTCCCAACATGACCAGAGGTTTCATTCCCCGAGAATGTGTTTATTCAGCCTAGTAAAAACATTAAAAAGGGGAATAAATCTCTGCCGACCCCAAAATGCTTTTCACCGCAGCTGTAAACCATAAAACATTTAGAAAGGTAAGCAGGACTAAAGATAATATGGTCCCCCCAAGCAGCATGGACCTAGAGGTGGCCCTTGCAAAGACAGCTGCAGTGCACAGAGCTTCCCTGCAAAATCATTAAGAGAGGGACAGGTTCTATAAGGTGTTAAATTATTAGTAGTAGGGGTTTTTTTTTTTGCAGTGGGGGGGGGGGAGCAATAATAAAAACCATGTGCTCAGCAGCCTGCTTGGCCATATAAAATAGAGAGGCCTGTGACTTTAAGTGTTGTAAAAGGGGTTAATTGTCGATTTCTGAATGTGGCAAGTTTATTGATCTTGTTAACAGCAGTGGAGTATGTGCCATTGGTTACCATGGCGGGAAAGAAAAACAGCCTTCTATCCTGTTATTCCATGGACACCCTTACTGGTCTTAGAGCCCAAGTTAAGGAACATATGGATAAATGCATCATTAAAATTGCTTCTTACCACTTGTCCAAATTTGTAACCATCCTTAAGGTTCTAGTTCCTTCTTACAGCTACATTTTACTACATTATACTTACCTTTCACACAAATGTATTATTTATCTGTATGACAACCCTATATAGTTGGTAGGGATTATATACCCATTTTACAGATAAGGCAACTGAGGTTCAGGGAGGTTAGGATCCAAACCTAGGTCCTTCTATTCCTAGTTTGGTGTTTTTCTACTACTTATTCAAACAATTTGTTCATCAGTTAACTCGGTAGGTATTTCTCAACCACGCACAAAGAGCCAGGCAGTGGTCTGGTTGCTGGAGATACAGCAATGGACAAAAGTGACAGCATCTCTGCCATTGCAAACTCTGTGTTTTATTTTTTATTTTTATTTTTTTTAAAGATTTTATTTATTTATTCATGAGAGACACACAGAGAGAGAGAGGCAGAGACACAGGCAGAGAGAGAGGCAGGCTCCATGCAGGGAGCCTAATGTGGGACTCAATCCTGGGACTCCAGGATCAGGCCCTGAGCCGAAGGCAGGCAGTAAATGGCTGAGCCATCCAGGGATCCCAGGGTCTGTGTTTTAGAGGGCATTATCCTAGCTTTCAAAACCCACTCTCTCTTCCAAACTATCTTCACATGCATAGTCTGCATCTGCAGTTTTGTATTTTGTTTTGCTGTTGAGTGTTGTCCTATTGTTATTTCATACAGGTGTTTTCCCTTTGGCTCCCCTGATTAGACAGAAAGCCACATGAAGGCAGGGCTGCTTTCTAATGCTCCCCTTTTTCACTCTTCATGCAGCACAATGCATTAGGTAAAGTGTATTGGGCTTTTTCTCTGCTGCAGAAACTCCTTATTACTTGATCTTAAGATCATCAAGGGCCTTATTCAGGTATTGACTCTTACAGCTTCAATTATTGAGCACTTTGCTAAATGTTCATTGTCTCAGTAATGCTGAAACAACCTGACTAGAAGTCCCATTTTACAGTTGAGGAAGATGTGGCTTCTGGTGGCTAAGAAGCTTGCTTAAGTCCTCATAGTAAGAAGTAGAGCTCCGATTCTGACGTGGTCTGACTCAAAAGTCCAATATCTTTCCACCAGGTACTTGGGCCTGAGTAGTGACTGAATCTTTGCTCCCCTGAACCACATAGAGAACATCAAAAGCCCCTGTTACATTATATGCAGGATAAATAGGGTGAATTTAATAACTTGGGTGACTTTAAGTCTACAGCCATTCTACCAACGATTTATCTAATCATTTACACCTTCATTGCAAAGATCATTTTTTAAAAGATTTTATTTATTTTATTCATTAGAGACCCAGAGGCAGAGACAAGGCAGAGGGAGAAGGAGGCTCCCCGCAAGGAGCCTGATGCGGGACTCGATCCCAGACCTGAGGATAATGCCCTGAGCCAAAGACAGACGCTCAACCGCTGAGTCACCCAGGCATCCTGCAAAGATCATTGTGTATCTTAGTTTCCTGCCCCATCCTTCATTATGTGATCATTTTAGAACGGCACGTGTCTTAGTTAAAATGCTATCCCAGAAAGTTATATAGTGGATGACTTAAGCAACAGAAGTTTATTTCTTACACTCCAAAGGCTGGAAGTCCAAGATCAGGGTGCCAGATGGTCAGGCTCTTGGTGAGGGCGCTCTTCCTGGTTATATCTTTAGTTAGCCTTTCTGGTATGTGCCTTTTTGTCTCTTCTTTATATAAGGGCACTAATCTCATTAGGAGGGTCCCAGCTCATGACCTAATCTAACCTTAATTACCTACCAAAAGCACCACCTTTTAATACCATCCCATTGGTGGTTAGGGTTTCAACATATGAATTTTGGGTGGACCCAAGCATGCAGTCCATAACAGCATTTTTCCCCCCAATACAGCAAGTTGCAAAGGAATCCCTACATTCTTGGGAAAAGTGACAAATCAGAGATTGGGTAGAGTCAAAGAGGGCAATGGTAGGCTCACACGAGCTTGTGATAACTGGCTTATTAAAAATATTAGTATTCACACAGTGCATTGGCATCTGAACCACCATACACAGTACATTAGCAGTTGGCATATATTCTGAGAAAAGGTGGCAGGCCAGAGCCAGAGCATGGGTCAACTGCTGAAAAACAGAACCCAGCTGGAGCCACTGGGGTCCGGGAAACTAGGTAGAGACTGAGCCTTTTCAGTTTGGATGGCATAGTTTCCACTTTAAGTAATGTCATCTAATCTTCAGTTACTTTCTTCCATCTACACAGAAATGTATTTATTATTGTCCTGTGATAAGTGGTAAATGGTGATATAAAGCAGCACTTCCTGAAACTTCAGGCAGTTTCAAGGTCTGGATGTAAAGTTACAGAAATATAGTAAGGAGAACCCTGTAGCATGACAGAGTTTATTAAAATGAAGGAGGGAAGAAAGGAAGAGAGAGGGGGAAGGAGGGAGGAAGAAAAGAAGGAAGGAAGAAAGGAATCCTAATCTTTTTGCAACCTTTATCAATCAGTCTGTCAACAAGTAACTGATAATTTCTGAATGTGAAGAGTTGGCTAACAAATGAGTTACATGTGCAATGAGATTTTGTTTGGTTCCTGCATGTGGATAATGACTCCACTGGTGAGTCGAGTCAGAGAATGGCAAGCTAGTAGACTGGGTCTCCCGTGAATGCTTGTGATTATTTAAAGGAAGACTTCTGCTTTCAGTGGGGCTTGCTGGAAAAGCGATACATTGCCAAAGCTGCATTTTTGCCAGTTATGGTTTTGAAATAACAGGATTTAAAATTTCTAGGCCAACCTCAAAATCTACAGTCTTTTTCATATAGGCACAAGTCAATTCCATCTCCTTAATCAAAAGAACGTGCCAGCAATTATTACTTCCCAATATCATTGAGCACACAGCAATGTAAGGAATGATCCAGAAAGAAGTGATCTATTAGTATTACACCTTCTCATAAAAGGATCATGGGCACATATGTTTTGTATGTCCAGAGCATCTTTTCTTTCTTTGGAGGATATATTTCTCTCCTTGCCAACTGTAATGATTCTTATAGTAGTGCCGATCAGAATGCTTCACTCTCAGACCACAGAGACCTAGGTAAGGATGAGTAGTGACACAAGCCAAGCCAATACTAATATTTCCACAAAATTTTTCTAATATGGAACTGACAAAAGAGCTTTCTTGTATTTCTAGATATGTAACTGCTATATAAATCTGGAACTGCCTATGGCCATAAAACCAAAAAGCTGAAATGAGAGAAAGATAGGATTATCTGATTCTTTGGATCCAGTCTTCCCTGAGCCAGCTCTACCCCCACTTTTCCCAGGCAATGGCTTGTGAACCAATAAATATTTCTTTATTGCTTATGGTAGATCAAGTTGAGTTTCTGTTATCCAAGAATCCTGAGTGATACAAATGAGCAGAAGATCAGGCCCAGAGAAATGTGATCCTGATAATTAGTTACCTGATAATTAGGAAAAGCATTCAGGCAAGGTTTACATTAAATAAAATAAGGAAAATGCATATGCAAAAGATAGTACACTTTCAGACATCAAGAGCTAGTTTGAAATCTTTGAAAAGAAATACAGACTGCAGAAAATAAAATCTTATGGGAAAACCAATCTCTACAACGTTTTCTGCAGAAGTGAAAGAGCAGAGCTTAAAAATGATGTCTGCTTTGTTCTAGACACGAGATTTCTAGAATTTGTTTCACTATGTTTTGGAATACATTTTCATTGTGACTTAAGACTATCACTGGTATTTTCAGGAAAATCACTCGAAAAGTGATTAAAATGATTGTACTAAAAATTATGGTACATTTAATCTTTGATAAACTATATTATTTCCCAAGTTAGTGGTTACATCTTAGCTAGCCTCGATAATATTAGTGAAATAATCAAACCAGCAGGTTAGGTAATGTCAGTATGGATAGCCTCTATTGAGGGTCATGGACTGGAGAATAAACAGGCTGGAATGTACACATCAAACTCATTTTTCATCTTTTTTTTAAAATATTTTATTTACTTATTCATGAGAGACACAGAGAGAGAGAGAGAGAGAGGCAGAGACATAGGCAGAGGGAAAAACTGGCTCCATACAGGGAGCCCAGTGTGGGACTTGATCCCGTGACTCCAGGATCATGCCCTGAGCCGAAGGCAGATGCCCAACCACTGAGCCACCCAGACATCCCTCATTTTTCATCTTCTTTGAAAGTGTCAACAATGGCTAGGGTACATTTCTATGTCGATATCTACACTTTCCATAAATGAGGAAAGAATATGTGAAAATCTGGCCACAACTTATAATTTTTGAAGACAGGATGATATCTGATATTCCCAACGGAACAAGGGAAATGTAACATGTCTTCTGCACACTGAGGAGAAAATGTCTGTTCTGTTCTCACTGTCAGATCAATTGCATTTATCCTAAGTTGAGGGATGTCTCATAGCTCATTCAGGGAACACCCACAGTGGGTCATGACAGGCCTCTAGGGAGAAACATAGTCATGTTCCTAAGGATCTATTAAAAAGCAGAGAATCTCAGAAGTCACATTTGGATGAACTTTAGTTGATTCATTGAAGCATTAATTATGTCAGATATCTCATGAACACTAAGCTGCCTTAGTAAGAGCTCTTTGATGCTCTGTTTAGTCAGTACATAAGTACCTCAAATTGTTGTTGAATGTACATAGAGTAACAATTAACAATGAGCAAATAAACAAGTCGGGATATGATATCATCAGAGTGCCAGGAAATGACCCAAAAGCTCGATGTTCTAGCATTAAGTGTTTTCTGAGAGGAAATCAGCTTCTACCCCACGTGGCCATTGTTATGGATGAGAATCTGGATTTTGTTTGCTCTTGATTACACAGAGGAAGAAAGAAAAAAAAAAATGCTGTCCTGGTGAGAAGCAAGCGCTGAGATGGTTTTCCTCAGTAAAAATCAATGTGAAGTCTTACTCCCAGCCTAGAAGAGGGTGAGGAAGTAGGGGAAGGGATGTTTAGCCCATCAATATCAGTAAAGTGCCCCTCTTTTTCCCTGACGGATACCCTTTTTCTGGTTTTACAGCTTAGAGAGCTCAGTTCTAGCCAAGGGCTCTAGTGTTACTGCCCACACTTATGAATGGACCTATTGTAATAATGGCCATTTGTCTATATTAATTAAGTAATCTTTAAAGCAGCCCTAGTAATTTGATACATTTGTCACCATCCCTGTTTGAGACTCAGAAAAGTGAAACACTTTGCCAAAGATCCTATAGATGGGTAGGAGCAGCTATGATCTGAATACTCATCTGTCCTGGTCTGAAGCCGACATCTTAACCATTTAACCCTTTGCTATGTGCTATCTACTCCCTCATATGCAAAGCTGCTATGCCTGACCCATGAATATATACATATTTTTTTAAGTTATTAAGGATGAGATTTCTCCATCCCCTAGCCTAGTGATGTAAGTGTGTGAAAGGTCTGTATGCTCTAGGATAACACAGATTGGGCCCAGCCACAGAACAAAACCGGTGATATGTTTCTTTTACATTGACATTGACACACCTCGTCAGCTAACCAGAGGCCACAATACTCAAACTATTGACTATAGACTAGGATTATAAACTGTACTAGAGTTATAAGCTCTTTTTAATTTATTAAAACTCATCATACTAATAATCATATTTCGTTGGTTGGGGTCACCTATGGAGAGGAAGAACATGGCACACCTCCATCCCTTTATATCCTGGGATCCCAAAGATCATTCTCTCAGCCTACTGATGGCCAGTCAGGTTTTCCGTATCCCATGGTACATATCCCAGGGGCATGGAAATACTCTCATGTACCTCCCTCCCACACAGAATGCCTACCTGGTACTCTTCCTTTTGACCCCCAAGCACTGACCACCATAATATTCTCTTCCCTCCTCCTCTCCCTTTCCCTGCTCTTCTCTCCCTCCCTCTCTTCCTCATTCCATTCCCAGAATAAGATTTAGCATCAAGGATGCTTTTCATCATCAAAGATGAGTTTCTTCAAGTCTGGAATCATTCACCCCCATATCCCAGCAGCAAGTAGTGTGTCTACTAGTTGGAGGGATGGGTCAGTGGGTAGATGCAGCCTTGGGCCATTTTGCTTTCAAGACTCATCAAAGTCATTGAGCTTAATAACCAAATAATCATTTTGATATGTTTTTCTCCTCCCTCACATTACTTAGTCATATAATTTTGAGTGTGATTCTATGGAGAATGGGGTAGTTGAACATGCTTTCTTTTTTTAAGATTTTATTTATTCATGAAAGACATAGAGAGAGAGAGGCAGAAACATGGGCAGAGGGAAAAGCAGGCTCCCTGAGGGGAGCCCAATTCAGTACTCGATCCCAGGACCCTGAGATCCTGACTTGAGCCAAAGGCAGATGCTCGACCACTGAGCAACCCAGGTGCCCCCTTGAACATGCTTTTAATGTTGAAATTTAATTCTCTCTTTCCTCCCTTCCATTCTTTCTCCCTCCATCCCTTCCTTCCTTCCTTCTTTCCAAATATCCTTTAGACAAGAAAAGAAAAAAGAAAGAAAGAACTTCATTGAGACTTTAAATGGTCCATATCTGATTGAGTGACTCACAAGAGGTGAAATGCAGGTAGTTTCAAATGTCTTCTCAGAGTGACTCCATGTTATATAAGGCAAGAACACTGGGCTGGACATCAGGAGCCCTGGGTTTGGCCCTAGTCTTCACTTTCATATTTCAGAATTCTGGGCAAATCACTTGATCTCTTTGTACCTAGTTTTGTCATCTATAAGTAGGGAAGTTTAGTCTAGTAAGTGATTTGAGGATTAGGAGCCCTCAAATATTCATGGAGGTGCCTTGGGATCTGTCCCAAGAGGGGTGTTTTGATAGAAATGGGGGAGATTGTATAGAACAGTCAGGACTAATCCCCCTGCCCCCACCCCGCCTTCAACCAGAATTAATGTTCTTGTTAAAATGTTTTTAACTCTATCATTCTTTTGAGCTTCTGCTAAAAAATCTATTCCAAAAAAGGTAGAAAACTACTGGACCAGATTATCTTTAAGGTGCTTTTGGCATATCTGATTTCAATATATAAATCATCTGTTTATGATCTTCATTTACAGAAAGAATGGAAGCTTTCTTTTTCTCATGTGCTTGTTGCTCTAAGAACAAATTTCTTATCACAAGAATAATCTCCCATTCATCCTGCTTCCTACCTGGCTCAATATAGCACAAAATGCACAAGCTAAATCCGTTATCCCCTTGTGAATATCTTCTATTTAAACACGTCTATCAATGGTGGGCTTAAGAGAGAAATATATGTTTTCACAGTTGCCACACAGGGCCAACTGTTGTGGTAAGGGTGGCCACATAGGACACCTTTGTGCTCTTGAGCTGTCCTCTGTTAGATGAGAAGTCATAAGCCATAATCAAAGCAAAGCCTGGGTTGCTCATCCACTTTGAAAGAGACATCCTTATGATCCTGCTAACATTTCCTATATTATATTAATAATGTGTTTTGGGAAGGTGTTATTTGATTTGTTTTCTGGACAAGTTGGATGAGTCTCTCTCTGTTTTAGCCACAGCCCTTTGTAGGTTTTTTTTTCCTGCTGTCCCATGACAGACGACTTAATGGGTTGCTGAAAATGTCCAGGCTGCTTCTGGCTCTAGAGGTAGCTCGGCTCAACAATGGAAGGCATTTAGCAGAGCCTCATGTTTTAGAGCAGGAAAGACTTGAGAGGGCATGTCATCTGGTATTTTTCAAGAGGCTTTGTAATTTTTTTCAGCAGCATACTTTTTTCCCCCTAAAACAAATCTGATGCAAAACTTCAATTTATGAAACAGATAAAAGGAGAGAGAGAGAGATGAGAATTTTACCAAATTGCACTCCCCCCTTGCTGTTCTCCCTCACACATGCTCAGCAACACCTGAGCATCACGGGGAGTGCTTTGAGTCCTAGGAGTGATTATAGTAACTTAATTGCATAGTGCTCCACTGAACCTGTCTTTTCTATTAGGAAAATGAGACACTTTCCTCGGAGTTTTAATGACTTGCCTGAGACCCCACAGCTAGTGATGTCAGTACCAGATTGCAAGGTTTCTGATTCTAGTTTACTATCCCCCTTCCATCCATCCCCACCCCTACCTCTAATTTACCATGCCACCTCAGCTTTAACATTCGAAAAGAGGACAAAAGATCCTGTACCAGTGTGGTTGATATGTGTATACCTGTCTTTAATTCTCAGAGCAACTTCATAGGGAGGGCGACATTAGTATTATCTTCTTATAGATGGGGGATATGGACAAAGAGAGGTTAGGGAACTTGTCCAGTGAAATTCAGCCAGAAGTGGCTGAACTTGAATTGAAAGCTAGTTTTATCTGATTTCTTTTCTTTTTTTAAAGTTTTATCTGGTTTCCAAAGCTGTTCCTGTTATACCCCAGGATAAACACTGCAAACTAATGTTTGTCCTGAATAAAGCCATGTCTTAACACGACAAGCTCAGGTAATAAAGCCTGACTCATATTTCATGAGATTCTTTGTAGCTTTTCTTAAATAACTACTGTAGACTGCCCTTCTCCAAAGTTTCTGTGTCTGTTATGAGCATCTTGGAGAATGTGTCCCCAAACCTCAGCCAACAACACCCGTTCTTTTAGGGACCATTCCCTGTCACTCCAACCTCACCCCATCCAGAAACTAGGGCTTCTAGAGCCATGATTTTTTTTAAAAAAATTTTATTTATTTATTTATTTATTCATGAAAGACACAGAAAGGCAGAGGGAGAAGCAGGCTTCCTGTGGGGAGCCTGATGCGGGGCTCAATCCCTGGACCCCAGGGTCACGACCTGAGCCAAAGGCAGGTGCTCAACCACTGAGTCACCCAGATGCCTCTAGAGCAATGATTTTAGTGTTTGAATCATCAGGTCTTGAGTGGACCACAGTAGGAATGAGGACCAAGAGAGAATCAACATGTAAAATCAAGAGGCTTACTCGGTGTATGGATTGAACAATGAAAAGAAAATGAAAGAGAGAAATGGAGAGGCATCCAGTGAGGCATCCATCTTGGTTCTGTCTGTCCTTCAGTTCAGTGAGACACTCTTCTAGCTACATAATATTGTCCACCTTTCCTTTCTTAAGCTTTGGTTTCTGTTACTTGCAAATAAACCAGTCCTACTTAATATATCATCATATCCAGAGATCTGAAGTTTCTTCAGGTGAGTTCAGACTACCTTCCTGTTGTAGGTATGCTTGTTTGTACAAACTGTACAAGGCTACCATTATTAGAGGCCTCAGCAATGAGCTATTTTATTACTCTTTGTTTACACAGAAACAAGGAACTCTGTAAAGTCCCTTTTTACACAGGTACCCTATCCAGAGAAAGCCAATCTCTTCTGGCCCTATTGACTTTATCTCCTAGACTACTCCCCACTGGACAGAAAATCTAAAGTATATGTGTCTGAAATAAATTAAGCTGGAATGTAAATCTCAATTAAGTGGAATGAAATGCTTTATATTTCACCAACAGATTAATTTGAGAAGCAAAATCTAAGCTATCATAGTTTCCAAATGGAAATAGCCCAGATTTTCATCAATAATAGAATAAATTATGATATTATATAGTCCTAGCATATTGAATAGCAACCAAAAGTGAAATACTGCATAGAAACAAAAAGTATGGGCAGCCTGGGTGGCTCAGCGGTTTAGCGCCACCTTCAGCCCAGGGCCTGATCCTGGAGACCCGGATCAAGTCCCACATCAAGCTCCCTGCATGGAGCCTGCTTCTTTCTCCCTCTGCCTGTGTCTCTGCCTCTCTCTCATTCTCTCTCTCTCTCTCTCTCTCTCTCATGAATAAATAAATAGAATCTTCAAAAAAATAAAATAAATAAAAATAAAATAAAATCAACATTCTTAAAACTAGAGGGGATCTAGGAAAGAGTATCTAGTTCAATGGTCAGATGTTTTACAGAATAAGAAACCGGGCCAAAGAAGTGAAATGATATGCCATAAATTTTACAGCTTATAATTGAGCCAAGATTGGTGTTTAGATCTCTTAGCTATGTTAACAAAGATATTCCAAATAAACCTTTTAAAGAATAATATGCTAAAATCAATTCACTCTGAAGTGTACTTTTGTATTAAGAACAAAAGGTTTGTAAAATAAATAAATAATGTGAACAATACTATCAGTGTTGACATAGAGACAATATGATAGCATTTGTAAAGATAAAATCCGTCTGTGACACATTTCATGAAATAGCCATCTGGTTTAGTTTCTAAGAATTTTGGCAAAATTACACATTGCTAGAAATCTCATTCCCCAGCTAATATTTTGAAATATTATTATATCATACTGATGATGATAATGTCAGAGGTGATGATAATGTCAATGATGACAGCAATACAATCTTACATGTGGGTAAGGCATTAGTTTTCTAATTTGTGAAATTAGTTTCCTAATCGCTGCTATGACAAATTACCACAAACTTGATGGCTTAAACCAACACAGATTCATTATCTTAACAGTTTTGGAGGTCAGAAGTCCAAAATGGGTCTCACTGGGCTAACATCAGTGTTTCTTCTAGCAGCTCTAAGGGAGAATCCATTTCTTTGCCATTTCTAGCTTTCGGAGGCTGTCTGCCTTCCTTGGCTCATGTCCCCTTGGGTATTCAAGGCCAGCAATAGCCAGTTGAATCTTTTTTGGTACTGTATCACACTTACACTGACTTTTCTACCTCCTTCCAAATTTAAAGAATGTTTGTGATTATATTGGGCCCAGTTAATCCAGGATAATCTCTTTGTTTCAAGGTCAGTTGATTACTGATTTTTATTTTATTTTAAAGATTTTATTTATTTATTTATTTATTTATTTATTTATTTGAGACAGAGAGAGAGGCAGAGATATAGGCAGAGGGAGAAGCAGGCTCCTTGCAGGAGTCCAATGCAGGACTCAATCCCAGGACCCAGGAATCACACCCTGAGCTGAAGGCAGATACTCAACCACTGAGCCACCTGGGCATCCCTGATTACTGATTTTAAATCCATCTACAACCTTAATTATCCCTTCAACATGTTCTGGGGACTGGGACATGAACATCTTTGAGGACCATTACTCTGTCTATAATAGGTAGGATTGTATTTATGCATTTTTCAAAATAGTGTTCCGTATGTATATATATTTCATACCTGAAAGCAGTGAAACACCTGGAACAAAGTCATTCTGTTCTGGGTATGATTCTCATTTGCCAAGGGGAAAAAAAAAAACAGAGAAGTGACATAAATTGTCTACATTTCTGCAGCTGGTTGAGGCAGAGTCAAGTCCTACGAACCAGATTTCCAAACCCACTGCCTGTGTCCTCCAAACCCACTCTTGGTTTCTCCAAGCTCCATAACCTATTGAGACGCAGCTGTGGTGGGCAGTTTGAAGCACATGAGTTGTGGAGGACTGGCATTCCTGCATGACTACCTGCTACGTGGATGGACACATTTTTGCAGAGAGCTGCATTCTCCATTAAATCTACACACAGTTGCTACTCATCTGTAAGGCTTAACATTTGCCTCCTTCTCTCCTATGTTTAACCCTTATCCTGGGTCATGTGCCTGTCACAAAGCAATATTTCTCTGGTTCTAAGAGAACTTCAGTCCTTTCAGATTTGTTCCAGGTACTTGGGGAGGGGGAGACCCAGGTCAGTGATGAAATTAAGTGACAGCCACAATTGACAGGACCTGAGGGCATGCTCTGTGGGTGAGAAGTCCAGACAGCTGTGGTCAGGGAGGAAGACCTCATCATAAGCATTTTGGCTTTTAGATATGCTGCGCCCCTGCACAGAAACAGGTCCCCCTGACCCCCCGCCACCAGTTCATTGCCCTCAGTCATGGCATCCCCCCAAACAGCCTCTAAAATGGCCAAAGAAGGGGAAGCAGATGGTACAGCACAAACAGCACAAGTTCTGTGCTCTCCCAGGGATAAATAGAAAAGAAGTGTTCTTGACCCTTCTATTGGCTTGAGATCTGCTCATGGAGGTTCCTCAGTCTCTTACAGAGACTCATGTGGCCCACTTCTCATGTTCCTCCATAGGCCAGAATTCCCAGCTGAGCTGTACCTAGGAGCAAACGGGGACTCCTGGCTCAACACACAACAGCACAGCCCAGAACACAGAGCACTTAGCTTGGTGCAAGCCTGGCTTTGTCTGCCACTCTTTGTGTATCACTCTCCCGTTAGGTTTCCTCACAGTGTTCACCCCTCCATGTTTATGAGGATAACAAAGCTAAGACTACAGCACCAGTCTTGTATAGCCTGGCTAGAGGTGATTGCTGTTCATGAATGTGCTCTGTGCCTCAGTCTGTCATCCCAGCTGTGTGTGGGGCAGAAGAAGTTTTGTAGTATTGTTACAGAGCTAAAGCAGACGCTTTTATACTTTAGGGTTTTGTCAGCCTGAAGTAATTTTCTCTTAGTAATAAATAAATCATTTCACCCATAACTCTGAGAAATAAATATTAGGGCTGTGAGTGAAATAAACTGTGAAAGAGAATTAATGTTATAAATAAAAATAATGGAATCTTGCATGTTTTACCATTTGTCAAGCTCTTTCACATATATTATCCACTTAATCAAGAAATGTTTACTGGTGGGATCCAGTGGTGAAGATAGGCCAGGAAGTGAGGTCTACACACTTCTGGAATTACATGGTGGGATGGCTGAGGAGAGAACCTATAATCTTGCATATCAGAGTGTGCCTCCACCACCAAGCTGTGTTCCATTCACGGTATGTGTAATAATAAACAACTCTGGGTATACTAGCAGGGAGGGTATACTACCTCCATCTCAAGGATGAGAAAACTGTAGGGCAGAGTGGTTAAGAGCCTTGCCAAAGCCCCACAGATTGACATGTTAGATTTGCCTTAAATCCCAGTGATCCTTGGTTTGTTGTCAAGGACAGTGTTTGGCCCATAGGAAGCACTCTATAATCATGAATAGCTTCTAAGTGCTCAGTCAGTGCCACCTGCTATTACAATTGTTAGTGTAGCATGAGAAGGATGGCAAAACTCATTTGAGCATCTGAACTAATCAGAGGCCACTGAAGGAACATTCTGCTCTGGAGCATTTGCATTCTAACTGAAAACTGTAAAAGCAAAAACAAAGTGTTTATATTTTCTAGCTGGTTGTGAAAAGAGAAATAATGATCGTGACAGATTAGTTACGATATTTTAAAGTTTGCATATTGGCAGATATTTTTTCCTGTGAAATAAATTTAGTTAATACTTATTTGTAACCTTTCAAGTAACATACGCTCATTTTACTGAAATAAATACATTTGTGGGATTTTTGTTGCAAATGAATTTAAAAATTGGAAAAAACATTTTTTTAAGTTTTAAAAATGTTACAATATGTGCTTAATAATTTTATGTTGAACTAAATTGAATCTTTTCATGTGGTGATTTTTTTAAATGTCTATCAATAATACCCCCAAATATTAATTTTGACACCTTGATTTATAGGTAATCGATTTTCATCGCTTCTCAGCCTTTTGGCTAAGATCAAGTGTAGTATGGGTAATTTATCTCCAATAATTTCATATTAGCTCACTTAATTTCAATAAATAAATGCTCCCAACATTCATTCTGTGTTTAAGTTATAAAATTAAGCTGGAAAAATAATAAAACCCTTGCTAGTATATGCCCTCAACTGGTCAAACCTGTACATATCTGAGTCATAACAAATCTGTTTTAAGGATATAATGAATGCTAGTGATCCACCCTCTGTAAGAAGACATCTAACTCTGTGGAGTCCAGAGTTAGTCTTGATTCAAAATCCAGACATTCTGGAGCCTGTAATTCATCCTAAGTAGGTGCCCTCTCTGTGCCTGGATCATGGAATAGATTGCTCCAGAAGATTGCCACATCTCAGGAGACAAGTCTTTTCAGGAGCCCTCGACGATTAGGCTAAGTTATTTGGGAAAACTAGACTCTGTATTTATTTTTACAAGCCAGATGCCTACACACAGTGAATTCTTTTACAAAAATATAAAAGGGGTTATGGAAAAAAAGAAAGGCTCAGGATCACAGATGAAACTATGAGAGTATCTTACAGTTATATGGATAGAAATTCTTTACCTTCTACGATGGCTCTGAGAAAAAGTTTACTGCTCTGAATGCAAAAAGTAAATTGAGTCTTTAACTTACACCTTTACAATAAAGACCTGAAAACTGAGAGTTCAAAGGACTCTGTACCTGAGGGCATGGAGAGGGCAACTGCCACGGAGTAGAAAACGGGGAGCTCTGCTCACCACGATCCTGTCTCATTCGTAAGGATTCTTCAGGAGGCCTTAATTAGGCTGTCTTGACAAACACTAAGTAATGACCAGATGTGAAAATGTGAAATTGATTAAGAGAGGGGACGTTAACTAATTACACTCAATAACCCATCACGTGCTGCTGCCATGAGGAAGAGGTAGAGGTGGTCATGGTACTAATTCCTGACCAAGATTGGCCATGAGACTTTCATGTGATCCACAAATATTTACTGAACACTTACTACAAGCCAGCTACTGTTTTAGGAGATAAGGATCTACAGTGAGAAAAATAGGGAGAGATTCTGATCTATCTCTTATAGAGCTTACATTGTTGAGGGGAAACTCAGTGATGCCAGGAAGGAATGATTGCTTAAGAAGAAATAGAAAGCAGAACAAGAGGAAATGAAATGCTATGGTAGAGGGCTGCTACCTTACTCAGTTTAGTTAAGGGAGACCTTTCTGATACAGTGACCTTTGAGCAAAAGCTTGAATGAAGTGAGGGAGTCTATCTGAGAGACGTGTGTTCCAGACAAAGGGGACAGTCAGTGTGAAAGCTTCTTGACAGAAGTGTGCTTGGCATAATCCAGAAATAGCAAAGAATCTTAGAAACTGAGGACAGCTTTAAGATCAACTGTGAGGGACGCCTGGGTGGCTCAGCAATTGAGTGTCTGCCTTTGGCTCAGGATGTGATCCCCAAGTCCCAGGATCAAGTCCCACATCGGGCTCCCTGCATGGAGCCTGCTTCTCCCTCTGCCTGTGTCTCTGCCTCTCTCTCTACCTCTTATGAATAAATAAATCTTAAAAAAAAAAAAAAAAAGATCAACTGTGATCTCCTCTTTAACTTGCTGGAATCCTCTGTGTGCTTGATAGTTATTGGCCACCTGTTAAGAGCTGGTGCGCGTCAATAACCATAGCACCTCTGTGTTTGGGCAATGAGGAAGAGAAGGCCTTGCTCTCCAGAAGTACAGAGTAGGGCTAGGGAGGGGCCTGAGAAGGATGGGAGACTGAGGCATAAGCAGCTAACTACTACAAGTAGCAGAACCCTGCCCTCCACATTTCTCCTGTTTGTTTTAACAGCTCTACTATAGCAGCACAAGAAGGTGAAAAGTGTGGAGTCAGATCTATTTGTTCAATTTTTACATTTCAGATGATTAAGTGAAATGTTGAATGGAACCAAATCTATATTCCTGTCAGTGTGAGGCAGAGAAGGAAAATAAACTCCAGCTCCTGGTGTAGACAGGGAAGACTGAGGCAAGCAAACCCAGCTCCTTCTCACCCCTTCTCTGTTCTTGTCACCAAGAGCAGGCCCTCAGAGGCCCCCAGAGCTTACATGGGACATGTCCAGAGAGGGAGGTCAGAGCAACCCCACGAACCCTAAATGCTCAAGGATCCATTGTTGGGTCCCATACCTGCACATTCATTCAGCTCTCTTTTATTACACATCCACTGTGAGCCAGCATTGTGCTGATGTTGTAAGTGCTATGATGGGGGCATGAACAAAAGCCTCTGGTGTCCAGAGAGGGTCTCCCAAATGTCATTAGAAGAGCTTCCTAAAGAAGGCAACATGTATCTCAAAGACAGGCAAGCAGGATTTAATTGACTTTGTTTTATTGTGTGTTGTTGTTGCTTTACAGTTTGCTCATTGTTCATTTGCTAAAATCATTCAGAGCCAAGGTCTAGAACAGGATTTCTCGACCTTGACACCACTGACATTTAGAGCCAGATAATTGTTGTAGAGGACTGTCTTGTGCATTGAAGGATGTTTAGTAATATCTCTGGCTTCTACTCACTAGATACCAGTAGCTCTTTAGCCCCTAGTTGCAACAAACCCCAAAAATGTCTCCAGACATTGCCAGATGTCCCCCGTGGTACAAACTTGCCTCCTATTGAGAACCACTGGTCAGAAGAAGTCCCAGTCCAGGCCTGATGCTACTTAAAATCTCCCAAGTATATAAGAATGAAGCTCTTCTGATGAACAGCTGGTCTTGTATTCCACAGAAGCTTGAACAATGGAAAATAGGCTAAAAGGGCAGCAGGAAGATGTTAGGTTAACCATATAAAAGAATTTCCTCCTTAAAAAGTTAGTAAGAGTGTAGAAAATCTCAACACAGCAGTTATAAAATATCCTCCACTTTAGATGTGTGAGTGAAGCAAATCCTCATTAACCTGCCTTTTTTTTTTTTTTTTAAGATTTTGTTTTCAAGTAATCACTACACTAAAAGTGGAGCTCGACCTTACAACCCCAGGATCAAGAGTTGCATACTCCACTGACTGGGCCAGCAGGAACCCTCCTGCTTATAAAAAGGGAAAGTTAGTGTTTTTGTTTTCTTTGGGTAAATATTCAACAGTGGTATAACTGGATCATATCATATTTCCATTTTTAATTTTGGGTGGAACTTCCATACTGTTTTCCACAGTGGACATACCAACTTACATTCCTACAAGCAGTGTACACGGATTCCTTTTTCTCCACATTCTTGCCAAAACTTGTTTATTTCTTTTCTTTTTGATTTAGCCATTTGAACAGGTATGAGGTAATATCTCACTGTGGTTTTGTTTTGCATTTCCCTAATGATGAGTGATATTGAACATCTTTTCATGTGTCTTTTGGTTATCTGTATGTCTTCTTTGGACAAATGTCTGTTCATGTTTTCTGCCCATTTTTAAGTGGGATTATTAGGAGTTTTTTTGTATTGAGTTATTGAAGTTCTTTATATATTTAGATATTAATCCCTTATCGAATATGTCATTTGCAAATATCTTCTCCCATTCCATAGGTTGTTGCCTTGTCATTTTGTTGATGATTTCCTTCACTTGTATAAAAGCTTTCTATTTTGATGTAGTCCCAATAGTTTATTTTTGCTTTGGTTTCCCTTGCCTCAGCAGACATATCTAAAAAGGTGTTTCTATAGCCAATGTAAGAGACATTTTGCTTATGTTTTCATCTAGGAGTTTTCTGGCTTCAAGTCTCAGGTCTTTAATCTGTCTTGAGGTTTTTTTGTGTCTGTCGTATAAGAAAGTGGTCCAATTTCATTCAAACACTATTTCAAAAAGATACCTGTACCCTTATGTTTATAGCAGCACTATTTACAATAACCAAGATATGGAAATAACTCATGTCCATCAGTAAATGAATAGATAAAGAAGATGTGGTATCTTTGTACAATGGAATATTACTCAGCCATAAAAAAATGAGATCTGCCATTTGTAACAACATGAATAAACGTAGTGGTATAATGCTATATGAAATGAGTCAGAGAAAGACAAAAATCATTATTTCAATCATATGTGAAATTTAATAAATAAAAAAAACGGACAAACTAAAAAACACCAAAAAAAACCTCTTAAATATAGAGAACAAACTGATGATTGCCAGGGTAAATAGGTGAAATAGATAAAGGGGATTAAGAGGTACAAACTTTGAGTTACAAAACAAATGATTTTTGGCAATGAAAATACAGCATAAGGATATAGTCAATAAGATGGTAATAATGTTCACCACAACACATCATGGTGAACACTAAGTAATATAGAATTGTTGAATCATATTGTACACTGAAACTAATATAACATTATATGTTAATTATACTTCAATGTTTTAAAAAGTCATTTCTTTTTTTATAGTCAAAGTTAATCTGCAGTAGAGGACAAAATCAGAAATAGCTGGGGTTTTAAAAAATATAATTGCTCTTTCAATACTTTGAAGTATAGTTATCAATTTAAATTTGCTTAAAAATGATTGGTAGTCAATTTATTTCTCAAGACATTAATAAACGTTTAAGAATTATTTTCACTTATATACTAGTTGAATATAAATGACTTTCACATGAGTGCTTATAAATAGCTTGTTTTCATAAGTGAATCTTTGTCTTCTGGATTATTGTGTACACTGCTAATTTTTCCCATATTACTGAAAATATGGACTTCAGTTCTGCCAGTATTTGAACTAACAAAGATTCCAAATTAGTTGGATCTTACCTCACCAAGAAAGAAAATTTCAGCTATAAAGAAGGAAAGAATGAATATGTATTGAGCACCCATTATGTGGCAGGCATTGGACTAGGACAGTGGTTCACAACCAGGGGTGATTTTGCATCCACCCCCCAAGGACATTTAACAACATCTAGAGACATTTTTGGTTATGACAACTGCAGGGCCACTCTGGGCATCAGGTAGAGGCCAGGGATGCTGCTTAACATTCTGTGATGCACAGCACAGCGCCCCCACAACAATTAACCAGCACAAAACAGCATTCACCAAGGCCCAGAGACTCTGAACTCGGCTCCTTATCTATGTTATCTCGTAGACTTCCTTATACCTTTCCTTACAAAATCTTCAGTCTTATGAATCCCATATTGTAGACAAAGAAGCTGAGGCTCAGTGGGGTGATGTAACTTGCTCAGGCTCCTACAGCTAGCATATGCAAGGGCCAGCGTTTGTTTCCACACCTTGGCCCTTGTAGTTGGTCATCTTGACCATGGCTGGCTGTCTTCCTGTGGGTAGTTTTCCATCTATTCTTGTAGTTATTTTTGCATAAAGCCATATGTGGTGGGATTTGCAGGGACGATGCTCATTAGTAAAGAAGCAGGATCATCAATTTTGTGCCCAGGACTCTAATAAGCAATACAGCATGGCTTAGCCTCTCATAAGTAATCAATTCTTGGCCCACAGGTACAGTCATTTGTGATACTTGGTTTTCTTCCATTTTCTAAATATGGCATTTTTTTTTCCACCTCACATGTCTGTGCATATGTTTTGTTTGCACTTTGTCATTCTGTCCCCACAGAGTCCCTGCCCTGCCACTAAGGAGCAGCATGCAGTTGACAAGTCATTGCTGCCTCATGAACTTCACTTTCCTCATCTGAAATAGGGACAATGATACTTTTCTCACATGGTTGTTGAAGTGCCTGTATGAGAAAAATAGAGTTGTCGTATATTACACGCATGTTATTAAGTGTTTTACATGTGTTATCTCATTTAATCTTTAGAACAACCTTTACAAGTACATGTCATCCCCATTCTACACATGAGGAAGGTGAGGTACAGAGAAATGAGGCCATTTACTTGAGCACGAATGTCAGTAAGTAGCAGAGCCAGAAAGTAGCAGAGCCAGAGTCTGAACTTGGGATGTCTGGTTGTAAGGCCCAGCCCCCTTAACCACAAAGCCTTCTGTCAAGCGCTGCTCAAATGTGACAATTATTACGAGCAATAATAACTAATTTAGGTGATTAGAAAGCCTTTATGTACTCCAGAGAGTCTTCACTGGGCCATAATAACCAATTCTTTTTCAGTGTTATCATGGAGATAATCTTTGTAAGGTGCCTATTATATTTCATTTTTGTGTTTTCTCAACTTTAAATAGGGGAGCAAGAGGTTTTTTTTTTTTTAAGTCTGGTTTTGTTAATAAATTTTCAGAACACACTTTAAAGTGCCAGCAAATTAAGTCCTTTTCATGCTATGCACAGACTTTTTCATTGATTCACTTTTTAAATTTTTATTTTAAGTCCTCAACTTAGAGCTGATTATAATAACCCATATTTATAAATATAATTGTACTGGGCCTCACCCCTGAGGTATTTTCAAATTTGGTCTCGCTTGCTCTATTACTAAGTAAAATAATCATTCATCAAGTAGAGAAAGCATATTTCTGTAGCTGCCTCTGTGTTCTGAGAGAGCCAGCCATAAATATTCAGCAGCAGTGGTCAAAGCTTGGCTCTGTGCTAAGTCATAATCATTTTAATGGCAAGGAAATGACATGTTTAATTATATTATATAGATATATAAATTTTTGTTTTGATTTGGGCATCCTACTTTTGCCATCTATTGTTTTTGTTTTTGTTTTTACTCACTTATTAACTGTAACTGCTAGGTCACAGAACATGTGGTCACTGTGGTCTAAGCAAAATCTCAAATAACCAGAACTTTCAAATAACCACATGTGTTCAGCACACCACTTCTAGGATAGAGGTAAGTGACATGAGTAGAAGCTGGCAGTGGGAATAACTATGGAGCTCCTGAGCCCTGAACAAGTCTTGTTGAGTGAGCCTTCACTCTACCCTACATGCGTGTGCACACACACATGCACACACACACACACACACACACACACCCCAACACCACATTTTAAAACGAAGAAGTGAATGGATTTTTATCACTAATGAAAGTGATTAATACTGATAGAGAAGAATCACGAAGAAGAGGTATAAGGTATATCCTGTGTCCTAGAGTTTTTGTGTACAGGAGGACAGGGGGAATGTGTTTAGCAACTAATTTCAACAAGCTTCTGTTATATGAGATCACAAGCCTCCCTTGGGGAAGTGACCCCACTCTAGTCCTACTGAATCAAAATGTCTAGAACTGGTGGAAGTGAATTCTTAAAAGAGCCTCAGGGATCTGGGATCCACCCTAGACCTGCTGAATCAGAATCTTTAGGGTTGAAGCCAGGATATAGAAATATGGAAGAAACTCCACAGATAATTCTGATATAACCCCCTGCTTGAAAGGCAGCTCAAGGTCACTCTCATGCCTTATTCTGTTTGGAGGGATGATACTGTCCTCTGGCTCTTGCCCCATGTTTCTCAAAGTCTGGTGGGCATTCTACATGTAGCCTATGAAGAGTGTATATTCCTGGATCCCACCCTGGACTTTGGAGTCCAATCTCTGAGAGTGTTTCCTGACAATCTGCATCATTAGCCTGCCCTCTTAGGTTATCTGAAGTGCATGCCCTCTTAGGTGCATCTTATGGACACCCCATTGGAGAAGCACTGTGCCCAGGATTGCTCTGAGCTTTGTCAGAACTGAGACAGCATAATCTCCTATACCTTCTTGGGGGGGATGGGCAGGGAATATGTGGTCTTTTTGGGCTTTTAACTTCCAAGGATCCTACTCTCACCCTCACCCTGCAGGCAAATAAAACTCAGACCCTGTGTATCACTACATACATGAAACCAGTTTCCATTTGCTACCATCCAATAATATTTTTGAGTGGCACTTAGCATATGGGCTGCAAGTAGCAAATTATTAGTGCCTTTGATCTGGGCAGGCCCAAAGACCCAAATGGATTTGTTAAATTTTAAGCACTAAAAGTAATCATTGTAAGCACTTACTTATCACTTGTAGGTCTGAGGCACACTGTATTTAGGAACTGATCTCCCTCATTTTACTGGACCAAAAGAGTGGATCGTGGTCATTACAGATCTGCATTCCATAGGTGCCCCTTTGGTAAAGAAAATCAAGCCAGTTGCTGTGAGCTCTAAGTCACATGACTCTCCAAGCTGCAAAATGATTGTATTGTTTAAAATCTTCCTGTGTTTCTCTTTTGCCCTCAGGATAAGTACAGACATCTTTCCTTAATGTAGGAAGACATTCCTAATCTGTCCTGTCCTGCTTTGCCCTTCTAGCCTCTTTTGCCTCCATCCCTATCCCCCACCCTCTACAGTCCAGAATCCTAAACGACTCTCAGTGGTGGCTGGCTCAGCAGTCTTGGTGCAGACTGTTCTTTACATCTGGAACATTCTCACTTCCTCTGGGAAGCCTTCACATCACTCTTCAGTTCAGGGTCACATGCCCTCCTCTGTACTCCCCAGGCTTGCCTCCTTGTCCCCTCCACATAGGCCAAGTCTGACTGTTCACTGAGGCCAAGTATTCACATATTCAGCAGGCACATACAAAAGCTTAATTAAGTATTTGTGGAATGAACATATGACTGAGCAACTGCAATTAGAATCAGTGTGTAAATATTTCTAATATCCAAAGCAATGGAAGGCAGCTCACCTTCCTCCTATGCCTATTCTAAAATCCATCTATCCTTCGCTTACCCGTTTGTCCATTTTAACCAAGTTTTATTATGTAGAAATATGGTAATGTGGGAAAAGAGAACACTAGAGGTAGATACTACTTCCTCCATTTGACGTGGAGGAACCTGAAGGTCAGAAATGGCAAGTCACTTTCCCAAGGTCACACAGCCTATGAGGCATGGAGCTGGTATTTGAATCCAGGCCTGTCTGACTTTGAACCCCAAGGACAGGCAACTACTGAGTATCACAGGTGGAATTAGAACTCGGGTCTTTTAACTCCCATGTCCGTTTCTTCTTTCCTCCTACTTAAGAAACAGGATAATTAATGAGGGTTGTTTTTGTTTCCAATTTCAAGTTTAGTGCTAATGCAATTAAAGTGTATCTTAATGGAAAATCATGAAGTGTTCATTGGCTACATATTCTTTCACAATCCTTGTGAGGGTTAAGCTTTGTCTCCCTCATTTTACTAGATAAGAAATGAAGGCAAGGAAGTTTGAACACCCTCACAAGCTCCTCAGAAGGCCTGTATTATCTTGGAAGCAGGATACAGGATAGTTCTGGAGGGGCCAAGAGTAGAAAAAGGACTAAGAGGGTATGTTCAGAGTAGTGGGGTAAAGTCTTTAACTTGAAATGATTTAAAAAAATACTTCCTGGGTGGCTCAGTTGGTTAAGCGTCTGCCTTCGGCTTGGGTCGGTCCTGGGATCAAGACCTGCGTCCTGCTCCCTTGCTCAGCAGGGAGCCTGCTTCTCCCTCTCCCTCTGCTTGCCACTCCCCTTGCTTGTGCTCTCTCTTTGTCAAATGAATAAATTAAAATCTTAAAAAAAAAAAAAAAACTTTTAGGGACGGCTGAGTGGCTCAGCGGTTGAGCATCTGCCTTTGGCTCAGGGCCTGATCCCGGATTCCCAGGATCAAGTCCCACATCGGGCTCCTTGCATGGAGCCTGCTTCTCCTCCCTCTGCCTATGTTTCTGCCTCTCTCTCTCTCTGTGTATCTCTCATGAATAAATAAATAAAATCTTTAAAAAAAATACTTTCAGATCATATTTTTGTGAGCCCAGGTAATTTTGGGAAAAAGAAGGAAAAAAGGAAAGGAGAGGAAAGAAAGAAGGAAGGGAGAGAGGGAGAGAGGAAAAGAGGGAGGGACTTGTTCCAAATTCTCTTTCTTCTATCAGAAATCTTCTGCTGTCTGTCCCTGGTATTCCCTGGAGATTTCCTAAGCAAAAGCATTCTTGTGTTTTTACTAAACTTCTTCTTTGAGAGAATGTTTTGCTTTTAGGACCCAGACTTAAGAAAGCAAATCAGTATAAAACTACATTTGGTTGTAATTTTTGTCAGTGCTGCTTTCTGACAAGGATTTGAGGATGCTTCCATTTCTGCTAGGATAATAGCTTTGTTATCTGCTGAGATCTGCAGGAGCTCGACAACACAGGAAATCTGTGTCTCAGCCTCCCTGCTCCAAATTTAGCTCATGCATTACCCTAAAATTGGGTTTACACAAGGAAAATTACTTCAGTGCTAATCCAGTTGACTTGTAAGTAAATTCAGCTTCCCCAGGTTCCTACTCCCTCAATCCAAATGGATTTCAAAGGCACTTAATAGTTTTGCCACACTTCCCAAAAATGCCCAAGAGCACAGGCCCCCAATAAGCTGGCCACAGGCTCCTTGGGCATCATGAAGCCTGAGGGGGTTTAAGTCACCACTTTAAGCTGCTTGCTGCCCTGGTACATGTCCACAGCCCCTCAGTAGGCACCACAGGGCAGGGCAGGGAGTGGGGTCAGAGAAGATAGATTTGGGCTAGTCATTTCACATTTCTGTGCCCCCATCTGTAAAATAATGGTGAAATATGAGGTGCTACATAGAGGGAAAAGAGCTAATTAAATTCTTTGAACCGATGAACAGAAAACCTGTGGATTAAAAACCTATGATTAAAAGTAACAAAATCTCCCTGTTATTTTTTTTTCTTATTACCATGTGTTAGATCTGGGTTCACTTTCCACAACTTATGCACAAGTCTAATGTGATGGTTTTTAAGACTTGTTTACAGTGGTTTACCCAAAGCTCATCAATAAAAAGTCCTTATGTTTCCAAAACCTGGTCAGCTCTGTAGCAAAAGCCCCAGAAAATGGTATGGTTCACATGACATACCTTCCCAAGAATGCCAGCCCAGAGCCTTGGGTTCCATTACGAAGCAGGGCATGTCCCGCATGAGTGGGAGCCTGGCAGAGGATGAAGGGGTTGATCTGATCTTCGGCTCCTCAATTCAGAGGCCAAGAGCTTTGGAAAAACAGGCCTTTCTACATGGATTGGCCTGTATATAATAGCTAACAGTTACTGAGTGCTCATCATTTGTCAAGAATTGTCCTAAGGGCTATTGTAGATAAAGGCTATTGTGTTTATTGAATCCTCTTAATCATCATAGGAAGCAAATAAAGGTATTTTCCCCAACTGACGCACAGAAAGCAGTCGTCCAAGTCACGTGGCTAGTAAGTGACAGAACTGGAATTCAAATCCATATGTGCTATCATGGTTACTAGCTGCTGGGATCAGATAATTACAGCTGTATGCTAATGCAAGGAGACTGAAAAACTAACTGGTAATTCCGGTGGTTTCTTCTCCATGGTCAATGTCCTATATCTTTGTAGAGTAGAGTGGTGCTGGTTACACTTTATTCACCCTTTCTCTACCTCTTTGAGACTTTTTCACCTGCTCTGCTAAATTCCTTTTTCTTTCAACCCCATATTTATGGACACCCTACAATTTCTGTCTGTGCCCTCTCAACATACTCTGCCATTTAAACTCACCTGTATACCTGGATGAGCACATCAGTTCCTGTAGATTCAACTGCTAGCTCTATAAGGATGGATAGCTGCAATCTGCCAACCAACCTAGACTCCTGAACTTAAGACCTGAATTTTCAGCTTCCCATTGGAAATTGCCCCATAGCCAGCCTGCCAGCATTTCCCACTCAACCTGTCCACATGGGCCCAGTAATTTACACAGTAGCCAGCACATAGTCATGTAATAAATGTTTAATAGATGAAAGAATGCAAAATTTATTTTTTTACTTTTTTATTTTAAAGATTTTATTTATTGATTTGAGAGAGAGAGAGAGACAAAGAGCACAAACAGGGAAGAGGGGCAGAGGGAGAGGGAGAAACAGACTCCTCTGTGAGTGGGGAACGGGAGCCGGGACTCAATCCCAGGACCCTGAGATCACAACCTAAGCCAAAGTCAAACGCTTAATGGACTGAGCCATCCAGGTGCCCCATGAATGCAAAACTTACCGAGACAATGTCAAGTTTCATAGATTTTATCTTCTAGATTGCTCTTAACTATGCTGGTTTCTCCATGTTCTTGAATCCCCACCACTTACCCTGCTCAAAGTTTCCATAGCATCTTATGTTTCTCTTTGCTGTGATACCCATTATTTCCCTACATTCTGTTATAATTATTTATGTAAATATCATCTCTCTTCAAAAATGTACATACTTTAATTTTTTTTAAAAGATTTTATTTATTTAATCATGAGAGACACAGAGAGAGAGAGGCAGAGACCCAGGCAGAGGGAGAAGCAGGCTCCATGCAGGGAGCCCGACGTGGGACTCGATCCCGGGTCTCCAGGATCACACCCCAGGCTGCAGGCAGCGCTAAACCACTGCGCCACCAGGGCTGCCCAAAAATGTACATACTTTAAGAGCAGAGATTGCATTTTATTCATCTGTATCCACCAGATAACCTAACACTGTGCTTTTTAGAAAGAGGCACTTTTTTTTAAAATAAATTTATTTTTTATTGGTGTTCAATTTGCCAACATACAGAATAACACCCAGTGCTCATCCGGTCAAGTGCCCCCCTCAGTGCCCGCCACCCAGTCACCTCCACCCCCCTCCCCTCCTCCCCTTCACCACCCCTAGTTCGTTTTCCAGAGTTAGGAGTCTTCCATGTTCTGTCTCCCTTTCTGATATTTCCTACCCATTTCTTCTTCCTTCCCCTCTATTCCCTTTCACTATTATTTATATTCCCCAAATGAATGAGACCATATAATGTTTGTCCTTCTCCGATTAACTTATTTCACTCAGCATAATACCCTCCAGTTCCATCCATGTCGAAGCAAATGGTGGGTATTTGTCATTTCTATTGGCTGAGTAATATTCCATTGTATACATAGACCACATCTCCTTTATCCATTTGTCTTTGGATACCGAGGCTCCTTCCACAGTTTGGCTATTGTGGACATTGCTGCTAGAAACATCAGGGTGCAGGTGTCCCGGCATTTCATTGCATCTGTATCTTTGGGGTAAATCCCCAGCAGTGCAATTGCTGGGTCGTAGGGCAGATCTATTTTGAACTCTTTGAGGAACCTCCACACAGTTTTCCAGAGTGGCTGCACCATTTCACATTCCCACCAACAGTGCAAAACAGGTTCCCTTTTCTCCACATCCTCTCCAACATTTGTGGTTTCCTGCCTTGTTAATTTTCCCCATTCTCACTGGTGTGAGGTGGTATCTCATTGTGGTTTTGATTTGTATTTCCCTGATGGCAAGTAATGCAGAGCATTTTCTCATGTGCATGTTGGCCATGTCTATGTCTTCCTCTGTGAGATTTCTGTTCATGTCTTTTGCCCATCTCATGATTGGATTGTTTGTTTCTTTGCTGTTGAGTTTAATAAGTTCTTTATAGATCTTGAAAACTAGCCCTTTATCTGATACGTCATTTGCAAATATCTTCTCCCATTCTGTAGGTTGTCTTTTAGTTTTGTTGACTGTATCCTTTGCTTTGCAAAAACTTCTTATCTTGATGAAGTCCCAATAGTTCATTTTTGCTTTTGTTTCTTTTGCCTTCGTGGATGTATCTTGCAAGAATTTACTGTGGCCAAGTTCAAAAAGGGTGTTGCCTGTGTTCTCCTCTAGGATTTTGATGGAATCTTGTCTCACATTTAGATCTTTCATCCATTTTGAGTTTATCTTTGTGTATGGTGAAAGAGAGTGGTCTAGTTTCATTCTTCTGCATGTGGATGTCCAATTTTCCCAGCACCATTTATTGAAGAGACTGTCTTTCTTCCAGTGGATAGTGTTTGAAAGAGGCACTATTAATGTGTATTCAAAGAATGAGTCAGGGGACGATGCCTGGGTGGCTCAGTCAGTTAAGCATCTGCCTTCGGCTCAGGTCATGATCCCAGAGTTCTGGGATTTAGTCCTGCATTGGGCTCCCTGCTTAGAGGGGAGTCTGCTTCTCTCTCTCTCTCTCTGAAATAAATAATCTTAAAGAAAGAAAGAGTGAGTCAGTAAAAGTGGACCAAGCACTTAGCGGGTTATGAAGAGCTTTGACAGAAACCTTTTCTTTTTTTATTCCACAGTGTGCTGTGCTGGTAGGTGGTTAAGTCATTAGCCCCAATTTTACAGATGAGGAAGCTAAAGGTTAATGTGGTAGTTGATAGTCCAGAATCTCACTGCTCAGAAGTCAGAAAGCCAGTGTTAAGATTCTAAATTGGAAGACAGATTAACTCCATCATGATATCCTCTCCCATGTAATCAAGAAAAACAAGGGACAAAGAGGAAGAGAAGTTTCATGGGGGGTGGGAGGTCGATCTTGCATAGAAACTATTACAAATGTGTCCAATTTGGTGTGTCTGATGTCACAACCTCTCAAATTCCGCATGTCTGTCAAGAGTCTTCATGTGAAGCTCCTAAGAGTAGCTCACTTCGGAGGAAACCCAGATGCAAGTTAATCTCGGGGAGTTCCAGATTTTAGGCTCAGATAAGAAAAGCACAAAGTTAAAAATATCCACAGTTTTTTCTTTGGGAATCAGATCTGGGTTGGAGGTGCAGTTTGAACATTTAACAGCCTCCTTCCCACCTCCATCTATAAAATGAAAGTATTAACACTCTACCTCATGGGGACATGTGCAGATTATAAGGGGGAAAGTTTACAGTGCTTAGCATGGCTCCTGGCACGGAGCACCCAATCCATTCCCTTCCCCTTCCCACCAATTATGCCTCTGTGCCTTTAGTTTGCTATGTGTGGGCCCATGATCAGTGACCTGGGGCCCAAGATGACACTCACCTATGGGAATGAATCAACAGAAAAGACCCAGCTAATGACCGAATCATGGGATGGTGGTGGCAGACATCAGCTGCTTCTTGCACATTTGCCACCCATCTTAGCCACTCCGGGCCATCTGCAACTTGCAGCACGACTGACATAGCTAGGTCATTCGAGTCAGACTAACAGAACTCCTCGGCCACTTGCCAGCCAGTGAACACCCAATTGATACTATCGTATGAAATGTCAAGAAGTGAAAGAGGAGTAGTTTCTGGAGGAGGGACTGCTGGGGAGGGGTCCGTCATTGAGAGCAGATTGGTGCCTGCAGCAGGTGTGAAGGACAAAGCTGGCTTCCTCAGAAGGTTAGTACTGAAAGAGCCCCTGGCCCTACAGCCCTGCCGCACCTTTAAAGAAAGGGTGGGAGAGACATGCTTTCCTGCTGCACAGTCAGGGCCCAGGTATTGGAAGTGCTGACAGATCAACTGAGAAGTGGTTTAATATGGCATTAACAGAACTGGCACATGGCCTTTTCTGATTGACACAATTCAAGCAGGCGTCACTGCCTTTCAGCACCAATGAGAAGTGGTGAGTGATGAGGGGCTCATAGAGCGGCCCAGCTCAGTTCCTGGCAGGGACCGTGGACCATGTTCGGCCTGTCCCACCTTCCCTTTTCCCAGGTGAGAAAGCCAGGGCTCAGGACATCACCAGATGGGCAATAAATTTTCCATTAACTGGAGTATTCAGTTAGCCAGAATCATTTCACTGTTATATTGTTATAGTCCAATTTTTGTAAAGTAGGGGTAAGTGAGCCAAAAAAAAGCTGAGATTTTTTTTTTTTAAGAAAAGGAACTGTAAGTAATATGTACAGTTTCATATCTGGTACCTTATTCCACTATTTAACTATCTAGGTGACCATCAACAAATGTCTTAAATCTTTGCATCTACGTCTCATTTTACTCATCTGTATGAGGGGTTGATTAGAACCTCCCCCTAGGGTTGTAATGATCATTAAGTGAGAGTCTCTATTTATCACTTAAAAAATATACATACTTGATAAATATTAGGTGTTTTATTAGCATTGCTCTTATTATCTGCCTTTATTTTCTCTCTCTTCCTGACTGATACACACCAAGGCTGAGCAGCTTTGTAAACAGAGGTTGGAATCAGAACTGAGGTGTCATGAGGACGGGGGTGAACCTGTGCAAAATTGTTTCATTTCTCTTAACCTTCAGTTTCATGTCCATTAAATGAGAGTAGTAATATCTGCCACTAGTGATTGTTGTATTATGCAAATAAAAACATATTTCTAAAGTAGTGAGCATACAAGAGCCAACAAATAGTCAATATTATGTTTGTAATAAGGACTCTCAAAGCACTAGAAAGTAAAAAATCATCAAAGAAAGCAGCTCTTCATTCACTCAACATTTATTTCTTGTGTCCTTACTCTATGCCAGACACAGAGTTTGGCACCGGGAGACATAGATTTACAATTTCTTGTGAGCTCTCGGTCGCTAAGGAAACAAGGCCATCCCAATTCCCCTGCACTTTCAAGTTAATCCATGCTATTCTGTAGAATCCTTGCCTTCCAGCCAGGGGATGGTTGTGTTTCATATCTCCTCAGATCAAAAAGTATTTCTCTGAGCAGTGATGTCGAACATTAAACTGGCTGTATCAGACTTGAAAGGAGGGTACCGTGATTTTGTGTCACAATTTTTTAAACGTTATGCCTGGTGGATCTGCACATGGTAGATATAAAGGAGGTTTCAAAAGGGGGGAGCTTTACTACTTGGGTGTTTAGATTTCCAGGCTGCCTTTTTGGGAAAGCCACATGAAAGAATGCCTTTTCTTTTTTTCAAAGAGTATTACTTCAGAACGTCTAGCTCTTTTACAAAAGCAGTATGTCATTCTGAGCACTGTCCACAATGTGACACATATTGTGATGGTTCATTTTTGACTAACACATGACCCACCATTAACAGACATCCTCAGAAAACTATCTGCTTGGCGGGGCTTATGTTGAACAACCAAGTAATACATGAGTGGGGTGTGTGTGTGTGTGTGTGTGTGTGTGTGTGTGTGTATGTTTAAAGTAAAAGGCATTTTAAATGTATAATCTACTCTTTCCTCCGGCACCAACGTGTATTAAGAATACTTGGCTGAGGGACGCCTGGGTGGCTTAGTGGTTGAGCATCTGCCTTTGGCTCAGGTTGTGATCCTGGGGTCCTGGGCTCGAGTCCTGCATCTGGCTCCCCCTGGGAGCCTGCTGCTCCCTCTGCCTGTGTCTCTGCCTCTTTCTCTATGTGTCTCTTGTGAATAAATAAATAAAATCTTTAAAAAAAAAAAAAAGAATACTTGGCTGGGATTCAAAAACTTGCCTCTGGGTAAAAAAAGAAAGAAAAGAAAAGAAACTGGTCTCTGGCCTCTAGCTTCTATTCCGCTCTGACTGTGAGAGGAAATTAACTTTCCATCTCCTCCAGGAAGATTTCCCTGACTACCCCAGCCTCCTGTGGTGCTTTCCTCTGCTGAGTTTATTACACTTAGATTCCGTGCAGTGTGATTTAACACACCTCCTCTCTAGCTGTTTCAACATTTTATATCTTACCTGTCTAGAAAGACTATATGCTCCCTGAGGGTAAAGGCCAAGTCTAAGCTGTCTTTCAAACCTCCTGAGATATAGGAGAGTGCTAAAGAACAAATATGCTCCTCAACCAACACCTGATTAACTAGGAAGACCAGTGATTGACCAATGATGTTAAGTTATATTCTACTAACCAGGGTTTTTTTTGGCAAGGGGTAGATGGGGAAGTAGGGGAATGGAGGCTGGGTTCAGAGGAAACTAAATGAAGAAGAAAGGACATTAGATTTGATATCAACAGACCTGCTATTGAGCCCCCCATCTGGCCAACTGACAGTCAGTGATCGAATGGAAGCTACTCATTCTCTTCATTTTACTCATCTTTAAAGTATCTGCCTCTGAGGGTGGTTTTTAGGATCAAATGAGATAATGTGTGGAAAGTGCTTTGTAAGCAGGATCCGGCTGCACAGCACTATTTTCTAATTCAATTCCAGTTTGTTTGTTTTTTTTTTAAGGGTAATTTTCTTTCCTCAAACCAGTGACAGAGGGAAGAAGCTATAAAAATCACATTTTCCAAAATCACTCTGGCTTATAGAAGAAGTCAGATCTCCCCCCAGCCTTTGCCCTTCTGTCATACCAAGCCACCCATGGCATCCACCGAGTAGCCTGGAACCCTTCAGGTAGGGTTTTATTGCTCACTTAAGCATTTTCACACTGCAGTACCATACAAAAACCCAGGAATTCAGGCAGTGCAGAGGCAAGTCTTCCCACTTCATGGATAAGCAAAGTGATCCAGAGTTTTTAAAAAAATGCCCCAACGCCACTCTGACAGGTTTGGTGTCCATCTTCCTCCCAGACAAGCTCTCTTTCCACAACACCACATCAGCCCTGCATGGCATGTGCCCTTCCCAGAGGCATTTGCAATCACAGACATGCTCATGGTCTGCTTCCTTGTCAGGGGTATCCATTTGCTAGCATTTTGTCTCCCTAAAAATAATTAAAATATTCAAAGCAAAAATTCCATCCCTAGAAGTTTAACATTTCATAACAAATGTAAACACGGTGCACCTGACTTTGCTATATTTTTAGCAGCATAGCCAACTGTTAGAGGGAACCAATTCTCACCCTCATTCTGGTGTTCACCAGATCAGGGGAAAATCGAGAAGCCTTTTTGAGGCTTGGTGAATCAGGGTTAACTAACTCTAGCTAGCTCCCAGTATTGCGGTAACAGTAAAATGGAATAATGCGTAGAAAGCACTTACTCTCCCATGTGATTCATGGATGAAAGCTGTTGGTATGTCAACTGTTCCCAGCTATGTGAAGTAAGGAAAGATTTATGTCTGAGTAGCACACGAAGGTACAGCATTTGGACCCATAAATGTTGTCATGATTTGACAGTGTTAATGAAACACTTCATCGTGCATCAGCCAGCATCACCTTGACAGGCCTTCTCTAGCTGGCGTAACCCGAGGGCCCTGGTGAAAAGGACATTTCACTGAGGATACACCATGCTGCCCTGTTTTCCCTTCTTGACGAACTATTTCAATTAATTTTTTTCATGCATAGTCCTGACCCTTTAGCCTCCAGGTAGAATACTGTACGTGCATGACAGGAATTTTGACATTTATTGTGTGCACTTGATGGGAATGTGGTTCCCCTTTTACTGCCTTTCCCAGCCCACTCCCCGTTGGCAGAATTTTTCCGTGAGGCGGTGGAAGCAAAGGTGATTCATACCCCTGTAGTCATATTTTTCTTTTTATCCTTATTCCTGATTCTGAACAGCTTCTTAGGAGGGATGGCTGGGCACCTGGGGTCTTTAGTCTGAGAGTTGGGCTGTATCCATGGCACGTGTGTTAAAGGTAGAACCATGGTATGAGGTGTGGGTCATAGTTTTCTAGCTTTGGAAAAATGGTTGCCTGGAATGGCTAAGAAACCACTCAAGATCATATGGGTAGAAGAGCAGAGCTAGAGTGTGAGCCCTGCTTTACGTGATTCTGAAGCCCTTGCTCTTGGACTCTGTGGCTTAGTTTCCAAAGGCCACTTTCTTTGACCAGGGCCTTCTAGAAACAAAAACGTTAAAGTTAAAGGCAAAACCTTTGTGGGGTAAGTTCATGTGTTGTGGTTGTCCAGTTGGGAAGAGGGGTGTTCTTTTGAGAGCCAAAGCCTTCTGGGGCTTCTCAGCTGCTCTCCAAAGAGTTAGCTGTGCACTCTGCCCACGTGGAGGGTGCCTCCCTCTCCTGGGTCTTTGAAGGAGTCTATTGGATGATTGTGATTATTCTTGATGAACCCTAATACCTGGAGAGCAGGACTTATTCCTCCATGAAAAGAACTGTGGGAAGACTGGAATTGGGGGTGGGGGAACTGGGGGAGCCAATGACACAATGGAAGCAGCAGCCTCTGGGAAGAGGGAAGAACAGGGCAGGAATTGCTAATAGGAGGTTAAAGCACTGCTATCCAGGAGAAATGTCATGTGAGCCACAAATGCAAATATATGTCATTTTAAAGTTTCTAGGAGCCTCATTCTAAAAAGTAAGAACAGGTAAAATTAATTTTGACAATATATTTTATTTAACCCAGTAGATCCAAAATATTATCATTTCAATATTTAATCAATATAAAAATATTATGAGATATTATGCATTCATGCTTTGGGGACTAAATCATTGAAGTCCAAAGTGTATTTTACACTTACCATGCATCTCAGTTTGGGCTAGCCACACTCAGCTGCTCAACAGCAAGCATGTATGACTAGCAATTACTATGATGGACCATGCAGGTCTAACAGTGACAGTGACACTGTAGCCTTCCACCCACCAGCACTCACTCTCACCCCTACTTCAGTCTTCTGCAAATACTTGCCATTGGACAAACTACTTGTTTCCTTTATTTGTTTATAGTCTACTCCCAGTATTAATTCAATTATAGTCTAAGCTGATGTAACAAATTACTGAATACATAGATACATGGATGGAGAGAGAGAGAGATACAGGTAGGTAGGTAGGTAGATAGGTAGTTATAGAAGTGGCATGAACAAGATAGAAATTGATTTCTCTCTAGTCCAGAGGATGCTGCCCCAAGCTAGAAAGGTAACTCTGTTCTCATGCCCATCCTGAGACCCAAGCTCAATCCATATTATTCTTCTGCCAGCTTCAACCCATGGCATTTATCTTGCCGTTGATGGCTTCTTCAGCATCTTCATGGCCATAGTCCCATCAGGAACACACCCTATCTTTTCTAAAAGCACAGCCCTCTGTTCTTTCTCCCATTCACTCTCTCCTCCCTTCCTTTTTTCTTTCCTTCCTTCCTTTCCCTCCCATTATCCCTTCCTCCTTCCCTCCCCTTTCCCCCTCTTCTCCCTTTTTCCCTCTCCCTCTCCCTCTTTCCCTCTCTCTATACATATCTCCTCTTTCTCTTTCTCCCTTCCACTCTGCCCTTTGTTCCTTTTTCCTTCCTCTCTCACTTTATTTCTGCAAGGACCTGACTCAGAGGTGGTACACTTCACTTATGCTCACATCTCTTTGGCTAGGACATAGCCACATGGCCACATGTAGCTCTGGTCTCTGGCCAATTAATATGAGTAGTTGAAGTTAGAAGAGAAGAGCCACTGCCACCACTCCCCAGAATGTCAGCTCCATGGGGGCAGTGGTTTGGGGATGTTTTGTTCACTGTTGTAGCACCCACAGTGGCATACCAAGGGCAGTGGAATCATCTACCCTGGTGGGAAGGAGTATCTCATATGACGTTGTTTGAATAGCAGGCACATAATGGTAATAAAGCTGACTGATGGGATCCCTGGGTGGCTCAGCAGTTTAGCACCTGCCTTCGGCCCAGGGAGTGATCCTGGAGTCCTGGGATCGAGTCTCACATCGGGCTCCCTGCATAGAGCCTGCTTCTCCCTCTGCCTGTGTCTCTGCCTCTCTCTCTGTGTCTCTCATGAATAAATAAATAAAATCTTTAAAAATAAATAAATAAAAGCAGACTGACTTAGTGGTTGTTTTCATTATTGTTTTTAAATTCTCCACAGACCTTGGACCCTGTGTTGGCTGCATCAAGCAGACTGTTCCCCTGCCCCACCCTGGGTATACCACTGAGCCCTGGCACTTAGAATTGTGGCCGGCACAGAGTAAACACTCAGTACTACAGAATGAATGGATAGAACTACTACTGTATCTCTTCCTGCCATTTCCTCCTTCCCAGTTGGTAGCCCTTATGACATTTCTCCGTGATTAGCCCATGCTCGCTCTTTAACCTCTTGGGCACCAGAACCTGTACTAGCTGCTACATCTGATACAGATGGAGCACTCAATCTCAGTTGAATCAAGGAACCGGTAAACTTCATTGAAGGTGCCTCCCTTGACCACCCTCACCTGCACTTAGAGTCGAGACAGGAGTTTTCTACTTGATTCTTTTCTTTTCATCTGAATAGCAGAAGCTAAGACTGGAGAGATAGACAGCCTTTAACCTGTGAGCTGCTTCATGCATCAGGTGAAGGAACTTGCACTGTATCGAAAGCAATAGGGGATGGTCAGTGCATTTCAACCAAGTAGAGCTTTAGTTGGAGATATGATTTAATGATGTGAGAATGGAGAAGGAACTAGTTGGCATCTTCTCCTAAGACCTGACTCCAGCTTTCTAGCCACTGGCATCTCCTAGTCTTCTTCAGCCATTTCTGAGACACACTCTTCATTTGCCATCTCAATCCACCTGTTCCCCCTCTGTTCGCCATTTTGAGAAGTATAGTCTTTGACTCATTCACTTCTATACCTCTCCATCCTCAATAGCCCATGTACTAGATACCTTGAGAATATGCACTCCTTTAAGACAAGGGCCCTGCCTTACCCCCCAGGTAGGGTGTTTGCACCTACTAGGCTATCAGTAAATATGTTTTCTGGGGATCTCGGGATGGCTCGGTGGTTTAGCACCTGCCTTTGGTTCAGGTCGTGATCCTGGAATCCCAGAATTGAGTCCCATATCAGGCTCCCTGCATGGAGCCTGCTTCTTCCTCTGCCTGTGTCTCTGCCTCTCTCTCTCTGTCTGTCTCTCATGAATAAATAAATAAAATATTTAAAAAATATATGTTTTCTGACTGATTGCCATCTGCCAGGATACTGGAGATAGGAGGTGAAGGGGGAACTTGAAGAGCATACCTGTCTAGTAAAGGACACAGCATGTTCTTCAATGCTCTCCTGTTCCCTCAAGTCTTCTCCATAGTCACCTCTGTAGCTCCTTCAACCATTCCTCTTGTAGTTGGTTTTAGTTCTCTTCACCAACCTGGTCTCTTTGCTTCCCATGAATAATGGTGTATGTATAGCTGTGGGACCCAGAGTGGAACCCAATGCTCTAGCTGAAGTTTGACCAGTATAGAGGAAGGCAGGATGGCTTCTCCCTCATTTCAGCATACACTCCTACTCATGAGTGCCCCTAGCTTCAATCAACCTTTTTGGGGGACCTCTGGGTGGCTCAGCAGTTTGGCGCCTGCCTTTGGCCCAGGGCACGATCCTGGAGTCCCGGGATCGAGTCCCGCATCGGGCTCCCTGCATGGAGCCTGCTTCTCCCTCTGCCTGTGCCTGTGCCTCTCTCTCTCTCTCTCTCTCTCTCTCTCTCTCTCTCTCTCTCTATCATGAATACATAAATAAAATCTTTTAAAAAAGATCAACCTTTTTGGAAACTACCTACCCTCTCTGACCAGTAGACTATACTGTCAACCAATATGGCGTCCCCATGTACCCTAGGAAGCCTCACCTTCCTCAGCATCTCTCCTTACATCATCTCTCTGCAGATTTACTTTAAGTCGGCCAGTTTGGAAAGGAAACTAGAGACCATTCAAATAAAACACATTATAAGTGTGGTTATTAGGCTACTGCTATAAATAGTCTAAGCCCAGAGCTTAGTGGCTGTAATCAAGGAACATGATATCTGATACTTCTCTTTACAGCACATTGCACCTTGTTGTACTCTTGCGAAGTTCCTTGATTTTATTTATTTTGGTATTCAGTGGATTTGGTTTAGGAGATTATGATTATTGTAGTAATTTATAAAAGAACACTGTGCATGACAGGAAGCTGACTTATAAAACTCAAATTTGTCACATAACTTATGTGATCTTGGACAAGTTGATCAGTCTCTGAAAATCTTTCTTCGCCTAATAAGAATAATAATACTGGGATACCTGGGTGGTTCAGCAGTTTAGCATCTGCCTTTAACCCAGGGAGTGATCCTGGAGACCCAGAATCAAGTCCCGCATCGAGCTCCCTGCATGGAGCCTGCTTCTCCCTCTGCCTATGTCTCTGCCTCTCTCTGTGTGTCTCTCATGAATAAATAAATAAAATATTTTTAAAAAAGAAGAAGAATACCAACAGTAGAAGGAACAGAGAAAATGTACAAAATGTGCAAGCAGTTTACATGATAACTAATACAAATGTTTTACAAACATGAACAAATGAAAAAGATGTTTTAACTTCACTAAGACTAAAAATGAGATATGGTCTTAAAAAGTGATAGTATCTAGTAGTTATCTTAAAAGGTACTTATTAACAGTGAGTGCAGGGAAATAGACACTATCCTATACTGATGGTAGACATAAATTATGGGGCACTTGGATGGCTCAACTGGTTAAGTGTCTACCTTCAGCTCAAGTCATGATCTCAGGGTCCTGGGATTGAGTCCTGCATCAGGCTCCTTGCTCTGAGGGGACCCTGCTTCTCTGTCTCCAGCTGCTGCTTCCACTGCTTGTGCTCTCTAGCTCATGCACACACACTCTCTCTCAAATGAATAAATAAAATCTAAAAAAAAAAAAATAAATTATAGCAAGTTTCTTAGAAGACTATTTAAAAATATATGTAAAAAGCCTTGAAGATGTACATACCTTTGGCCTAGAAAATAATTCCATTCATTGTTTTTAACCTAGGGAAATAATCATAGATATATATAAAGAATCATATACAGGGATATTCATCTCAACATTTTTTGAGGGGGGAGGGGCAGAGAGTGAGAGAAAATCTTAAGCAGGCTCCACATCCAGCATGGAGCCTGATGTGGGGCTTGATCTCATAAGATCATGACCTGAACCCAAAGCAAGAGTCCAATGCTTAACTGACTGAGCCACCCAGGCACCCCTCAACATTTTTTTTTTATTCATGAGAGACACAGAGAGAGTGAGAGAGGCAGAGACAGGCAGAGGGAGAAGCAGGCCCCATGCAGGGAGCCCAACACGGGATAAATATTTTTATAAATAATGAAAAGCTGGACACAACGTAAATGTTGAATTGCAGCCACTAAAAATCATTTAGGATTTATTAGGAGAATATTAAACAGTGTAGAAAATACATATGACACCTAAGAGAAGAAATTATGTCTAATATAATTCTACTTGGTAGAAAAAGAATTTATTAGTGTGGTTATATGTATGTATAAAGATGTATGCTATAGGTTAACAGCAATTATCGGGTTCTGGATACAAGGTAATTTTAATTGACCTCTTTATGCTTCTATTTTTCAAAATTTCCACATCTCTTACAAGAGTATAAGAATCTAAATTTAAACTGTAATAACTGTGGAAACGTCATCCAAATCTACTTCATTATTTTTAGATGTGAAAGTAATCTCATAGTTTTCTTTTCTTCACCACTTCCTTCTTGCTCCCCTGCTTCCCTTTCCTCCCTCCTTCCCCCTCTCCACCCAGCCCTTTCCTTCTCCTTCTCTTTCTGCTCTCACCCTTCTCTCTAGGCTCTGCCATAGTCCTGCTCCTGTCCTCGGGGGCATGGCTCAGCTGCTAGGAGTCAGAGTCAAACAGTTTGCTGACCCTGATCTGAAGCTCAGTTGATCCAAACTGAGCAAGAAGTGAACAAGTTACTTGCATTTCCTTCCAGACCTCTAGCTCTGACGCACATCCTGGACCAATCAAGACTGTGTGAAACGTACGCCCTTCAGTTCTGAGCTGAGCTCTTGTCGTAGAGGACTGAATTATCAGCTTCTCAGGAACTGCTGAGCATGGGAGCATGTTCTTTCTTCTACATCCCAAATGTTGGATGCCTCTGCCTTCCAACACTGCTCTAAAATAACTTTGTCAAACAAAGCATGAACACTAGGAGTTTCCTGACATTTTCATAACTACGAGCATATGATTTGCAGTTCATATTGAATAACGATGTAAGAAATCTGCCAAGAAAGCTCCAAATACTATTTCCAGCACTGGTTCATAACCAGTTACAGCTGCCTCACCACAGAATGTGAGCACAATAGATTACCAGATTCCGTGGTTCTCGTGCTGGCAAGCTTTGTATTGAGTTACTGGGAGTCACTCTAATGGGGGAAGTCACTCTCCTGGAAAGCATTTAAGATGAATAAAGCTAAGGCTTTAATGTTCTAATGAAAAAATTTGTCAATATTTAAATCAAACGTGTGAACACTAAGTGTTTTTACGTATGTTTGCTCCAGAGGTTTTGAGGTGGTCTTTGGCTTTCCAGACGCAAATAAAGGAGATAGATGCACTGTTAAACTTTCGAACAATGACAAAGAAAAACATGGAGTAATTGCTTCACTCAAAGCCTGCCAGGAGATTAATTGCCTAAGAGATGTATTTTATGCAGTGTCCAAAAACTGCAGAATCTACAGGAGTGCCTTGCTTTCACTAGGAGAAAACATATGTCACCTCTCACCAGAGATGTTTATGTCTTTTCACAAACCTGTCTTTTTTCAACCAAAGACATTCCAACTGGAAATGACTACAAAGCCAGGAGTTGATAGGTTAGGGGTGTTTAGTAATGCTTAAAATAATACCCTTGTGGAGTCCGATACAATTCTGTACCGCGAGCCCTGTGGAACAGCAACCTGGGTGCCAGGACTGCAAAGTCTTTGTGTTTCTGGTTAGAGGCACTGGGGGACGGAGGTGGGAAGTGGTGAGCCTACCTTTGACCTGCCTATTCTGAAACTAACAGATTTGGGGCTACGGGGTTTTTGGGGAGCTAGCTAAGTGCACTAAAGAAATGGTAAGGACCTGCCTTGGTCCACCTTTGAGATCGGATTCAAATGTGGGCTCATGAAGGCTGATGGCGTTGGAATCTGGAGGGAGTCTTTGTGGCTACAGCTAAGAAGCACACAGTGCAGTTTCATAAGCACTGAACAACTGCTACAAACCATGTTGAATGTACTGGGCTCTGCTGAGAGTGAGATCGGGGATGTGTTAAGACTACAAAGAAAAATAGGAATAGCTTCTGTGCTTCAGGAACATTCTTCCTTGTAGAGGAACAGACATATCAACAATCACAGTAGAATGAAGTGTATATAGGATGCTAGAGAAAGCACATGAACTACTCTGGGGGGATTCTAGAAAGAACATTAAAGATAATAGGACTGAGCTAGAATGGTGAGCCAGGTGAAGAAAGGTCAAAATGTGTTTCTCAGAAGGAAGTAACCAGTGCACGAATGTCTGTATTGGCACGATATCCTCAGAAACTATGAGCTGCTCCTTATCACTAGGGCCTGGAGTTCCAAGGGAGGCAGTGGCAGGAGCTGAAGAGGCAGATGGGACCAGTCTTTCAGGGCCTTATAATCCCTGTTAACATGGTAGGACTGTCTCCAGCGGCCCTTATACAGCACAGAGTCACTGCAGTTGTAAACAAGAGATGATCTGGTCTACCTGTTAGGTAGCCCATATTGTGACAGCATGAAAGATCAATCTCCAGGCTAAAGAATGGAGGTAGTGACACCAGTTAGGAGGAGACCACAACTGTCTTGGTGGGACATGATGAGAGCATAAACTAGACTGGACATAAAAGGTTAGAATTGGAAAGAACATACCATATAGTTTGACTTCTATATTCTACAGATGGAGTGACTGAAGACAAAAGAGACCTAGTGACCTATCCAAGGTTAGATGGAAATAAAGTTTGTTGGCAGCTAAATCAGGACCAAGGACCCTGGCCTTCTGATTTCCAGCCCAGTGACTTTTCCACTCAGCAATGCCAAGATCAGTCCCAGCATCCTGCTTGTTAGGTAATGCCCTAGAGAAACTTGAAACTTTACTTGGCCAGCATTTTTCCTGTCAGTATCTAGGAGGTGGGAGCAGTCCTTGCTGGATAGAGAGGACTTCTACCAAGCTGGACTGCCAGGAGGGATCTTTTTTGTTCATCTTCTCTCTGTCTGGCTTTAAATCTCTCCCTTACCTTTTCTACCCTCCTTTCCTCCTCCAGAAAACCTTCTCTGACTACTGCTTAAGAAATTGTCTCCCTTCTGCTGACTCTAAGCACTGGACCACACAAGGGAGCCCTCTTCCTCAAGCTGTTTTTCTCAATATGATGATCTGACTACTGTATTGTTACTAAGCATTGGGACAATTTGGAGGACACGTGGTCCCATAAAATCAAGATCAAGTATTTCCATCCAAATTCCTTCTTTGACCATGTACATATAACCATTTTCTAGAACAGTATTATCTGTGCAGATACTATTTTGTGTCTTTTCTACTAAATTGTATGTGGACACATTCTCATATATATATTTTTTGTTGGTGTTATAGTATTCCTCATAGTGGAAACAGCAGGAAATTTGGAGTGAGTCCTAAGGCTTTGGGCAAGAGTTAATCCCTGAACCTTAGTTTTCTCAACTAGAAAATGTGGAAAATACTACCACCTTGAGGGTTCCTGGCACATGGTAGGTGTACAGAAAACATTCATTCTTCCCTCCATCCCCACCTTTTTGCTGTGGATATTGTTTCTGTGTGGGGCAATATAGTATTTTTGCAAACATCTAGGTATGAATACAAATGATATCCATAGCTAAAAGTCAAAGGTTATTTTTTTTTTAATCTGCCTCAAAGCTGAGGATATCATTGAGCACAGAGAAAGATCTCAATGACTTATGAAGGTAGGTGGAAGAAAGAAGAGAGGAGAAAATCCTTGTAACTTGAGTAGACTAGCTAAAAAGTCTGTGGCCTTTCAATCCTATATTTATTAAAGTGATCAGAATTTACTGTGTACCTGAGGATGGCAGTGTGCTCTATGGAGAGTGTCAGCCATAGGGGTGACACAGATTTCCATTTTAGATGACCCTTTGGTAGCCTCATGGAGGGTAGATGGGAAGAGCAGAAAACTGGAGGCTGACGTCCCATCAGGGGACTGTTACAATGAATCAGCTGAGAGGTGGTGGGTACCCAGGGCAGGAGGGACAAGAGGGCTCAAATTCAAGAAGTGCTTTGGAAGCTAACTTACTTTTTGACTGAGAATGTTGTTACTCACAAAGTTTGCCCCCTTTCCTCTTCTCTTCTTTGTTCTTTCCATTCAGCAGAACTGAATTCACTGGGAGGCTGAGTGGCCAGGCTGGGGAAGTAGAAAAACTGATTATAAATTTCAGGTTGCTAGATGAACTCAGGCTCCCTCTTTGCTGCCACCACAAAGAAGTTAAAATCAAAAGTGAAGGAGATTTAATCCATTCATTAAACATTTTGTTTTGTTTTGTCAACAACTTAACACTTTCTAGGCACAATAGGGACATAGAAGTGACCTGTCCCCATGAAGGTTGTATATAAATAATAAACAAAAGTATCGATACAGAGTATATCAGATGATACTAAGTGCAATGGGTAATAACCAGGCAAGTAAGCACAAGGTGGAAAGTGATAGGCATGAGGTCAGAGAAATGGTGGGGGTGGCAGGAGGCTATGCCAGGATGTTTTAATGACTCCAGTTTTCACTTAGCATGAGAAGGGAAGCCCTGGCTAAGAATGTGAGTAGAAAGACTAGTCATAAGGCTGTTGGGAAAGACCATGTAGAGGTAATGGTGGCCTGAACCAGAGGGTATCAGTAAAGGTGGATTGGGGATAAATTTTAAAGGAAGTGAAAACATGGGCTGATAGTCTAGATAGGGTTATGAGAGAAAGGATAGAGTTAAGGAGAACTCAGATGTTTTTACTGTAAGCAATTGGAAGGAAGGAATTATTATTTACTGGGATGAAGAACGCAAGAATGGTCTTGGCAGAAAATAGAGTTCAATTTTGGACATGCTGAGTTTGAATTCCTTTTAGATACCCAAGTGGGTATGGAGGCTGAAGTTCAGAGAGTATTCTCAGCTCGAGATATGAATTTGGGAGTCCTTAGCACAGAAATGGTCACTTAAAGCTAGAAGGGGGTGCCTGGGTGGCTCAGAGGGTTAAACGTCTGACTCTTGATTTAGGCTCAGGTCATGACCTCAGGATCATGAGATCATGAGATCTAGCTCTGCAAGGTGCTCCATGCTGGGTGTGGAGTCTGCTTAAGATTCTCTCTGTCCTTCTCCCACTGCCCCTTCTCTGCATGCTCTCTCTCTCTAAAAAATATATATATATATATATATATATATATATATATATATATATATATATATATATTATAAATTAAAATAAAAAATAAAGCTAGGAGATGAGAATATTAGGTTCAGAGTGAGAGCAGGAGAAAGAGGTCTGAGGACTGAACATCAAGCTCTCAATGACTGAAATCTTAAACTAGCAAAGGAGACCAAGAAGACACAGCCAGAAAAGTAAGAGGAAAATCGAGAGAGAACAGTATCCTGGAAGCCAAGTGAAGCAAAGTGTTTCAAGGAGTGATGAGCTGTGTCAAATGCTGCTGCTAAGTCAATAAAGATAAAGACTGGAAATTTACTATTGAATTTAGTAACATGGAGATTATTGACCTTGACAAGAGCTCTTTCAGTGGATTGAAAGGCAAAGCCCTGATGGGGGTTGGCCCAAGAGTAAGTGAAAGGACTGGGAAAAACAGATGTAGATAACTCCTTTGAGAGAAGTATTGCTATAAATAGGAGCAGAAAAACATGGAGGTAGCTGAACAGGGACACAATCCAAGAAGGATTTGTTTTAAAATGGGAGTTAGGGACACCTGGGTTGCTCAGTCAGTTGAGTGTCCAACTCTTGATTTTTGGCTCGGGTGATTTCAGGGTCATGGGATCGAGCCCCACATGGGACTCCACACTCAGCAGGGAGTCTGCCTCTCTCTCTCCCTCCCTTTCCCTCTGCCCATTCCCATGGTCATGCGTGCGCTCTCTCTCTCTCTCTCTGAAGAAATAAATCTTTAAAAGGAAAAAATAAGAGACGTCTAGGTGGCGCAGTAGATTAAGCAGCCAACACTTAGTTTTGGCTGGGGTTGTGGTCTCAGGGTCGTGAGATTGAGCACGCCCTACCCCCGCAATTGGGCTCCATGCTAAGTGCAGAGTCGGCTTGAGATTCTCTCTGCCCCTCCTACTCATGCTCTCTAAATAAATAAATAAATCTTCTTTAAAAATTAAAAAAAAGAAAAGAAAAAAGAAAATGGTAGATATTATAGCACATTGGTGTATTGAGAGAAATGATCCAATAGAGATTGGGGAAATGGTGATTAACAGAAAAGGAACAATTGTCAGATAAACAGAAAAGGAACAATTGCCCATGAATAGGTGAGGGGGTGAGGTGAGATCCACCTGTGCAAGGCAACGGTTGGGCCCATCCACTGTAATGGGATGGGAAGCAGTTTAGGGAGCAGACCAAGTAGGATAGAAGTGGCAGTTTAATCAAAATTCTCTTCCCTGAGTCTAGACCTCTCTAACTTACTTCATAAGCCATACTCACACATGCATAATTTTACACATGACCAATCTTTGGTACAATGAGAAGGAACTACAAGATATGAATTATTAAAAAGGAGTGGGAGAAAGAGTTTCCAGGTAAATATCTAAGTCAGCATAAGTATGACAAGGGTGAGGATTTTTGTCTGCTTTCTTCTTGCCATGCCTAGAATAGTGCCTGGTATATAGTAAGCAAATCAGTACATATTTTTAGATTAAGTAAAACAGAAAGGGACATTATACTTCATAAACAACTATCATGAGCAAATACTTTGCATACGTTATTTTGTTTAACATGCCAGCTAAACACATATGGTGACAGAGGCTCCGAGAGATTACATACCTAGCCCAAGGCCACATGCAGTTAGAAAGCACCTGTTAAGATTGAACCCTGAATGTTTGTGGGTCTCCAAAGGCATGCTCTTTCCACTACACTGCATTCTGTCCATCTGCTACTCAGTGAACTCAGTCAAGTCACACAGCCACTCACTCTTGGTTCTCTCACCTTTAGAAAGAGTTGGGCCAGATGCCTGTAAAGTCCCATTCCAATTGAATGACTCCATGTGATGGTAGGCTCAGGGAACAGCTACAGGCATGTTGCCTGCCCTGAGTTCACAGTCCCCTTTCACACCAACTCTGCCAGCAATCTCATACCATTTTCTACCACCTCTGATGCCGGCTCAGCTCTTTCCATTGAAACAGCTAGATGGTCTATACTCCATCTCCATACTCTAGATGTGTCTTGGGTTTATTGCAAGTCCTTATGGGTGATTATGACTCCTGCCCTTTCAAGCTGAACCTATCATCTTGGGCCCTAATCCATAGCCTCTGATCTCCAATCCCACCATTTGAAACACTGTGACTAATCACATCACTTTCTGGTGTCCTTTTGATTTCTTTTTTCTATTTTTTTCCTTTTGTTTTCAAGATGAAACCCAAGATTTGAATGCACAGGGCAGGTAATGGAATCATGAACTCTTTACTTTCCCTGACTTCACAGGTTAAGGCCCAACCCTTGGACTTATCCTGCCTCCCTCCTCCCATTACTCCCATTTTGCCTTACTCTACCTCTGACTCCACTTACCTTGGCTAGCATTACCACAGTTGATCCCTGAACAACACAAGTTTGAACTGTGGGCCCACTTCGAGGCAGGTTATTTTCAATAAATATAGTATTGTATTATAAATGTGTTTTCTCTTATGATTTTCTTTTTTTATCTCTTATGATTTTCTTAATAATGTTTTCTCTAGCTTACTTTATTATAAGAATATAGTATATAATCCCCATAACATAAAATATGTGTTAATTAACTGTTTGTGTTATCAGTAAGGCTTCTGGTCAACAGTAGGCTATTAGTAGTTAAGTTTTTGGGGGAATCAAATGTTATATACAGATCTTCAACTGTACAGGGTTCAGCTCCCCAGCCCCTGTGTTGTTCAAGGATCAACTGTATTTTATCCACGATTTGTTGATTTATTCCTCTTTTAAACTACCTCCTCCAGAAGCCTTCCCAGCCTTAACTGGATGCCCCTTCTTTTATTCTCAGCTCAAAGGTTCCACAAACTTGTTGGCTGAAAAGGAAAAGGAATGGAAAGAGAGAGAGAGGGAAGAGGAAGAGTAACTGTATTTATCACACTTATATTTCTCTTTTACTAGACTGTAGAGTCCTGGTGAACAGGGATTATATTGTTAACTCCTGAATATCAAAACTAAGAGCCCCCTCCTCCCACTAATCCATCCCTATTCCATATTTCTCCTTGAAGAACCCACCAGATTTCACAATTATTTTTCAGAGACCTCTTGTCTAACAGATATCACTGGTCTAATTACTATATTCCCATTCGGTGCATCACAAATCCATCCTTATTTTAACATGAATTTCTGCGTCTACTACAATTTTTTAAAATGTGTAACATTCTAGACTTGACAGGGACACCTCTGTATTGCCTTATTTTGGATTGGGGTCAGGAAAGCAGTGAGTTCACCATTGCTTTTCATTGTGATAGTCTTTCATAATTGCTTTTTATGACAGTCTTTCATAATTGCCATCCACAGAAGGGGTGGGAAACAAAGCTGAGCGGAAACAGAAAAGCAAGAATTGGGGATTGGGTTTCACCCCACTTCTGAGTAGCAATATGAAATTAAACCCTCCTAAGAAGTCCCTAAATTCCCTTTACCACTTTCCACAGACCTTCTTTTTTTTTTCAACCCAGAGCCAAAGGCATAAAAGGAAAGTGAAAAGCAAATCAAAGCAATCCTAGTAACATTTGTGATAGAAAATCTGACCAGATTGGTATGTGTGAATTTCAAATTATTCTAAACTCCTTTTATTCTCAATGGGCAAATTTAGGGGTCATTTGAATGCCCGATATTTGGAGAACTGCCAAAAAATATCCAAAGAGTTTCTAATGAGAAGTCAGCAGTGGGGACAGGGGCTGAGTCTGGGGGCTCCAAGTTGCACCTAAGTGTTCCCAGCTCCAGCCCAAGGTTGACAAGCAAAGTAGGCCCTTCATAGGAGGAAGAGTGAAAACACCCCAGGACTTCGTAGAAGGTACAAGGCAAACCTACCACAAAAACCTCAGCAAATAGGAGAGGGCAAAAATCACTCAATCTTTTATTAGTGATCTTCATATTCTTTCAAATAGGTACTAGGGCAGTCCTATCATTTCAGATGTGTGTTTAAATAATAATAAAATATATTACATGCATAATTTTCCCTCAAATTGCATTTGTGAGATACAAGCCTGGGTAATTCTGCTCCTTTTCCAAAGTGAAATGCAACCCTTGTATTTCCAAACATCGTTATGAAGCAAAGCCAGTACCTTCCCATTTCTAAGTTGGATACAACTAACTATTATGTGCTGCTCTGGAAACTATGACAGAACATTATTCATCTGTTTGTTTTAATGGTTCATGGCCAAAGAAAAAAAACTTTTAAAATTTAAATTTTTAAAAAAGATTTTAGTTACTTATTTGAGAGAGAAAGAAAAAAAAAGAGAGAGCGAACAGGGGGAGGAGCCCAGAGAGGGGGACAAGCAGTCTCCACGCTGAGCAAGGAGCCCAACACAGGACTTGATCCCATGACCCTGAGACCACAACCTGAGCTGAAACCAAGAGTTGTATGCTTAACTGACTGAGCCACTGAGGCGCCCTTTAAAACTTAATTTTTAAAGCAAAAAAGTGATGTGAGAAAGAGTAAGGGACGCTTTTGCTAAGGAAATAAATGTTAATAATTGTCAGTGTCCAGGTATGGGAAACAGCACATGATACTTGACACAGTCACCTCAGGAGGACTCTCATGCTCACAGAGGCATTGTAGTGAGAGAAGAGATGTTAGGAGTTAGGTGAGTTCTCAGCCTGAGAAATTGAGATCTTCTCTGTGAGTCATTGCCCCTCTGGGTTGATGGGCCTGAATTGGCTTACTTTGAAAACTGACCCTTAAGGTCAGGTGTGTTAACTCATTATCTTCTTTGATGCCCACATATAGATTGGTCTTTAGAGAACACAGTTTGTGAGATAAGTTTGGGATCACATATTTAACCTGTAATCTCTTGGTCACAGCCAGCCTCAGGCAAAGTCTACTCTTGGCGCTCCAGACACCTCCCCTTCCCGGACTCTCACCTTCCCTCCTTCATTCTGACCAGCTCTTTCCGTATCTCCATCTGTATTTGTCCTGATGCCCCTTCTCTGAGGGTGTATACTTACAGCCGAAGAGAATTAAATTATTTTCTGTCCTTCTGGTTCACAGTTAACCAAAGATACTTCATGGCCCAGAGTCTTCTCAGAGGCCCTATGTTGGGCTCCATGCTTAGCATGGAGTCTGCTTGTCCCTCTCCCTCTACTGCCCCCCTTGCTCAGTCTCTCTCTCTCTCTCTCTCTCTCTCTCAAATAAATAAATGAATAAAATCTTTAAGAGAGAGAGTGAGAGAGATGTGACTGTACCTGTCAAGGGAGAACCTTGTTTCTGAGATGGAAAGTTTTGCACCCAGACCTAAGAGCTGGCCCTGGAGAGCACAATGTGTGTGGGTTTGCCATGGCTCTGCTTTTAACTGAGCAGCTCATATTAGTGGCCTGATTTACAAATTTTGTAAGGTATACTTTCCATCTACCTGTTGCCATGATGGTCTCTTGAGCAGGCACTGGTAAGTTATTATTGCTTCTCCAGAATAGATAATTTCATAGAGACAGGAAGCAGATTGGTGCTTACTAGGAGCTGGGGAGTGGGAGAAATAAGAAATAACTACTCAATGAGTATGGAGTTTTATTTTGCTATGATGACAATATTTTGATACTAAATAGAGAAAAAAAAGGAAGAAATTACTTCCCAAATGAGAGAGGATAACTCACAGTTGCTAAATTGCTCTCTGGAGCACCCCTAGGGATACTCTACACATCTAGAAATACTTTGCTTTCCTTCAGACCAAGATTCAGAGCTTTGAGGGCAGGCAATTTGATGTGATTTCATCTTCATGGCTCAAAATGGAGATCTTAAGGGGCATAGAGTGCGGTTAATTCAAAAGTGTTGGATTATTTCCTTCACTGTGATCTGCATACAGGAGGTTGCCATACTGTGGGCTTGTAGGCCACTCTCTCTGGCATTCTGGTTGGAGAGCCACAAGAATCAGAACAAAGAAACCTAATGATACTGCAAAATTGGCAATGCTTGCAGCAGTTTAGTCTGCTTGGAAGCAACCCATAAAGCCATCCCCAAAACTTCTCCCTGGATCTGAAGCTTGAAATTCCAACCATTGGCACTCTCCCAAGGTCCCTCAACCTTGTCCCTTGGGTATATATAAATAAATATTTTTAACTGAGGTGAAATTCGCATAGCATTAAAAATTAACCATTTTAAAGTGAGCCATTGGATAGCAGTTAACACATTCACAATGTTGTGTAACTACTACCTCATATCCAGTGTCAAAATATTTTTCTCATAGCAAAATAAAGCTTCATACCCATTGAGTTGTTACTCCCTATTTCTCCCTCCCCGGGGCCTTGGTAACTACCAATCTGCTTTCCATCTCTATGAATTTACCTATTCTGTATATTTTATGTAAATGGCATCATTAAAATATGTGACCTTTCATGTCTGGTTTATCTCATTTCAAGATTCATCCATGTCAAGTTGCAATCCTGGGGTCCTGGGATGGAGTCCTGCATCAGGCTCCCCACAGGGAGCTTGCTTCTCCCTCTGCCTGTGTCTCTGCCTCCCTCTGTGTGTCTCTCACAAATAAATAAATAAAATCTTTAAAAAAACAAAAACTGCTTCCATGTTATAGCATGTTTCAGTACTTCATTCCTCTTTTTATAGCTGAATAGTAGTCTATCATGTGTATCTACCGCTTTTTGGCTAGTGCTGCTATGAATATCTGTATTCAAGTATTTGGTTTTTTTTTTTTTTAATTTTTATTTATTTGTGATAGTCACAGAGAGATAGAGAGAGAGGCAGAGACATAGGCAGAGGGAGAAGCAGGCTCCATGCACCGGGAGCCCGATGTGGGATTCGATCCCAGGTCTCCAGGATCGCGCCCTGGGCCAAAGGCAGGCGCCAAACCGCTGCGCCACCCAGGGATCCCTGTATTCAAGTATTTGAATACCTGTTTACTATTTTCTGGGTTGAGTAAGATTTTATAGTTTGTAAAATACCTTTACACTCATTCTCTTCCCACTAAGGAGAGGCATGCATTTTAACTGGTCTTATTCCCCCAAAGGGGAACTTTTTAAGGGCCTAACTCACCAATAAGTCTGTTAGGCCTACCCATGCTCCAGTGTAAAATCTAAAGAGGAAGAAAGTGGCTTCCAGTTTGGAGGGTGCTTCTGGCATGTCCACGGGCTAGCCTGGGACAGCCGCACATCTATTACATCTGGTTCAGTTGTTGATCAGTCAGGCAGCGGGTCTCCGTTTCCACTTCTGAAGGTCTGAAGGGAGATGGTTCTTGGCAGCATCCTTTCCCTCATTCAGCAGGTTTTCTGAGTTGTGCACTGTGCTGGGTGGGAGCGGAATCAGACATGGTCCTTGCCTTAAAGTGGTCGCAAGGTGGACAGTAACCATACAAACCTAATATGGAGTCAGAGGTATGATGTGTGATAAAGAAGCCGGCCTGGGTGGAGGTCAGTGACTAACTCTTGGGGGGAGCTTAGCATTTGGATCTTGAAGACAAGAAGACATTCACAGAGTGAGAACAAGGGTGGAAGGCATTCTAGGCCTCAGGAAGAGTGTAAGCCAAGTCAGAGGAACAGCAAACTTGCCTTCCCTGTTTTGAGACTAGCAGAGTCATTCATGTAGCCAGTATGATCAAGTTCATAGGCTTGACTGGCAGGAGCAAGGTAGGAAAAGTGGGAGGGCCTAGACTATGAAAGGCCTTGTAGGCTGTATGCAGGAACCTGAAATGAGTAGGAAACTATCATTTTAGGCAGGAAATGAGGTGATCGGGTCTGTGTTTGAAAAGATCACTTTGTGAAGAGGAGAGTAATGAACCAGATGACAGAGGTGCCCTCTATTGGTGAGCCTCATACCTTCCATCCTCAGCCCACCTTCTGGGTCATCCTGGCTTGAAGCTGGGCCCATACCTGCCTTCTTCCAACACAGACCTCTCATCCGCTGCCCCAGCCTGCCTTCCTATATGGTTTTCGATAAAGATGACAGTGCCCGCGGCAGCTAGCAAAAATCAATCTACACTGAAGTCTTCCCAACCAAATAGGTCATCTCTCCTGGAAGCGTTTGAATTTAGAAGTAGGCCAAGCCTCAAACAAATAAGTGAATTGTTAGTGAAGGCAATTCAGCCACCCAGGGAGAGACCCAGAGGGAGTGTTCTAGGGTTGTTATTAAGATGAAAGGAGATCATCTGATGGCTTACCTAACCCCCTCACCCCATAGCATCTCCAGGTCTTTCTGTGCACAGTAAGGTTTCCACCTCTCCCCCTGTAAGATTTTTATTTTGAAATATTTTTATACTTAAGAAAAGTTGTAAAAATAGTACAGAGAGTTTCCATATGTCCTCCCCATTCTTCCTAATGTTAATGTCTTGCATAAACATAGTGCGATGATCAAAAGTAAGAAGTTATTGGGGTGCTTGGGTGGCTCAGTAGATTAAGCATCTGACTTTTTTTTAAGATTTTATTTATTCATAGAGACAGAGACAGAGACGCAGGCAGAGGGAGAAGCAGGCTCCATGCAGGGAGCCCCACATGGGACTCGATCCCGGGTCTCCAGGATCACACCCCAGGCTGCAGGCAGCACTAAACCGCTGCGCCACAGGGGCTACCCAGCATTTGACTCTTGATCTCAGCTCAGGTGTCGATCTCAGGGTTGTGAGTTTAAGCCCCACTCTGGACTCCACACTGGGTGCAGAGCCTACATTTAAAAAAAAAAAAAAAAGGAAGAAATTATCATTGGTACAATACAAACTACTCTATAGGCCTTATTTGAATTATGCCAGTTTTCCCAGTCATATTTCAGGGTTTCCTTTGAAATCATATATCTAAGCCAATCATTGAGTTTGTTCTCTTGTGTCCCTTAAATTGAGGCAGCCTTCGGAAAGCCTGCCCATCCTGGAAGCTGAAAAGAGCAGTCATGGGCCTCTCGTGGTCCAAAATTGGCACAACTCTGTTTGGGCATTCCTTAGGGTGTTCTACATCTTTTCACTTTCCCAATCCCATGCACCCACTCATCCTTTCTCCTCCTTTCTCTCTGCTCCCAAAACTACAGATAGTCTCCACATGCCCCATACCATGCAATGCACCTTTTATCATCATAATTCTCTGCTTTAGTCACCGACCTGAGAAATTGAGCCAGGAACTTGTGGCTATTGATTTTCATTGTCACTATAAAACTACCTTGGGTTGTGACTTGCGGTGGCCGCATTTCCTTTCACTGGTCTCTAGAGGGCCCTGGATGGGACACCCCTACTGCTGCCATGTTGGTTATGGTGACCCTTAGCCCTGTATGACTATCTCTCATAAGATCCTTCCACCTCCATGGTCTCCCGTGGAGAAGGTGATAGGGATTGGCAACATGGTACCTAAATTACTTTTGTGAAAAACATGAGTCCCCATCACAAAGCACCCCTGCTTCTTGACATCAAGTTGAGGTAGCTGGCACATGTTGGTGCCAGCCATTGTGATAAACGTGCAAAATTCCATTTGCCTGTTCACTATGCACCCTTCTTCTCTGTACAAAGAATGCAGCCTTGGGCATACTCACTGCAAGTGCCCTTGCCCTTTTGCTGCCATGTGCTCCATTATTTTAATTTTGCTCCGCAAAATTAATGATGAAAGAAGTATGAGCTGGGGAAAAGCATAGAGCTGATGAATGTTGGAGGAGCACTGGTTTCCCTCCAGCCAAAGCCAGCAGGAAAAATGGGATGCATGAAACGTGACTGTGACTCTATGTTCAACAGAAAACCTTGTCACCACCCAGAAAACACCCAAGCATCTTCACAGCAGAAAGCCCCTCTAAGCAGTACAAACACTTTCATAAACCATTTGGAGGGAAGCTGTATAGCATGGTTGCAAGCACTAGTTTTAGACAAATCTAGCTCTTCTACTTGCTATGTATATTTAGACAGGTTCTTTGCTCTTTCTGACTCTCAGCTTTCTCATCTGTAAAATGGGAATGAATACACCTTCACCTTTTTTATAAGATGATTGTCAGGATTCATTTATTTAATATCAATTGTATGTGTACACAGAATTTAACAGTTCCTGGTACAGAAAAAAAGGCTCATTTTAAAGCCTCTTATTTATGATTAGGCTGATATAATTAAAAGTAATACTGAAAAGCAGAACATCATGATAGATCCAACAACGTGATGTAGTGGCTTAAGCTTATATGTTAAGTTCAAATCCTAGCTCCACCTATAATTGGCTTTGTGCATTTGACCCAATTATTTCTCTGAACCTGAATCTTTCCCTCTGTAAAATAAGGATTATAATACCACATAAGGGGCTACTTGGAAGAAAGCACTTAGCATAGTACCCAGCACGGAGAGTGTCAGACACTTAATAGAGGTTTGTTTTTCTAGTGCTGTGGTTCTTGACCACATGCAAATCACCCGAGAGCTTTTCAAAAAGCATGCATGCCTATGCTGCATCCCCAGAGAGTGTGATTTAATGGGTCTGAGGTGGGGCTTAGGCGTTGGTATTTTTCAAAAACTTTCTGAGGAGATTCTTCAGAGCAGCCGGGAACTATTCCCTAGCAGATGACATTACACACTGTTGTTTTGTTTTGTTTTGTTTTGCTTTTTATATCTGTCCCCAAAAGGCTGGTCAAAATATCAGGAATTCTGGGCACAGTCAAAAATTCAATACACCTGCAGTGCTAAGCCCTTGATAAGAAATATGCAGCCAAGGAACTGCATTCCTTTTCATTATGAAAAAAAAAAAAAAAAGGATTCAAAGAGTCTTTTTAGAGTCTTGAACTGGAAAGGTGGTAAGAAGTTTAGCCTAAGCCTCACACATAAAATATGGGAACTCCCAGTAGGTTAGGGATTTATATCTGGGGGTAATTCCAGAGTTTTGTCCTCCCAAGAGATATAAATTGAGGCCTTGAGAGTTTAATGTGGGGGAGGAAGAAGTGTTCTCATAATGACACCTTAAAAGTCCAGGGCTCTGCTAATGCCTAGGGATAGAAAAGCATCATCTGTAATAGCAGGGGGTGGTGTGGAAGTACTTTCTGGTCTCAGTACTTTGGTTTCCAAGACCCAAGGCTAGGTCATCGAGAAACTTCTTTCTCCCCATAGGTTTATGGTATTAGTTACCCAATAAAAGTGGGGTTAATTTTACAACCCAAGTAAAATTTAAGCCAAAAAGGCTTCAACATTACTCTAGGATTTATGAAAGTAAACATGTGAAGTGCTTGCAGGATTTTACAACATTAAAATTTCAATGTCTTCATGTCAGGTATATGATATATTCATTTGTATGTGTATTTAAAGGTTATGTTTATAAGAGCTTTGCAATACACACTGTTTTGGGGAACTAACGTGAAGATACTTCCCCCATGTCCACCTTCAAAATGACTGTTACCGTGAATGGGGAGTAGAGAGACTCTAGAAACTGGTCTTTTAATAATTAGCTTTATCAGATTTCTTTCACTTGGTTTCCTGTGATAGTTGGGCTCTCTAGACTCCCACATTTGTGGCCCTAGACTGACTACAGTCCATTTCACAGAGTAGGAGCTTAGTAAATAATTGTCCTTTAAATAAGTGTCTTCTTTGGTAATCGTAAATACTTCAATAGTAAGCACATGTGACTCCTGCATGTGTAGCACTTTTTAAAAAGCGTTTACATTATTTCATAGGCTTCTCATGACTTTCACTTATAGGATAGAAAGGCCAATGATTATCTTCATCTTATAGATAAGAAATCCATAGCTCAGAGGACTCAGAGAGATTGCCTAAGGACATGCAAATGTTAAACCCAGGAAGACAATTTCCTTCTCCTGACTTTTGCTCCAAAGAGGAAAAGTGATAATTCTTTCCAAAGATTTTATTTATGTATTTGAGAGAGAGAGAGAGAGCATAGAAAGAGAGAAAGCATGAGTGGTGGGGATTGGCAAAGGGAGGAGAAGCAGGCTCCAGGGTGAGCCTTATGCAGGGCTCCATCCCAGGACCCTGGGATCATGACCCGAGCCAGAGGCAGACACTCAACCGACTGAGCTACCCAGGTGCCCTGGAGAAGTGATATTTTTATTCAGACAAGGTATTGATTCCAGCCAGATTAACAGAGGAGGAGCATCCAGGGTGAAGTCAGTCTAAAAGTGTGGCAGGTGGCCTTTTGTTCGGCTGTGGTCGGCTTTTGAGAACCAGCTGGATATTCTATGCTCTGGTGTCTTGTGCTTATCATAGGCCTTGTGGGATGTTATAGCCTCTGTCCTTTCAAGCTGAATCTGCCACCTTGGGTCCTATCTCCAGCCTTAGATCTCCAGCCATTTGCCACACTGTCACTTAACCACACTATCTGGCATCCCCTTGTCTTCAGCATGAAATCTACTTCCCCTCCTTTTTTATTATCATAATTTCGAGGCAACAAAAAATTTTTAAGATTATTTGTAAAGTTTTCAGGGATCACGAAAGCAAGATTTTCAGTGATATGTTTTCTAGAGTTCCTGGAACTTAGTGACTCATTTGAAATTGTGCAGTCCCTGGGTTGCCTGGACCTCTCTGTGCACTGTAGAGATAATGGATCTTCAGCAGTGTAGAGCCACATAACTGCACTGCCCTCTGGTTTCTTTCCAGCTGCACCAAGCTTCTCACCCCATGGAGCCTCCTAATTGACACATCAGTTGGAGTGGATCTTGTGGATAATGTGCCCACGCCTTTGTAGCAAATGAAGCAGAAATAATCTGTGCTTTAAAAAAAAAAATACTGTAGAACATGTGCCCAGATTCCCAACTCATTTCCTCTTTACTTTTATAACTACATCATCTTCCAGCCCACCACCAGCTGCGAAAATAAAAGTGCTTTCTCCCATATTTAAGGATGATTTTGCGCTTCAGAATGATTTTCGGGGGGTGAAGGAAGCTTGACCAACGTGACCAGCAGATGTTTTAAGTGATGGATGGAACTGAGGAAAAGCGGACTCCTTAATGCAGCCTTTGGGATACTGTGCTCAGCTTCTCCCCCTAGCGACCGTTTTGGGCATCACACAGTCAGAGCCAACTGGGTGTGAATGCGCTGCACCAGCTAATTAATATCTGTGCTCTGTTTTTAGAGATGAGTATGAAGAAGATGGGTTCTGTCAGCCATACAGAGGAATCGCATGTGCAAGATTTATTGGCAACCGCACCGTTTATATGGAGTCCTTGCACATGCAAGGGGAAATAGAAAATCAGATCACGGGTAGGTAACACCAAGGAAATTGTATGGATACCTTGTGTAACTCTTCCTCACCAAACGCTTTCTTGAGCTCTTCTCTTGCCAGAGGATCAGGCTAGGCAGAAGGGTTAGGAGCAGAACCACAAAGCAGCCGAAGAGAGGATCTGTGTGCTCTGGAATGTACATTAGACTGCTTTCTTCATTTGTCTGAATCGGAAGTATCTTTTCAATGGAAATCTCACAGTGAGGCGCTTTCTAGCACACAGGAGTGAAGTAGTGTAGGCCACCCTGTACAATTTTGCACACCTGGTTCTGCTGGTTAGTGTGTAGTTATGCCTGGGTGCCATGAAGCCTTGCAAGCCATTAAAATTGCCTTTATGCTTCCTGTGTGGAGCCTGCTTCTCCCTCTGCCTGTGTCTCTGCCTCTCTCTCCCTCTCTCTATGTATCTCATGAATAAATAAATGAAATCTTTAAAAGTAAAAAAAAAATTGCCTTTATAGGATTCTCATAAGGTTGCCAGCTTTAGCAAATAAAAATACAGGACACCCAGTTACATTCGAATTCCAGATAAACGATGGAGAACTTCTTAGTGTAAGTATGCTCCAAATGTTTACCTGAAATTCACATGTGATGAAGTACCTTGTAGTTTCTGGTGACCTTCGGGTTTATGAGGCAAGAACAAACTTGAGACAGGCACACAGAACAGCAAAGAGTCTAGAAATTATGTCCCATGAGGAATACGAAGGAACTAAGGGGAGGCCAGGGGAGCTATTTAACCTGGAGAAGCAACTACGAAAAGCTGTGGTTGCCACAAGCTAGAGAACTTTGAGGAGGAAGGATTCTGAAAGGCCAGAGGACAGAAAAAGGATTGTTGGGGAGGGGGCTGTTTAAGACACATTTCATCCTAATATAAGGACATTTTAACGTACTTTTTACTACGTATTTGCAAAAATAAGTGGGAGTTCCAGTGTAAATATTTCATCACCCATTTATAATAATGCTCTCTTAGACATTTTTGATGGAACTCTGCTTACTGGAAAATATTATAGTTTAAAAAAAAAGCCATTTATTTTTCTTTAACTCGACATTTCCCAAACCTGTTCAGCCCTGGAACCCTAGTTTCTCAAACACTATGAATGTTCTACAGAATGAATGTTGGGAGGAACATACATTGGGAAACAGTGTACCAACCACCCCTAGACTGTCTTGTGAGGTACAAGCTCCTCGTCAATGCAAAGGGAGGCAGGTATACTCTTTTTGTACACGTACTCATTAAGAAGTTAGGCTAAGTGACCACTAACACACACACACACACAGAACAACGGAGTTGTGCTTTTTAAGAACTTCCAAGAGAATTGCCTCATTTTCAGAAGATGCAATAGGAAGTATCGAAGGCACAAAGAAATTAAACAAGTTTCCCAGTCATCTACCTCAGAGGCAAGTCACAGAACTAAATCCTGTGATCAGGCTCCGCCACCACAGACAACAGGTTCAGCCCTGCAGCTGTCAAATGTTTTAGAAGCTTCATAAAACTAATAAAAAGTACCGGATGAAAAACAAAGTTCTGTTGCTTTGTAGTAAAAATGAAAAATATATTGCGCTTTAACCTAATTAATTCTTTTTTTATTGGGAAACGGGACATATGTAACTTAATCCTGTTTTTTTAACTTTGTAGTCAAAATGATTTTTTTCAAGCCAGTGAAAGTAAAGCCGCTGGGACATCTGAACCAAATCTCTTCTTGGCCTTGTCTGGTTGAGTACAGCGGATTCCTTCTCATGTGTGTTTATATCTGATATCTGTTGACTAGATAACTGAAGGAGATAAACCCTGGCCCCTGGGAGCTAATAACTGTGTTTGTTTTCCAGCTGCCTTCACCATGATCGGCACCTCCAGCCACTTATCTGACAAGTGCTCTCAGTTTGCCATTCCTTCCCTGTGCCACTACGCCTTCCCCTACTGCGATGAAACCTCATCCATCCCAAAGCCCCGGGACTTATGTCGCGATGAATGTGAGATCCTGGAAAACGTCCTGTGTCAAACGGAGTACATTTTTGCCAGATCGAATCCCATGATCCTGATGAGGCTGAAACTGCCAAACTGTGAAGATCTCCCCCAGCCCGAGAGCCCCGAAGCTGCAAACTGCATCCGGATTGGAATTCCCATGGCAGATCCTATAAATAAAAGTAGGTGGTAACTCCTGACTTTCTGTGCTGTCTGGAGGCCAGCAGCCCCATGGCACAGTGCAAACTGGACCTCGATCTGTAGTAATGATTCTTACTGGTAGGCAGATTACCTTCCAGTGGGCTAAAGACTGTGTGTGGGCTTAGCAAGCAGTGGTGGATTATCTAATGTCACTGTCTTCAAGAAGCTTCATGAAGATGGTAATTTTTAAATATGGTTACTGGTTCCTCAGTGACTTAAAACAGAATTACCATAGGACCCAGTAATGCCACTCCTGCTGTACACTCAGACGGATTTAGGAAAGGTGCTCAAAGAAAAACTTTTATGCAAGTGTTCAGAATAGGTATTCACAATACCTGTAAAAGAGAAAAGCAACCCAAGTGTCCATCAGTGAATGAGTTGATAAATTGTGGTAGATCTATATAGTGAAATAGTATTCATCCAGAAAAAGGGAAAAAATCCTGTTACATGCTACAACATGGGCTGAAACTTGAAAGCAGTATCACGGTGAAAGAAGCCAGACACCACTGGGTGATTCCGTTTCTCTGAAATATCCAGGATAGACAAATCCATAGGGACAGAAAGCAGATTAGTGGTTTCCAGGGACGGGGTTGGGGAGCCTGGACATTGACTGCTGAATGAGTATTATGTTTTCTTGGGAATGATGCAAGTGTTCTGGAATGAGAGAGTGCTGAAGGTTGCGCAGTATTTTGAATGTCCAAAATACACTAATGGTAAATTTTATGATGTGTGCATTGTACTGCAATTTAAAATATATATACATGGGGCTTGCCTCTATCCACTGCCCTCTCACCTCTATTCCTCTGTGATTTCCCATTCACCTAGAATTAAACTCACTGGTAATTTTTTGGTTTCCTTTTGGAATTTAATATTATGCTATTAGTTAAATTATTGCATCTAAAATGCTTAGAACTCTGCTTAGCACACAATGATGGCAATATCTTCATTATTACTATTATTACTGTTATTTTGTCACTAGCCCTCCATCTTTTGACTTATTTCAACTCAGTGGATTTTTGCATTGCTTTCAAGTGACAGCCCTGTGGTCTCCTGGGAAAAGGACTTGCTTCTCAAGAATATGCAGTGCCTCAGCACAGAGTGGCCCTAACTCCTGTTAGAAACTCATAACACACTGCTCCTAATGAACATTTTCTAGGAACTAGATTCTTTTTTTTTTTTTTTTTTTAACGGAACTAGATTCTTTATCACACGATTCATGTCTAAAGACATCAAGCAGGCATGGAAAGAAGAATGTAGCTTGAACCTTTCCTGAGCCATTCACTGGAAAATTACTCCTGTGCCCCCAAGTCCCAACCCCAGTTCTGATTTTGTGTGTGTGTGTGTGTGTTCAATATTAAAAATGTTTGTGGGGGACTGGTTTTATTCCTGCCGCATAAGCTTTAAATCTTCCCAGGAATGTAACTGTGAGGCAGGACCTGTGTCCCAGCCTAGCAAGCAGGGAGACTGCTCACGTGGCCCCTAACCAACAGGGAAGCCTGAGCCATGAGGTTAATTGTGAGTCCTCCCTCCAGAAACTGCTGGCTAGAAGCCCCAGCATCTCCTGTTTCCTTCTCACAGTTTAAGCCTTTCTCTTCTGTTTTCCAGATCACAAGTGCTATAACAGCACAGGTGTGGACTACCGGGGGACCGTCAGTGTGACCAAATCAGGACGCCAGTGCCAGCCGTGGAATTCCCAGTACCCCCACACGCACACCTTTACCGCCCTCCGCTTCCCAGAGCTGAATGGAGGCCACTCCTACTGCCGCAACCCAGGGAATCAGAAGGAGGCTCCCTGGTGCTTCACCTTGGATGAAAATTTTAAGTCTGACCTGTGTGACATCCCAGCATGTGGTAAATGCCTTTAATGTGTCCACTTACCTTTAAAGGATCCCCTCTCCATCTCCCGGCCCTGAGGAGAGTCAGTAAGGGGGCAAAGGAGAGCAATAGTGTTTGTTAGATCTCAAACTATGTTTCTAAGACAGTTAAACCTTGCCGTTTCTACATAAGACGTCTTTTAGGGTACCAACACACACTCTCAGGAGGCAAACTGCCTTATCCCCGTAACCATTGTTGTCAGTGGGTATAACAGACACAAGGGAACAGGCTCATCACAATCAGTCATGTAGAAAAAGACATTACCCACAACGCTCCATGTCTAAGTGTTAGCAAAACAGTTGTACTAGAAACAGAAAGAGAACTGTTTTCCCTTTGTCCTTGAGAACACCATGAGGTAGGATGAATCTATAGCTATTACGCACTCATCCAGGGCAACATGTAGACAAACTGTGTCTTCTCTGTCATCCTTTTATGCCACAGAAGTGTGGAAAGCAAATGAAATTCCTGAATCAGTTTGTTCCATTTCCTAGAAAAATATGTGGAAAGTAGGAGAAACAGAATGAAAATAAAGGTGAAACCTGATTTGGGTCTGTTTTGGAACGGACCCATCTTTCTGGTCCTAGTTCTCATAGACGATGTCAACTTGGTTCTCTCGACATAGAGAGAGAGTCTGGTGTCTCTGCAGGAAAAGCCACAGCAGTAAATTGGACATAATAATAACATCCACCTAGTGGTTACTGGGAGAATGAATGGGTTACTAAAAAAACCCTGTGATGTCTGGAAGATAGTAAATGCTTAACAAATATTATCTGTTATATAATTATTATGTAGTCAATATATAAAGAAAAATCTGCTATAATTCATATATAGTCAACATAGAAAGAGGAATGTTTGCTCCCAGTTTAGCAAATGTTGTTTGAGAGTCCACCGTGGAGCAGGGGGTTTGAAAGAGAAATAAAATGTGATTCACATTACAGTCACAATGTAATGTGGATGATGCAATAGAAGTTAGCACGAATGTTATGGAACAGAGAAGAGAAAGCTGAAACATACTAAAGAGGTCCATAAGAAGAAGTAATAAAAATGTTAAAAAGAAATCTCAGTGATGAAAATTTGGGAAACTATTATTCAATAATTTTGTTCTTATGTGTTACCTGTTACTATATTGTCTTCTCTTGCAAAATGATTTTGTGGGTGGTGAAGCATGCCAGGTTTGAGAAAGAGGTGACCAGACCCTTTTTGTGTTGCTGGGCTTTAAAATGCCTTCATGTGCAGCATAAAGAACAAATTACAAAGTAAAACTTTTCCAGAGCCACCATCGGAAACTTCAAAGCAAATTATCCAGTATTTTTAAAATGGTTTGCCCTTAATAATTCATGACTTTTCCCACATGCTATATTCAATGCTAATAGGAAAGGAATAAAAATAAAATGTAGATTTATAATCATCCACTTAGTTGTCTACCCTTTCTCCTAAACCAGGTAAGGAGAAAAAGGAGAAAAAGCATCACTCGCTGAGCATGAGTAATGTGTCAAGTATGGTGCTTGGGGTTTTCATAGGCTTTGCCCTTACACTGTGATGAGTATTATTAACCCTATGTTACTGATGTTACACCCAACTACATCTTCTTGGTACTCTACTGTGCTATCTCAGAATACTGATGTGTGTCCTTAAGAACACCAGATGAATTATTTTAGGGAAGAAACACATTGTTCGTTCCTCTCTGGGTAAGTGCTATTGTCCTTTGGGTGACTTCTGATGCTCAATTTCCAACTAATACCCAGCAGAAGTAGGAAGATAATTTGGTCATAAACTAGAAGGTTTGTTAATAAGCTGATTCAAGCTTTACTACAATTAGTTTAGTTTAGTCAAGACTCTAAATTATACCTGAGAAATATGGTTTTCATTTCAGTGACCTTCCTGAAGCAATCAGACCAAATACACACTCTGAGGAATGAAAGGAATCCTCAAACAGTTTTTCAGACTGGATAGAGAGAGAAAGATCCCCTACAAAACACTTACTTACCATGTGCCTGCACAATGCTCCATGCTTTACATATTCATGTACATTTAAAACTCATATCCATGCTATGGGGTTAATAGTGTTATTAACGTAGTCCACTGAGGTTCAGGAGGGTTAAAGAACTGGTATAAATCACACCAATGATGAGATTGGACCTTGAACCTCATCTATCTACATAAAGCTCTGACCAAACTCAAAGCTCATCCTCTTTTCCCAGACACTCCCTAGCTCCCATTTAAAGATTTTTTTTTTTTCAGAAATAAATAAAAGAATGACAATAGGCTCCACCTCTGGATCCCAGTATACAGATTCCCGTAATATGATGTGACATCAAAAAGTGTTCCCTTGCTGTGAGGAAATCCATCCTAGTATTACTCTATGTTCTCATAGTATCAGTAAATACAATGATGTTAGAAACCCTGAGAATATTTCTTTCTGCATATTAGGTGGCAGAAGACACAGTTAACCTTCTGATGACTGGTTAAGTTCTAGTCATATAAGAGATAAATTTAGATGAATGTTAAATCTAGAGATGACAAGGTAGTTCTCACCACTTACGATAATCATTTTTATTAAAAAGAACATTTTCATTTCAGTTTGAAAGAAAACAGTTGCTCTTGAATTCTTCAAGCCAAGCCACAAGTATATACATTAAGGACATAGGGAATCCTTGACATTGATCAAGAAGCAGCTGCTGAGAGGCCAGTGGCTCTTCAATGTAAGAATTAAAAAAGAAAGCAGGTTAGCATCATCTGTTGTTCCTGGGCAAGGCTTCTCAGAATTGCCCCTGGATAGACCACCTCTAGCAATCTAATCATAATAGCATCCTACTTTATAACACTTCTTAAGAGCATTTGATTTTCTTTCTCTTTTCATTTATAGAAAAATTAAGAAAGAGAAAGTTGAAATTCCTGCCTTCTTTTATCATATGAGAAAACCAAGGCCCAGGGAAGTGGTAGGACTTACCCAAGATCATAAATCAACTACAGAATCTAGATCTCCTACCTCTAGGACCACTCACTGCTCTTTGTTCTATACTAGTGCTTCCCAAATGGCAGAAGTTTTGTCTTCCAGGGAACATTTGGCAATGTCTCAAGTACTTCGGTCCTCACTCATGGTGGAAGAGGAAGGTTGTGAGATGCTACTGGCATCTACTAGGTAGAGGTCAGAGACACTGCTAAACACCCTACAATGCACAGAATGACCCACACAAAGAATTATCCAGCCCAAAATGTCGATAGTCCCAGGGTGGAGGAACCTTGAGACTGGATAGGAATTACACAATTTAAAATATAGAACAACAATAACATTAAACAGCAGTTGCCGTTTATTGAGTGCTTACAATGAGCCAAAGACCATGCTAAGAGTTTTTGTGCATTATCTCATTTATAGCAGTCCTATAGCCCTATGAGTTGGGTTTTATTCTATACAAGAAGAGAAAACTGAGACTTAGAGAGGGTAAGTAATTTATCCAAGACCAAATGGTTAATAAGCAAGGAACTAAAGACTCAAACCTATAGCTGGTATGTGTATCTGTTGAGATAGATTGATAGATGATAGATGATGATAGATAGATAGATAGATAGATAGATAGATAGATAGATAGATGATAGATAGATAGATAGATAGATAGATAGATAGATGATAGATAGATATTGAGAATAATGTTTCATTTTACAGCGAGCTAAAAGCTAGTGGGGCAGATTTGAAGTGAGTCCTTTTCCTTCTTCCTCCCAAATGAGATGGAGTCTCATGGGAATGTTCCTGCATTCTTTAGTTAAGTCAAAGTTAAGGAGATTTCAAAATCTCCATGTGGTTTCTCATTTTCCTACTGATAACTTTTGTTTTCATTTCAACCAAGTAAGGCTAAAAGAAGTATAGGCCTAATTAAATGCAGAATGTGAGCATTTGTTGTACTTTCTAAAATAAAGGCATTTGAGAATGGTCTGCCACAGACCATTTTATCTGCAAACTTTCACTCTAAGACAGAAGATAAAATTAAACACAACCAAATATGTCTTCTATGAATTCTGGGAATTGGCTCTGCTAAGACTCCGTGCATGCACCCAGGTAGTGCTTGGAGGAAGTGAAAGGACCAAAGATACTTTGGGCAAGATCCGACCTCTCATCCTCCCTGTCTTTTCCTTCCTATCTATCCCAGGCATCTAACAATTAGAATGGTCAGTTATTTACTTAATCATTCACTGAAACACAATGTGTGTTGAGCTTCTATTATGCTTCAGATTTTGTGAATGGGGAGGTCACAGCATGCCCTCGTGTAGCTTACAATCTAGTAAAAGACTCAGATGGTAAAAATATGAATCACGTTCAGCACTGTTTTATAGTTCCCAACATTTATGTGCGCTGTCATGCGCTTGGCATTTTAATGACTGCTGTCTGTTCTGTAATGCCAGCATCTGGCCTGTGACTTAAAATGTGTTGAATGAATGAATCCTCATAATAACCACAGGATAAAGGTCTCCTCTCGACTCTACTGATGGAGAAGCAGAGGCAACATTTTTACTAGAGCCAACATACAAACCCAGCCCGTGGGACTGTAGGTCAGTCTTCTGTCCATTGTGACACAACTACCTAAAGGACAAATTTGAGAGTATTCAGAGGAATGAACATTCCTTTGATCATTCTGAACTCTCTAGGTGTTTGGGATGCTGTTCATTTATTTTCTGATTTGCAGCTCCACACATACAGGAATGGAGCCCACAGCCACAAAGTCATCTACTCAGAGGGACCCTAGGTGCTCCACTCAGCCTCAGCCCTGAAGAGGACTAGCTCCCCCAGCAGCTCCATGCAGGGCTCGCAGCATTTGCTGGTTTCCCGTCAAATCCAGCTCTCTCCTCCCTTCCCAGCAGCAGGTCCCCCATCCTCAGAGTTGGCCATCTTCCCTGAGAGCCTGCCTGCAAACCTTCGTTCACTACACCTTTACCTCTAGTCACTGTGGCCACCTTCCAACACAAATACTGTGGGTTGGGTGGAAACTACGTCGAAAAAGAAACATTTGCCTATGTTCTTTCCAACTGGCACCTAGGCACACCTCCCAGCCTCACAGTTCCACTGTAGCCCTATCATTGCTTTCCTACACAGCCTGGGGGCAGAACTATGGAAAATGCTTGTTTCTCCGGGAGCAGCTTTTTCATGATCTGGCCATTTTACTTTGGCTTTATTTTACCACGTGACTTCGGTTCTTTCTTTCTCCCTCATTTGTTCCTCTCTTGAATTGTATGGGGAAGCTGAATTTTGATTATATTAGGGCTTTCATATTCATACCTTGGCCCTTTATCTTACTCTAGATGAAGTCCAGAGGCCACGTTCCTTCCGCCAGCCAGGCTAGCATGTCCGAGAGGTCTCACTAAAAGTCTCTCCCTCTACCAAACAGCTAGAACTTCCAAGCGGGGGATGGTTTTGACTCCTCAGCCAGCTTCACCGAAGAGCACCCACTGATAAGAAAAGTCGTGGGCCATTTGGCTCCACTTGCAGTTTTCATACCTGGCCTATTACTTTTCTATTTCCTTTTAAGTCCTTGGCTTGCAACAGTCTGCCAAAGGGCACTGTGCCCAGTTCTGTGCCTGAAGAGCCCTGACTTGTCCCATAACCTTATAAACCCCCGCTCTGGGTTCTGCTTTGTCACAAACCATTTTCTACAACGTGGTGGTTTACAGTTCGGGGCAAGGCAGATGTTTTCCAGATTGCGAACACTGCAGTTTTTAACTCACTCTGTCAGCAGCCTTCTCCCATATTTCATAGAAGACCTGTTGTAAGGCAATTTGTCTTTCAGCCATTTCTTCAAACCAAAATTGAACATTACAGTGAATTGGATGGTGGGGAGGGGGAAATGGAGGGAGGAATAGAGCACTGCTTTGTATGGTTTGAAGTCTTCCGGAAGAGTTATTTTTATGCTACAGAGATTTTCAAGATGTACTTTATTCTCCAGTCTCTATACATTTTCGACAAAGTAAAGAACAATAGTTACCCAAAACTTATAACTAAGTCATGTTCCATAAACATTTTTAACCATAAAATAATTTTTTCTCAGAGGTTGTTTTTTTTTTTTTTATTGTTCTCAAAATATATTGAGTCATTTATCCAGTGTGTCAGCTGCTCTAGCAATAAGCTTTCGGAAGCTCTTAACTCTTTTGGCCTACCACCATGCCAATGGGAAGGGCTGCTTGTCGCTTTAACCCTTTGGTGACAGAATTCTGATATACCACCACAATGATCTCTGCCATTTGTTGTATCAGCCACGGTTCTGGTAGGAAACAAAAGGCACAAGCAAACATACTATGGAGAGTTTTATAAAGAGACTGTTTATGAAGACTTTGGCAGAATTAGGGGAAACCAATAAGGTGACGAACCCAGGGCCAACAGAAGTGGGAGGCATTACCATCCTAGGCTTGAAGAGCCAAAGGAATGATTAGTTACCTTACCCTATGGAGCCCAACTGAGGATAAAAAGAGATGTCCAAAGGCTGTGGCCAATCCTCTGCAAAGGAGGTAGCCAATCCTCTGCAACTCAGCAAGGAGGGAGCGGGGAATAAACATGTCAGCCATACTCTTCTTGCCTTTGGCAATTCTTTTTGTCCCACCAACGTCTCCCATTGGCTGAACCTAACCAGAAGCCAGAGGGCAAGGATGCCCAATGATACTGTCTATAGAAGTCAGCCTCAGCATAGAGCTGAGTAGAAAAGGACTGATACTGGATCTGAAGACAGGGAAAATATTCATCACTAGCTTTAAATCAGTTGCTTCACAAGAAAGTCAAAAGAACAGTAGATGCCTAAATAAGATATGTCAACTCAGTTTATAAAATCAAAGAACTTTAGGGGGAATCATAGGAATCATCCAGCCTCTGTTTGAACATCACCAGAGACTGTCAGAGATAGGGACATCTCACCACCCTGAAGAAGTTATGGGATGGCCCCCACTGCTCAAAATCTGGATTTGTAAGTCTGAAACCAAAATTTATATGTGAAAGCTCCCTAATTTTTAAAAAATGTTGGCCATGAATTCAAATAAAAAAAAATCAATAAGGAACAAATCTATGTCCTAGATCTAGATCTAGTCTGTAACCTCTGGTAACATTTATCATCCACATTTGAAGGTACTTAGCACATCCTTCATTTGATTTTTAATTTGGTCGGAAGAGTATATAACTCTTCCAACCTTTCCTTACCCATTTTCCTCCTCCTCTAAATGTTTCTTGCTTTTTTAAAGCCTTTCTTAAAAATGCTGCCTTAGGATCCCTGGGTGGCGCAGCGGTTTGGCGCCTGCCTTTGGCCCAGGGTGTGATCCTGGAGACCCGGGATCGAATCCCACGTCGGGCTCCTGGTGCATGGAGCCTGCTCCCTCTGCCTATGTCTCTGCCTCTCTCTCTCTCTGTGTGACTATCATGAATAAATTTAAAAAAAAAAATTTTTTTTTAAATGCTGCCTTAGAAAACACTTTTTTGGTGTTTTTAAACCAGTGAAGATAGAAGACCACGATATTTTTGATCATCACTCTGTATTGTCAATAAAGGGGTTTTTTTTGTTTTGTTTTGTTTTGTTTTTGCTTACAGTATCATATGTAAAACTTTTTGGAGTATTTCATCGTACTATTGCTGAGTCTAGCTGAGCCTTCAAGTCTTCATTAAAACTTATCAGTCTTCTATTTTCCTCTTTTTTTTTTCTTGGTTTTGTTACATAAAATGTTATTTAGTAGATGTGCTTAATGAGCTTCTTTAAGCAAGAACCTAATGGCAAGCTATGTCTATTTGTAAAATTTCAACTGTTGGTTTGGGTCATTATTTTAGCTTATTTTGAGTAAACCTCTAAAATTTTATTTGTTTAGTCAGTTTTCTTTCCTAGATTTGGGTCATTTTCAAGTTAGATGAATATGGCATCATCACGTAGTTGATGATAATGTCAAACAGGCAGGTTCACTCATACTTAGTTCTCTACAATTTGAGGTTGATTTGCTGATTAGCACTGTTAGGGTATAGGCACATGGTAAATTACAAATATATCTAATGATATTAATATCTAACCCTCCATCTTTGGTCCATAAGGATATCATGGGTCACTTGATCAAATGTCTTGCTAAAAGTTTAAGTGTGCTTGGTCTACCACTCTAAAATAATGCTATCAAAATGAAAGAGATTTAATTTTAGAAAACCTTTTGAATTTTGGCATGTAAAGATTAGCCCAATTAAAAAGTGGATGAAGGACTTAGATATTTCTCCAAAGAAGATATATAAATGACCAATAGTATGTAAGAAGAACAGAATCTCAGAGAGATATTTGTACACCCATGTACATTGCAGCATTATTCACAATAGCTGAGAGGTGGAAGCAAGCCCATCAATGGATGAATCCAGAAAGAAAATGTGATATATACATACAATGGAATATTATTCAGCCTTAAAAAAGAAGGAAGTCTGACACATGCAACAACATGGATAAACCTTGAGGACATTTTACTGAGTGAAATAAAATAAACCAGTCATAAAAAGACATATATTGTATGATTCTGCTTATATGAGGTCTCTAAAATAGTCAAATTCGTAGAAACAGAGTATAGACCAGGTGTTGTCAGGGGCTAGAGGGAAAGGGAAATGGGGAGTTATCATTCAATAAGTACAGAGTTTTAGTTCTGCAAGATGAAAAAGCTTTGGAGATCTTTTGTACAACAGTGTGCATATGCTTAGCACTACTGAACTGTACGCTTAAAAATGTTAAGATGGTAAGTTTTGTTAATTTTTTTCCATAACTAAATTTTTTTCAGTAAAAGAACAAAGATTAGCCCAACTCTCTCCTTTTATAGAAGAGAAAACCGAGATCCTAAGAATTAATAGAAACTTATAGTGACCTCGTTTGGATTCTAGTTACTAAGATTTTTCTCAAGTGCTCACACGATAAGTTACTGTCCCTAACTTATGTGTCTAAAACATTTTAATCACTGAAGAGAAACATTTTAATCACTATATATGTCCAATCAGAGTCTTCTTAAGAATTAATTTGAGAATAAGGACACCTAGGTGGCTCAGCGGTTGGGTGCCTGCCTTTGGCCCAAGGCGTTGATCCTAGAGACCTGGGATCGAGTCCCGCGTCGGGCTCCCTACAGGGAGCCTGCTTCTCCCTCTCCTCTGTCTTTGCCTCTCTCTCTCTCTCTCTCTCTCTCTCTCTTTCTCTGTGTGTGTGTCTCTCATGAATAAATAAATGAACTCTTTAAAAAAAAAAAGAATTAATTTGAGAATACATAAGGCAATAGATCATCTACTTAGTATTTCCATCATTAAATTGAGAGACCTAATGGTGGACCCAACATACCAACTGAAGGCCTAGTTAACAGATTTTCTCCTTTGGCTTCCAGGCATATGCTTAAACATCGCTGGTGCAAGTTCCTATCTGCCACAGACTGTTATTTTATAGTTTTCAAATAATAGATGGTAGCAATTCCTATTTGTTTTCTACAGTTTTTATTTCTTTTCAGAAAAGATTATAATTTAACTTGTTTCTTTGGGGAGGATTCTAAAGTTCTGTAAGATTTCTTCCCCCACCTTTGCCATTTTTAAGATCTAAGGACTTTTTTGTTTTAACTCAAATATCCCAGATGATGTTTCACTTTATGAAAGTACCTCTTGAATAGGAAATCATGTTTACCTTGTTTTAAGCCCCAGGATAAGAAAGGAGTATTTTCTCCATTATATTTAATTACTAATCAAAGTATTGAATATCTTTGTAAAAATAAAATAGGAATGTTAGATGTGAACTGTGATACCAAATTGTTGATTTTTAAAAGGAAATTAATCATGTGATCCAGACTAAATAGTTGGTTTCAAAAATCCCAAGTATTTAATTTGATGTAACTAATACGTGCATTTAACTTTTAAATGGTTATTTTGAAGTATTAAAAATCTTCACCATTCTAATTTCCAGCCAAGTTTTTTTTAAAAAGATTTTATTTATTTATTCATGAGAGACACAGAGAAAGAGACATTGAGAGAGAGAGAGAGAGAGAAGCAGAGACACAGGCAGAGGGAGAAGCAGACAGGGAGCCCAACGTGAGACTTGATCCTGGGTCTCCAGGATTACGACCTGGGCTGAAGGCAGCGCTGAACCCCTGAGCCACCGGGGCTGCCCTCCAGCCGAGTTTCTTTGTAATGCACTGAGGGTGTCCAATATCCTTTAAAGTGAACAGTAAGAATAGTGTCCATTGTTCTAAAATGATTCTGTTTAATAGCGTGATCTCTACTAAATATTGGCCCTCATTAAAGGGAGCCTTGGAATCTTAAGGAGAATAATGAAGGACAATTCCATATATTTTAATTTTTATTAGTAATATAATTTTAAAAGCATAGAAGCATTGAAGGCAGACAGGCTTGCATTCCAACCCAGACTCTATCACTTTCTGGCTTTGTCAAATTATTTGTTCTTTCTTAGCCTTAGTCTACGTGTAAAATTGAGATGAAGGCAGCCCCAGTGGCCCAGCAGTTTAACGCCGCCTTCAGCCCAGGGCCTGATCCTGGAGTCCTGGGATCGAGTCCCACATCAGGCTCCCTGCATGGAGCCTGCTTCTCCGTCTGCCTGTATCTCTGCCTCTCTCTCTCTCTCTCTCTCTCTCTCTCTGTGTGTGTGTGTGTGTGTGTGTGTGTGTGTGTCTCTCATGAGTAGATAAATAAAATCTTTAAAAAATAAAAATAAAAAAATTGAGATGACACCAAGTACCCGGTTAAAGTGATGAATAAAAATGCTAGGCTGTTCGTGAGAGCTGAGCCCACAGTGGGGGCTGGGTTCTGCCGCTGACCTCTGCCCACCCCCCACCCCCGACCCTTTATGTCAGACTGTAAGTCACTATTTTTGTGAAAAGCTATGCAACCCCCACAGCAAAGGCCACTCCTGTCCTCTCCTGCCCCTGTGTAGCATTCAAACCCTTGCACTTCGCACACTGCACCCAGAGCACAGGGGATTTTTTAGCATGCGTCCCACCCGGGTGTGTTTAGGCTTGTAAACCAGACTTCAGGCTCACATGTGTTTTACTTTGTTCAGGCTGCAGCTTCCTCTGTTGTGTTGGATCGCCCTAATAAAGACTTCAGAACTGGAAAAAAAAAATGCTAGGCTGTTAAAAGAAGTTGACCAATGTTAATTTTCTAATTTTCCATGAGTAAGGTTAGTTGTTCTGTGGAATGTTTTCATATAAAGTTTTTTGAGCCAGACTGACTCTCTTCCGGCCTGATGTGGAGAGAGGTGTGTGGGGGGGAGTAAATGTGCTATCACAGGTTGACAATTGGTCGAAATTTGTTTTCTGTCATTTCCAACATGGCCATGTATTGTTCTGCTTGATTATTTCACTTGGCAAGAAGACACTGTGGGCTCGTTTGCATATCCTCGGTGTAATCAGAAGGAGCCAAGTTTGCCTATGTTTAAAGGATTCAGCTTCTTGAAGTTTATGCTCCTTGCAGGCCCACTGGGAGATTTGTCCCAGACCTCCCATTTACAATCACAGGCGTTCTGTGAATAATCTGATACAGAATGAGAACAGAATAGATTCCTTTGTTTGCCAGACAGGTGAGAGCCCTACTTTCCCTCATTGCTAGAAACCTGGGCCAGAAAAATGACTAGCGTTACATGAGTACTAAATTAATCTCATTCCTTTGTAATCATTACTCTCATAATGATTTCACTGAAAATCCAAGAATAACAAGAGGGATCCACCACCACCCCCCCAGCACACACTAGGGTACTGAGAAATTTGAAAAGTGTTTTTATATGTTCATAATCATAGCATCCAACAAGTATATGGCAATTTTCGATTTTCTGATGTTTTGTCATGAGAATTATTATCTCTCATGTGAGCCAAATAAGATTGGTAGAGCAGTTATTCCCTTTAATTAAATAAATGAGGGGACGAGGTAAAAGAGGTTGTTTCCTGCTTCAGGTTATTTAGAATTCCTTACCCAAAGTTTTTATCTCTGAATCCTTTTCTACTCTAAGGGTAAGAGTCAAACAGTGAGTGATTGGATTGTAATAGGTACTGGAGTAGATACTTCCTATGTTACTTCATTTACTGTTTACAACAACGCTATGAAATAGGTATTACTCTTCTTATCTATAGGTGGGTTTGCTCAGAGAGGCTAAGTGCCTACTGAAGGTTGCACAGATGAGGACAAAGGCAGTCTTCAGAGGTTTCTGACTCTAAGTCACACAGTTCCTTTATTCTGCTATATCATCTCTAAAGTGTCTACATAGATAGGCAGGCAGACAGATCTTAGATATAGATAAATGATCCACTCTGGATCTATTATATTCCTATTATAAAAGCTCTATCTGCTAGGCCCTGTGGGAAACATTTTTCCATGTGATTTCTTTCTCTCTGTCCATCCACCCAAGACATACAGACACAATCCTTACAAAAGTACCTGAGAACAGTTCCCAAGATGAGAATGACTAGAATGGCCTCCAAAGATGCCTGGGTTATGTGTTAACCTGCCACTGGATAAAGTGGAGAGTGCAAAAACAGCACATCTGGCAAAGCTTCTGTGTCATTTCCCACCTTTCATTCTTCCTACCTTTGTGCAACAAGAGAAGTCCTAGTATGATAAAATGGGTGCCAAACAACAGCCATTCTCAAATTACTGGCCATGCAGTGGAGTATCTAGGGCAGGAGATAGGAAGCAAGACCGAGAGGGGAGGAGTCCCAGCTTTTGAATTACTAGCTGCATATCCTTGGGCAAGGTACTTAACCACTCTGACCCCCTAGCTTTCTCACCTGTAAAAATGGGCATAAGGGTGGCCCCTGCCTCTTGGGGTTCGTTGTGAGGATAAAATCAATGAGTTAAGGAAAAGTACTTCCAACAGTACCTGGCCCATAATAATAATAATAGCTACATGATTTTGTTCTAGAAAACACTCCATAAATATTAAAACTGTTATTTTTATTATACCCAATAAGCAGATTTTACTCCTCTTCAAACCTCTCTGAGAGTTAACCCACAGCAGTTCCAACACCTAGGTTTTGTGCCACTTCTTAACTTCGTGTGTTGAGTCTGTATCTGTAGGGAGAAGGCAGTGTGATTTAGTTACTGCTATATCTCACTGAACAATAGGTTCCCCCAAGCAGGTGTGTCCAAGCACAAACTATGTTTAGTATATTCTTGTTTATCTGTAATAAGGAAGCTCACTATTTAAAGGGACTTTCTGGGTCTCTTAACCACTCTAGTCATACTTCCCTTGTAGCATTTCCAACAACATAATGTAATTATCTTTTCTCTGTTTTCTTTCCCCAACCATGAACTCCTTAAATGCAAAGGACATACCTATTTAATTTTATATTCCCAGCACCAAGAATAGTGCTTGGCAATAGTAGTTTTTGTTTACTGAACAAGTGGGAGGATGAGTGAATGGATGCATGGTTAATTCTAAGTTAAGTAAATAATCATCTCCAAATTTTGGGTGGATCTGAATTTTCACACTTTGGATTTTCTTAAGGCAAGATGGTTGATGAGGTTATAGGTGATCAGGGCATGTATTATGTAACCTTTCTGATTACTGCCGATAATTCTTGTGTTTGTTTTGTCAGTCAAATAATTTATTATCACATGCCCAAAGTATTTAAAGGTCAGATTCAAATCAGTTTTTAAAAAGTATGCCTCATGTCCTCCTATTCATATTATATTCTTTTCCAAGCAATGGTACAGTAGATATATAAGATTTCAAAAATATACTTCAGAGTGTTAGCACTCATTGTTCCTGTGTTCATATGAAATCAATTAAGAAGAATTCTGGGGTTTCAAAAAGTGTCAAGTTATTCAGTGATGCTGTGCTGGAGGGAATTGTAGACACTATCCAAAATAGATACTTCACTTTTGCAGATAAGAAGAAGTGAGGCCCCGAGAGGTGAATGATTTGTTCAAGGTCACACAACTCATCAGAGACTGGGTCAGGTCCCCATATTGTCAGGCCAGTGGCTTTGTGGACCCTGGGATTCTTGAGTGACATTGATTCTTGAGTGACATTGATTCTGGAAGATGTGGGACTGGCCCTGTAAGTCCAAACCAGCAAGACAAGGGCATGAGTTCTGGAACACCATGCTGTGGTGGTCGATCCAGGCTAGCAGCCAATGAAAGAAGAGCCCTGTGGTCCACGTGAATGCTCTTGGGTATCTATGGTCCATTCACATGACTTTTTTAACGTTTAAGGTGTCAGAGAAATGCAGGTCTGCTGCTAAAGAGAGGCAGCATCAGACAGGGACCCACACACATGCAAAGGCTTCATAGTGTCCCTCTGCAATTTTTAAACATTTGAACTTTAAACTTTTAAACTTCAATAAATTATGTTGAAGGTTTGATAGAAACAAATTGTAATAAGCAATGCTTCCTTTTTTTCTCCAGTGAATTTGTGTGTATAGGAGAATAGGAGGTCATTTTAAACTATGCAGTGTAATATTATACATGTTATTTGAACTAGTATGACTTTTGCCCTCTTTTATTTCTATACCCAGATTCGAAGGATTCCAAGGAGAAGAATAAAATGGAAATCTTGTACATACTCGTGCCCAGTGTTGCTATTCCTCTGGCCATTGCTTTGCTCTTCTTCTTCATTTGTGTATGCCGCAATAACCAGAAGTCCTCGTCACCACCTGTCCAGAGGCAGCCGAAACATGTCAGAGGTCAAAATGTGGAGATGTCAATGCTGAATGCATATAAACCCAAGGTAAAATTAGCAGTACAGAGCTGCAGAGATTCTGTAGGCTTCAGGTTAAAGCAGAACGTATCATCCTCCCCAACTTAGAAATCAATTGATCTAGAATCAGAGTTTACAAGCTCTAGCATTCACGTCTGCCTTGACTGTGTACCTCTAACTTTATCCAAGGCAGCTGGAACATTCTTTCATCAGTGTGTCCATACCAGTGTTGTTGGACCAGCCACATCACTGCCTCACCATCGAGTCTGGGCTAGAAAGAATCCTTAAGACATCATCTCTCCTAAGGACTCAGAGTGTGAGCTATTTTTCAAAATTTCAAAAGAAGGAAATACCACGTTCTTCTAATCACACTGAAAGAGATGAACAGAGAAAAAAAAAAAACATGGTTTACCAACTTCACTGTCAAAAAATCCTTTTTATTGCACAACAGCACGCATAGATTATACCCTTAAGAATGGTAAGTTTTATGTGATGTGTTTTTTTGCCACAACAACATAACCTAAATCCTAACCTAGGAACTACGTTAGGTTAAATGTCCAACCTCAATCCATTTCTCTTTGGTTTAAGCATAAAGAAAAGTATTGTCCTTCCTGTGATCTTCAAATGCTGGTTTATGATAGCCTACCTTAGCCTTCTCATTTCTCTACTAAATCAAGCCACTTCCTTTTAGTTTTCCCTCCTCATCTTTCAACATATGGGTTGCTCTGGGTCTTGGCAAGGAACCCAGGGTCACCGGCCCTTACCTTAAACAGAACACATACTCCGTTTCTTGAAGCTGAAATACAATAGAGGCTTTCTCTCCAGAAAGCCAGAACCTCTTGGCAAAGAGAGTTCATTTAAATAATTTAGAGGACATCCAAAAAGCCTGTCTCTTCTTATTCCAACTCCATAGGACATTCATTCACTCATTCTGCAAATATTTATCTTCTCTGTGGGTGAATGACCATATTATTCATTTGACCTTCAATAAAGAGAAGATGTCTCTTTTTAATAAAATTTTAGGGAAAACTGTCTTCACACTCAAATTAACTAATTATTTTAACTAATAAGTAGAGTTGCATGTTGGGACTGACTCCTAGCCCTCATTTGATTTTAGTCTGCTTTGCAGTTGGATTTTTTTTTTAAGTCTTAAAATATTTTTCTGTTGTAGTCATATCTGTTAGTAAGGTTTTTGGATTTCTTTTTTTTTTTTTTTTTTTTTTTGGTTTTTGGTTTTTGGATTTCTTAAATGTTGAAAATTCACTTGTAAGTATTCTATCCCAAGTGAAACCACTGTTTTCTTAAGTGTGAATTTTTACCATTAAAAAACCCCCACAGACCCTGAAGACCACTGTGTTCACTAAGCGGCTTGGGGGACAGGTAAAGGTGGAGGTTTAATTGGTTTTGACATTTTAGCTGCCAGCTAGCCAGCTTACGTACATTATGGAATGTTATATAGTATTACATTCAATCCTTACAAGGTAGTAGAAGAAAACAGAGGCATTAATATTGCACATTCTTGAAGTAACACCCAGTTGACCTTTTTTACATTTCCCATTTTTCAAAGTTCCAGTGCAATAGTCTTTTTCCATGAGACTCTTTCCCCATCTTTTCTGTTATTAAATGTTGAGAAACCTTAGAAACACCAGAACTCTGGACAGAGAGAGACCCAGATCAGCTTGGTTACAGCAGTCACCGTGCAGCTACTAGCATCCTAGAGAGGTGGACTCCTTGTTGCTGTGGCAGGAACCATGGGAAGAGTTCTTTCTATTTGGGAAAATTGTCAATTTTGTAAGTCAGCCTCAATCTGCAACTCAATTCCATTATTAGCAAAGGTTTGTTTTGTGAAGCACAATGTCCAGTAGGCATGATGGTTTGAATTTATGCAGTCTTCCAAATTAAGATCTCAGAGAGTTTTGTGGCATAAATGGAGAAAGCTATGTCGATGGATACAAATTGTCAAGAACTATACTAGGAGCTTTTATATTCATCATCTCATTTAATCCTCACAGCTGTTCTATAATATAGGTGTTAATCACTACCATACAACCAAGGTAACTGAGACTCATACAAATTAAGTAATTTGCCCCAAATTAAAGAGCTAGAGATTGGAAGAGATGAAACATGAACATAGGATTTTTCACAACTAAATAAAATCCTTGTACTTGCCTGACCCCATAACTTTTCCACAGAACCAATCATGCTGGGGAAGAAGAGTGGGAAGGGGTCAGGCAAACAACTGAATATGATTCCATTTGGTCACTTTGGGCTGAACACTAACCACAGGCATCACCCTGGCTTGTGATAAATCCTTAAGAGGCTTGTGTAACACTTACACGTCTAAATGATATAGCTCTGGTCCTGCCAAAGGCATGTGAGATTTGGCCAGAGCAATAATAGTCCTCTATCCTCCATGGTCGTAGAAACAAATGTAAAATAGACTGGGACAAACTTTCCCAAAGACTTGGTGAAGTAAGGATTGTTCTCATCATTTCCAATGTCCCTTACAAAGTCTCCCAGTGCCAAGAGTTCTCCAACACAAGAACATTTAGCCTTACACAGCTCTCAAGTCATTCTGAGCCACCCCGTAAGGAGGAATGGCTCAAGTGTATTTGACAGGGTTGAGGAGGGGGAAAGAAACAACAAAAATACATGCTCGCTCTTTTTCTCTTACTCTCTTCAGAGATTTGGCTCCAATCAAATTTGAGTTATTCTGTTGTTTGTTTTGGTTCTTACTGAGTGCCCTTCCTGGAAAAAGCACAAAGGACTTCGAAGACCTTAAAGAAAATTCCTAATTGTAAACAGTCAATCTCTAAAAGTGCTTTGAAAGGTCACTGACGCATAAGTATTACATGTACCTATAAAATTGAGAAGGAAGGAACACACATAAGAAAGAAAGAGGAAAAAAAGTCCTGAGAACAAACACCCTACCCGCATAGAATCAAAAGAATATTTGAAAGCTGGGATGTAGAAGAATATGAAACATGGAAGCTGGTGTGCCCGAGCCTTATTCTTACTTTATCTTGGTCAATTCAAAAGTCAGAGACTCCAGGATTTTTATGGATCCAGATGAATATGCCCTTCAGGCTTTAGACTGTTTCTATCTCTCTCCACTTGCTGAGCTGCTAAAGTCACCCCCCACCCCCACCAAGTGTTCAGATGAAGAAGAGGCTCTTCAGGGAGATTAGAAACCCATACCCTTCAGAGGAGGCAATAGCAGTCACAGACAGACTGGTTGACAGACCTGGCTTGGGTCCCCAGAGAGGTGGATGAAGCAGTTGGGAGTTAGACTTAGTCAGTTAGACTTCAATGAGTTTCCCACTAATCTATGGGGAAAGGAAGTCAGTGGACCAGAGATACTTCTCTGGCTCCAGCCCCCCTGCCCCATGTATAATGTACTGTGCATTTGTTTTCCTTTTATTTGGTTCGGCAGAAGATTGCAAGCCAAACCATTCCCCGGTTGTCCTGTGTCTGAAAAACAGGGCAGTGTCTGTAAGGAGCAAAGGCTGAGGAGCAGTCTCCCTGGGGAGGGAGCAAGGTGGGACAGCCTCCCAGCCAAGCACAGCAGTGGGGGTGTGGGCTTCTATCTTTCCTTATGGGACTCTGCTCTGTGAGACCCCGGGACACAGAGAAGCTAAGAGGAGAAGGCGTTTGAGAATGGAGAACAAAGAACAGTGGGTGGGGTTCGGGAAGGGCCACAGCCAAAGCCTGAACAGGCCCGTGGGTCAGACTCCTGCAACTCCTGGCTGGTAGAAAGAACATTGGGGGGAAAGCAGGATTTGCCTCACTTTCTGAAGCTGGTAACTCTATTTTACTTCTCAATTTACCCTCATCTCTTGCCAACTTCTCTGTTTCTTCACTTCCAGGCAATTCCTCTCTCCTTTCCCTTTCCAGCCAAAGTAGTTGCTAAATGTACTGACACTTGGTCATATTCTCTGGGTCTGTCCCTTGTGCCACAACATACTTCCATCCACAAAGCCCTGCTGTGGTCTGGCTACCCCCCTTTGAAGCCCTGGCCTTCCCCCGCATCACCACACTTGGTGCTAAATGTCCTCAATAGCTTTTCCACTCAGTCCTTAAAGCCTTTGTCTCCCCAGACTTCTGAGCTCATCATTCTATTGACAGGGCCCTCTAGGGAATCACCAGTGATGTAATTCTATCCAATGGCCTTTTCCAAGTCTTTATCCTCTTTAATTTCCCTGGAGGCTTGGATATTCTGAACCACCATACTTTTTCCTCTTGGCTTTCCTCCTATCTCCTCTGTTTCTTTCACTAGTTCCTTCATTTTTTTTTAAAGAGACTTTATTTATTTATTCATGAGAGACACAGAGAGAGAGAGAGGCAGAGACACAGGCAGAGGGAGAAGCAGGCTCCATGCGGGGAGCCCGAGCGGGACTGGATCCCAGGACTCCAGGATCACGACCTGAGCCGATCAACCACTGAGCCACTCAGGCGCCCTTCACTAGTTCCTTCCGTTCCTCTTTTCCTTTCTTCTTCTTCTTCTTCTTCTTCTTCTTCTTCTTCTTCTTCTTCTTCTTCTTCTTCTTCTTCTTCTTCTCCATCTCCTTCTCCTTCTCCTTCTCCTTCTCCTTCTCCTTCTCCTTCTCCTCCTTCTCCTTCTCCTTCTCCTTCTCCTCCTCCTCCTCCTCCTCCTCCTCCTCCTCCTTCTTCTTCTTCTTCTTCTTCTTCTTCTTCTTCTTCTTCTTTTCTCTCTCTCTCTCTCTCTCTCTCGCTAATTTTATCCTCTGGCATTACTTTTGCTCCCATTTGATATACATTCCCCAATCTGGAAGGGCCAGTCTCAAGTTAGGAAATTCTTTCTTCCAGCACCAAAGGATCCATACTCTCTGGGCCTAACTTACCTTTCTAGCCACATTTTTTCATAGTCTATTTCTCGGAGGTACTTCGATAGACTCCAAAGGGCGAGGACTGAAAGTAAAGAGAGATGATTACAAATCTCAGCTCTGTTGATTACCTGCCATAAGGCCTTAAGCAAATTCTCTGAACCTTTGTTTTCTCCCCTGTAAAACAAGTATACGAATAGTGCTTGGAGATTTTTTTTTTTTTTTAAGATTTTATTTATTTATTCATGAGAGACAGGGAGAGAGAGGCAGAGACACAGGCAGAGGGAGAAGCAAGCTCCATGCAGGGAGCCTGACATGGGACTCGATCCCTGGTCTCCGGGATCATGCCCTGAGCTGAAGGCAGGTGCTCAATCACTGAGCCACCCAGGCATCCGTTTTTTGTTTTGTTTTGTTTTGTTTTTTTTCTTATTTAGAAGTTCTAGCAGGGGAGCACAGCTACTTCTATACCCTTGACCAAAGAATGGTCCTCCTCTATCTGGGAAGGTCATCCTCTTTGACCAAGTGCACAGCTTCAGAACAGATATGCATGGATCCCTGGGGGGACAAGGGGACACCCCCACCAGCAGCCAGATCAGCCAAATCAACCCTGGCGATCAGTGAAGGGATGGATCACCCTCACATCCAATCTTTTCATCACTTTGAGATAGCATGTCTGGTACTTCACTGGTACTCAATAGCTTGAAGTTACTATTATTCTTGTTACAATTATGATATGAGCAACCACAAATATTTTAACTACCAAATATTTCAACTACCAAAAGCTGTGCACAGGATAATGTAGGTTGTGAGGAAACCATAGGATCCAGCAGGTCACATTAACTAGGGTGAGGACAAAAGCAACAGAAGCTCAGTAGATACTGAAGGTAGCTCTTTGGACGGCTCTGGTAATCCATTCAGTTCACGTAAATCCCTCTGCCCCACACCCTGTTGACACCCTAAGTAAAATCCTTGAGGGTGGAGAGGGTCTAGCTCCAGAGTTCCAGCTGGGAGGCTGTCTAGCACAGAGCCTCAGCTCCAATGTATGTCTGTAGAAACTTAACTTCCAGGGAGAATGAGCATTAGAAGTGGATAGATTAGGGTAGCCCGGTGGCTCAGCGGTTTAGCGCCACCTTCAGCCCAGGGCATGATCCTGGAGCCTGCTTCTCCCTCTGCCTGGGTCTCTGCCTCTCTCTGTGTGTATCTCTCATGAATAAATAAATAAAATCTTTTTTTTAAAAAAAGAAATGGGTAGATTATAAGTGATATTACAAGTAAGCTAAAGTATATCACATGCATTATCTTAATGGGGTCTCTCTTACGACCTTATGAAGTAGGTGCTAATTTGAGCCTGATTTGAGAGTAAGAAAACTTGAACTTGGGCCTGCCCAGGTCCAGAGCCCAAGTGCTTCCACATTGCTTCCCCATGGCACTCTACTGCTTTAATTTTCAGACTGACCAAACACATGAGCTCAAGTTATGAGTACTTGGTGGCTCAAGTGGACATTAAAAGTATTGGCTTCTGTTCTGCCTGTTTCCAGGCAGGACAGAACCTCTTCCATTGACATTGTCAAGTAACCACCACAGAATCAACCCTGATGACCACCAAACATTCAAACTAACCATCAGAAAGTTACATTACAGAGAAAAGAACCACTTCTGAAAATAAATCACTTCCAGAGAAGTGCAGCTGAACTCTGGACAAGTGTGGCAGTCTGTTGGTTGAAACTCCCTCCTAAATTTGATGGCATAAGCTGGAAGGCACTTAGTTCAGCTATAGTCTTTGAAAATGTCCACAACCTCCCAAAATGAGATGGCTCTGGCTTTAAGTTTTTAAAACATAATCATTTCCATTTAGAAGCAGAGCCAATTGGTTCACAATTTGAACACTGTTTACCTCAGAACCAGTAAAATGCACAAGAAAGGAAAATAGGCTTTGGAGTCAAGCAGATTCCTATCAATAGCTAATTCCAGATACTCAGCTATCTCTATATAATCTCCAGGACTCTTGTGCCCCACGGAGGCAAAGGCTGATGTGGAAAGGTTCTGTTCATTTGTCCCAGTCAACTAATGAATACAATAGAAAATCACAGAGTAAGGTCTAGATCAGAGACCAGAGAGCAATTATACCTTTGACATTCCACCTTTTTTTTTTTTTTTAAGATTTTATTTATTCATGACAGACACAGAGAAGCAGGCTTCTCACAGGGAGCCCAATGTGGTACTTGATCCCCGGACCCAGGATCATGCCCTAACCCAAAGGCAGATTCTCAACCACTGAGTCACCCAGGCATCCTGACATTCCACTTTTATACCAGTGGGCTTTATGCTTTTAAAATTATGGATCCCTTTGAGAGTCGAAATGAAAGGTGCCAATTATTCCCAGAAAAATGCTCCAGCTTTGGAGTCAATCATATTGGATTTGCATCTTGGCATCACCTCTTAATCGGTAGGCTTCTTTCAGCAAGCCACTTAACCTTTGAATGTCTTAATTTCCTGATCCATAAAATGGGGACACGGTAGTATGACTCTCTGAGGATTGGGATAAAAGTTAAATGAGTTGACGCAGTAAGCACCTAAGGACTTGTGGACTAGTCACTAAGAAAACAGCCTTCATAGTCTGACATAATGACTTACCAGCTGTGGGATCACTTAACCACTCTGTTTCTCAAGGATTCCATCTGTAAGATGGGGATAGTAGTCACAGCAACCAATTTCATGGGGTTACTTACAGCTTAACATATCAGCACTCCAAAAACAAATTTTAGGCATTTTTATGGTCTCAGTGTCTAGCACAGGGCAAGGATTCAATATATGATCATTATTTTTTTTAAAGATTTTATTTATTCATGACAGATACAGAGAGAGAGAGAGAGACAGAGACAGACACAGGCAAAGGGAGAAGCAGGCTCCAAGCAGGGAGCCCGATGCAGGACTCGATCCCAGGTCTTCAGCATCAGGCCTTGGGCTGAATGCGGTGCTAAACCACTGAGCCACTGGGGCTGCCCCCATGGTCACTATTATTAAACTCAGAGTAGCGATATCTAGGGTAGGAGCTGTGTTTTCACTCTTAATGCTTCTTGCATGGGTCCTCGTACACTATTCTGCTTGAATGCTCCTTGGTATGTAGTATCATACCAAAGTATGTAGTCAACTGATGGATACAACTGGGTATTTAAAAAGATCCCACACCATTGGCTGCATACAAAAGTAGAATAAACTGATGACCTTGCCCAGCATATAGAGTAATTTAATTTCAAAACCTTGAATTTCACTAAGAGTAGCAGAATATAAACACAGTAGACACCAGCCAATGGTTCTTGTGTTTATTTTAACTGGCATTTCCAAAGCATCTTTTGAAGCAAAGTGTTATTTTCTCTGGCTCCTAGAAGTCAAAATTTCTCAGCCAGATTCTTCAGACACATTGTAATCATTCATCATGCCAGGAGCAGAGATCTGGACCCCTAGTAATTGTCTGATCCAGAAAGCCATATTCATTTATTTCTGTGGTTCTGACAGTGAAGCCTGCAGTTCAGGAACATCCTCATAATCTGGACTTGTCAGAAATGCAGGATCTCAGACCTACAGAATCAAAAACTCTGGGATTGGGTCCCAGCAATCTGTGTTTTAACAAGCCTTCCGGCGGGGGGGGGGGGGGGGTCCCATGCATGCTCTGAATTAGACTATGCTGGTTCGTACTTGAGAATCAGAGAGCAAGTTCCCAACAGATCTTTGGATCTCAAGGAGAACTGTGCTTCCAAAGAGAAAAAGAATCTGGTAATGTCCTATTACCCCAAATCCTGCTCTTAATTTTAATGAGGCTCCTTATCCATCTGCCACCTACATAATGACAAATGCCACCGTATGGAACATGCTCTTCTCCCGAAGACACTTGGGTCCAGCTAGAATTAACAAATGTATAGCAAATGAGATTTGTAAAAGGGCAGTAGTCTTGAAGCATTAGGGCACGGGAAAGGAACCAGTATAGGGGCTGAAGGTACTACAGGGGATGGTTTGAGTCAGTTGTATAAAGAGAGTTCAGTTCTTTCCCAACATCTGCTGCTGGAGTCACCCTCCTGTCCTGGAGAACTGCCCTGGGCTCTGTTCCCCTCCACTTCATGTCAATCAGATTTTTATCTGTGTCCAACTTCAAGTTGGGCCCCAAAGTAGAGCATTTATACCCTATTGAGGTTAGAAGCAAAAAGTCACAAATCCATGGATCCGTGCTACACACAAATGCAAGCCATCACGAAATCCTCACCTCATCTCCTACAGTAATCACTTCTATAAAGTGAGCAGGAAATGGCAGGTCAGTCATAAGCTGTGTCACCCAGAGGAATCATTTCAAATGTATTATCACCTAAGGTGTAACTTCCCAAAGGTGGAAGGAGATAAAGTCGTTGAGTCTGTCCTCTTATCCATCTGCCACCTACATAATGATAACTTTTTAAAACTCTACTCATGATTCATTGCTTGCATATATCTAAAGGTAATATTTCTAAAAGGATCCCACATCCTATTTAGTATTTGTCACCCAGGAGAAGGAAGTCACCAACATCAGCCTGGCCTCCATCAGCAGTTTAGACAGGACTGCAATAGTCACATCGGAACCATGGCTAAGTGACTGTCATCTAAAATGTTCTCCCTTCATTTTCCTTCTGTGAAGAGCTCATTTAAGCTCTAATTGAGTCGCTCTTCAAAATTTTCTAAGGGAAGAAGCAGATTTGGATTTTAGAATCATGTACCAACTTCTACATCAACTTTGATTTTTCTCCCCCCAGAATTGTATCGTTTTTAAAACGTCACTGAGGCAGATGTGTGTTTACTTTGAGGGGTAAAAATGTTAACATTTAAACTGAAAGCCTGTTTCGGTTTTAAGGTACTTAATTGCCTTACAGCATATAATAAACCGAGCCCATCTTGTCATTCAACTAATGGAGGGAGTGATAAAGAGATAGGAGCCCAGGACCCAATTCATTCCATTTTTCCTTTGTACTTGGTTTACTTTGGCACCGCGCCTCATGTGTATTTTACACTTCTTTACATTTTGTACATCCCTGTATGACAAATACTTGTCAAACAAAAACTAAACAGATTTATAACCCCTTAACTTGAAATGAGCCAAAATTGAACTGCCAAAACTTTATGACTTCATTTTCTTTCATAGTTTTCCACTACATTGGTTCAAACAGACAAACCCCACTTGAGGTCAAGCAGAGGTCATTTCACTTTCATTACTAAAATATAATTTACAATATGCCAGACCTAAACAAGTTTAGCCTAAAGGGTTTGTATAATGTAAACCATCTGTTCCTCAACAATACAGCTCATTTCCTGCCGTCACTGTACAGTCTACTGACTGCTGCTTTAAGGGTTTTTATGATTTTTTAACTAGTTCAGGATTTATGTAAAATTCGAAAATGAGTCTATAGTTAAGACACATTTGTACCAAGTAACTTGAGCATTTTAAAAATGCAAATCACTGTGTAAATTGTTCCCCTGAAACCAAGCTCTGAGCAGTTTTTCTGGGTACTTCTATGCTGGCTGCCGTACAGGTGTTCCAAGGAGAGGTTTTGTGAAATCTGCCATTTTTGTTGCCTTCCATGCCTCTTTCCAAAGCAAATCCCCAAGTACGGTTATGACTAGCTGTGGCGAACAGTTCCTTCCTTCTATTGGCTAGAGAAGCGCTGGGACTCTGTGCTCTATGACCCACCGGGTACAGGTGGGATCTGACAAGACACACTTGGGTCAAAATGGCCTCTCACATGTCTGAACAGGGAAGAAGAACCATTGTAATTCCGCGGAGTGGCCACACACTGAAGGCTGACCTCACAGCCTTGTAAGGTGTCAGGCTCGAAGCTGAGCCTCCAGAGACATTGTATGTCAAGTTCAGATTG